>NC_073303.1:151698444-152017819 GCF_027595985.1 Sorex araneus | reverse complement strand
CGTCCCTGAAGCTTAGAGTCATTTTAATAAAAATTCTGAAGCTGAGAACTCATGGAAATACAGATGATTTTATTTATGTATGAGTGCATTAATTCATTCTCCCAAATCTTTGCAACATGCCTGAGACACGCCCGGAGCAGCGGAGTACTCCAGCACAGAGAACCAGGCAGACACAGACAGCGGAATTCTTAAAAGTGTCAAATATAGCTTAGTTTTAATTTTTGACCATTGTCCCTAAAACTGCCCTTAAAGTACAAATGTATGCAAGATCTAGTTTATTTGCTATTTTTTTTATTTTTAATTTTATTGAAACACTGTGAGAGAAGTTACAGAGTTTTCAGTTTAAATCTCGGTCATACAATGATAAAACACCCGACCCTTCACCAGTGCACATTCTCCACTACCCAAAACCCCAGTACCCCCCCCTAGCCCACACCCTCCCCCTCCCTGTGTGGCATACAAAGTTTATTTGCTATTTGAACTAAAGAAGTGTGTGTATCTATTTGTTGCGCTATTTCTGTTATTTTTTATTTATTTTTTTATTTTACTACAGTGCTGCTGGGGTCACCACGGTTATATCAGCAATGCTCAGGAGGACATATAGTGCCAGTAATGAAAACTGGGGCATTATGCATATATGCACGCCACGTGTGTGCTCCAGTCCTTTGAGCTAGCTTTTCAGCCCAAGTTCATATTATATAGGTTTTGTGGCCACATTGGAGGTGCTTGGGATCTACCCTAGAGTCAATGTTTAGGAGTTGTTCCCTATTGTGCTCAGAGACCATATAGTGCCAGGGATTAAATCCATGGCTCTTGCATGTGAAGCATGTGGTTTATTTTATTGAGTTATCTCTTCACACCCAGAAGCATATATACATATATACATACACATATATACATATATACATACACATATATACATATATACGTATATATACATATATGTATATATATATATATATATATAAAACTTCTCCAGGCTATTTCCTCCCTCTTGGCTTTTAGCTTGCTTCTCTGGAAGATTGTGTCTTTTGTTCACCCAAATGCTTTCCACCCTGTAAAACTGGCTCAGTGCCAGTGGGGGGTTGTTTGCTGTGTGGAGAGGCAGTAAAGCAGTAAACCCACATATATATATATATATATATATATATATATATATATATGTGTGTGTGTGTGTGTGTGTGTGTGTGTGTGTGTGTGTGTGTGTATATATATATATATATTCTGAAGGGGTACTCCCAAGCAGATCTCAGAGTGTCTGGGGACCACTCCCAGCAATTTATGGCCTATTGTGTTGGTGATATTAAATCCAAGCCTGAGGATGCAGTACCATTTAGTCCTGTAGTGCCAGGGAAAATCCAGATTATGCTTGAGGGACCATGTACTGCTGAGAATCAGGAAGTCAATCTGGTTTTCTCCTTAACTCCTATAACAACCTCTGGGTCCTAGGGAATATATATATATATATATATATATATATATAGTTTTTTTATGCCAAACCCAGCAGTGTTCAGGGGATACTCCTGGCTCTACTCTCAGGAATTATTCCTGACAGTGAACGGGTAACCATATAAAATGCTGGGGACTGAACCTGGGTCCAATGCATGAAGTGCAGTGCCTTACCCACTATACTATCACTCTGGCCCTTCCAGAACTATATTTTTAGTGGTAAATTTTCTAAGGGCACAACAGTTACTTGTTAGTTTGTGATTTTTACCTTAAAGTAGTAAATTTGAAGAAATAAGAAATGTTTTCTGTTTTGTTTAGTGTTGTATACATAGGATCTACAGAAAAAAAATTTCTGTATCTAATATAACATATGCAAACTGTTTTCAAGCCAGATTGATTATCAGATACAAACTAGACACATAGTAATTATGGGGAAATTCCTATACATGTATAATTGTTTGATAACTAGGACTCTCAAATATCAATGTTTTAATAAATATTTAAGCATAAAAAAATTTTCTAAGGGCACAAATTCCAAACTCAATACATTAGTAAGGGGACAAACCCTTCTGTTTTAGAAGAGAATTATTATAAAATCATGTCATTTAGAAAGTCCACTTTTTACTATTGATCTTGAGTCGGTGCAAGTACCCCTTACTTAACAAGAAGTAAATTCCCTTTGTAACAACAACACTTTGTAGCAATGCCTTTTTAATGGATATATGTATTTATTTGCCTTTCTTGGAGTCACGTCTGGATGTGCTCAGGGTTTATCCATGGCTTTGCATTCAGGGGTCATTCTTGGTGATCTTGAAGGACTATATGGGGTGCTTGCAATCAAACCCAGTTGGCCGCATGCAAGGCAAGGACTTTTCCAGCTGTACTAATTCTTTGGCCCCAGGGACAATGACTTAAAAACTTTTTTTTTAGATAGATGCTTTTTTGTTGTTTTGCTTTGGATCATATCCAAGTGTGGCCAAGGCTTACTCCTGGTTCTGTATTGTACTTAGGGATCCTCCTGGGAAACTGTATGTGCTGTGGCTTAGAGCCAGGTCAGCCATGTGCAAAGAAAATGCCTTACCTGCTCTACTATTTCTCCAGCCTAGAGACAGTTACTTTGAAAAAGTGTCAACAATGAATAAATTGCACATTTCTTCAGATTGTCTTTATATGAGATTCCCAAATTAATGAGTTTGCACTTTTACATATGGATTCCAACCCCCCTGGTTAGACAGAATTAATCACATTAAACTAGGGAGACACTACATCAAATTTACATCAGAAAACACTAAGATATGAATGGTAGTATCTTTAGACTACATATCTCAGAACTGTCCTTTGATTTTGTTGTTTTTAGTCTTTATTTTTGGGCCACATGTAGCTGTGCTAAGAGCTTACTCCTGGATCCTTGCTTAAGGATCACACCCAGTAGTGTTTCAGGGGCCACATGTGCTGGGAATCGAACCTGGGTTGAACACATGCAAGGCAAGTACTTTTAGGACTCTACTATGGCTCCAGTCCCAAGTTAATTGATTTTAAAGTCATTTATTCATTCACTTGAGATTGTGCAATTCTCTAAACAGATATAAAAGTGATTAAGAGATAGGAAAAGAGTAGATTTTGTAAGAGAGTACAAAAGAGTAGGATGTAAAAGAGTAGGATGTAAAAGAGTAGGATGGATCAACAGTTCTCTCAAGGAGAATTATTGCCACTTTTGGAAGTTTGGAGATCTAAAGGTACATCACTGGTGGTCATTTATGAGAGGACATCTTGTATATTTAGTGGAGGCTAGAGATGCTATATTTTCTGCTGTTCATGGTTTATTGCTTTATTGAATCCAACATGACATCCGGGGACCCTATAAACGTTTATGTACCTACAAATATGATCATATCTATCTAAGCCTAAAATACAAGTAATTTTACATATAAATAGAAAGTATGTTTTGCAAAGTTGAATAAAAACTGGATTTCCAAGAATCTGACTCCCTTCTGAATTGAAGGAAAATGGTGCTTTACTCTTTTTGAAAGATTGCTAAGAGTCGTCTACTACCTTGAAGAGTCACATCACTGACTTTTAGCCCGTAATCTCAGCTCATGGTATTTCTGTCATTGATACAATACACCAGAATTGGTCTTCATTTGTATCTGTCAATCCCCAGTGATTCTGGGCAAACATTTCATAACCTTGATATGTCTTTGAATGTATCTAGGCCTAAGTAATTCCATGCAGAAATACATATTCTGTATTACTTGCCTTTATGAATACTATAAAGTGCTATATTGAAATTTAAACACATTGTAAGTATAGATATGTTTCCCAAGATATTTGCTTCAAAATAGTAAAGGTCAGGTTACTTTATTTAAAAAATAGAAAGAGCATTAATGGGGGCCAGGAGACAGTGTAGTGGGTAGAGTGCATATCTAGAATTTGCCTGATCTGGGTTTGATTCCTGGTGATGCATCTTCTTCCAGGTATTGCCAAATGCAGTTCTGGATGTACCCAGTACCAGTGAAGGTGGCTGGGTAATCCTTGGTGCAGTGGGGTCTGAACAGGAATGGAGCAACAAGGTTTAACCTTGCATTAAACCACCAGCTTGGTTGGCTGAGAATTGCTGGTGGGGCCAGTAGGGCCTTCTACTTGGAAGCCCCTTCCCAAACCCTTCTGCCAAAAAGGACAACACTGGGCCTTTGATTCTGAGTACCAGTGAAAAGAACAAAGTAGATAAAAAGAGCACTATAGGCAGTACTGCTAAGATTAATGTGTGTGAGACCTGGAACCTTGTTAAAATGTGGATCCTGATTCACCCAACCTGCTCTTGGGTGAGTCCTGAGAGTCAAAGTTTATAAGAAGCTCTCATGTGCCTCAGTTGGTTTGGTCCATAGGTTACACTTAAGGAGCCGAATTCCACCAAAAGGCAGTTGCAGGGGGGATGGTACAAAGACTTGAAAGACCTCCTGGGAAACTAGTAACTGTAATTCACTGTCACTGTCATCTCGTTGCTCATCGATTTCCTTGAGCGGGCACCAGTAATATCTCCATTGTGAGACTTGTTACTGTTTTTGGCATATCGAACATGCCATGGGTAGCTTGCCAGGCTCTGCCATGGGGGTGAGATACTCTCAGTTGCTTGCCAGGATCTCCGAGAGGGGTGGAAGAATCGAACCTGGGTCGGCCTGCATGAAAGGCAAATGCCCTACCCCCTGTGCTATTGCTCCAGCCCAGTAACTGTAATTAGAGAACAAAATACAAAATATTACAAGGTGGGCTATATGGTGAGAGGAGGAGGAGGGGTTAGAGCAGGCAGGATAATATTCATCCTGCTTGGACTTCAGTTATGTACAGTAGGATGCCCCAAAGGCTGCTAAGCAGAATTATTTCTGAATAGATCTCTGCTACCAGGTGGGAGCTCTGCAGGGTGCAGGGAGAGCAGTGAGAAGGCCTTTGCAAGGAAGTTGTCTGAATAGAAGCAATAGGAGGACCTGCACAGCGGAGGCCAGAGGAGAAGTTGGGGGGAAAGGAGAACCTGCTTGGTTGTTTGGATTTAGATCTACTGGAACTTGGTAACTGATGCAACCTGGCTGTTCAAAAGCGGAAACTCAGGGATGACTTGCAAATCCCACATGAAAACATTGACTGGCTGTATGCTGATGATACCATCACAGAGAATAAGAAGGCTGAAATATGGGGACAAACTTTAGAGAACTTGGCTTTCAGAAAAGTAAATTCAAGGTTCCAATAGGTGCCAAGATGATAGCAAACAATGAAAGATATCTAACTGGAGGAAACTTTGTGTGCTGTTAGTGCGAATGTAATTTTGTGTAAGTTTATGGGAAAATGTAGAGAAGTCACCCCCCAAATTTAAAAGTAGAGGTTCCCATTTCATCTGCTAGTTCTCATCCGATCAAGTAATCACACCTCTGGATACACTTTTAAAGACAATAGGAGCTCAACAAAAAAGCCCTAAGTCCATGTTCGCATCGCCACAACAGTCCTAGCATGAAAATAAGCTAAATATCCATGGATGGATGCAGCTCGGTATCCTCAGGCCTCAGCATTGAGCCACCAACTTAGTTAGCCAAATATGACTGGGAATCGCCTTTGGGTCTCCTGTGCACAGCTCTCCTCCCCCACCCCTGCCACAAAGCCCCAAAGGCCACTGGAACCCCATGAAAGTTAGACTCCAGTGACAGAACAAGCAAATTTTATAGCCTCTAGACTCATAGGAAATTCATAAAGAATTGACAAAACAGAAATGTTGGGCTTGGGGTAGTAAATTAGTGAGGCATTAATAATGTGGCTTATACAGCCCTTTCAACCCTGAATTATTTCTCTGCTGGTAAAGATCTCTTTTCTTCTTGGTAACAAGAAGGTAACTTTCACAGGGAAGATTTGCTTTCTGTTTTAAAGGGGACAAAGGAATGCTTTGAATGGTTGTTTCCCAAAGAACTCAAATTCATATATATATGTTCCAAATGACACATCTTATAATGACATAATGCTTGTTTTTTTTTATATTCTTATTTCCCAACTCATCAAATGGTATGCATTCATATGTACAGACTTGCAGTATAGACCATACCCTTTAAAGTGATTTAAAAGTATTGTATTTTTCTCTAGTAGGAATCTCTTATATGAATAATGGTTATTTAATATATAAATTTCTAGGGGAAGTGACAGAGAAACCTATGCAGGCTCTGTAAACTCTTGAGTTCTCTAGGTCTGGTGCTAGGGGGAGAAGAAAAAAGGAAGTAGTAAGAAATATATTTTATATATTTTATATTAAATATAAAGAAATTATATTTAATTACCCAGATGCCAGAGACAAGATATGGCTGGGAATCACCTTTGGGTCTCCTGTGCACAGCTCCCCTCCCCCACCCCTACCACATAGCCCCAAAGGTCACTGGAACCCCGTGAAAATTAGACTCTAGTGACAGAACAAGCATTACAGAGTTTTTACAGAGTCTGCCGCTCCCTTGCCCACCATAGCACAACACCACACAACCACACAACACACACATACACACATACTTGTTTTGCCCATGACTTACAGATGTTGGCATGGCAATGAGTTTGAGATGGTCCACTGGGGTCATGGCCTGGCTTCCCCACTCCTGTACTTAACTGTGTTAAACTCCCAAACATCAAGAGAAGTTAATCTACAATGAGTGCTTTGCTCAGGCCTTGTTCATAATTTTAAATTGTGGGTTTTTTTTTTCACAATTTCCACAATAACTCGTGGAGGAAATTTTAGAAATGAGGAAACTGAAGCTTTTAATAGAAGTAAGTAATTTGCCTAAGGTCACACATAGAGAAGTACACATTAAGCCTTGACCCGATTTTTTTTTTCTTGCTTATGTTACAATTCATTTCCTCTAACCTCCCCTGGTCACACTAAAATAATAGCCACCGTTCACCTCTCTAACACTCTGTGCCGCTTCATACCTCTGCACATACCGAGTTCTTCTATCTGGACTTGTCCTCGCTGATATTCAGCTGCCAAAGTCTTCCCCAGTATTCTATCAAAATCCTGCCCAGAAACTATAATACCCGTGAAGACTCATCTGAGCCTCCTGGCTTGATGCTTTTTGCATGTTTCTGCATTCGTCTGCCCCTGCAGATGCATATCATGCTATATTGCAGCTGTGAGTTTATAGGTCCCTTTCTCTCTCCAGACTCTTGGGTGGTGCCACATCTTAATGTCCTTCCCTCTCAGTGTCTGGTGAGTATTACTGCTCAGTAGAGGCTTTTGAACTCAACTGTTCGTACATGAGTGAGTTCTCAGTGAAATATTTTGAATGCAGTATGGTCTGTGAGGTGTAAGTCAGTTTCTAAAGAAAGTAGAAATTAGCAACAGAAAAAAAATGTCTTGAAAAGTCACCATCTTTGCACACATTTTATATAATTGTATATGAAATTTACCATAAAAAATCTGTTTCTATTTTCATGAACTCTCCTGTTTTTCCTTATCATTAGTATTAGACTTAATTATTTAGTTTAGTGGGAGTCAATATTTAATTAAAAATCTAATTTTTACTAGAGAGTTAATAATAATAGCATTTAATAACTGCCAATGATGATTTGCCATATTAAAGCACTTAATTTTTAACATAATTAATTTTAAAATTTAATGGAAACAGTTACATGATACACAATTTACACCTGAACAAAGTTTTAGTCCTAATCTTCAATTTTGATTCTCTTTGTCTTGCTCATGTGTGCAACTTTCTTTTTTCCGTTATCTTTTAATTAATTAATTAATTTAAAAAATCGAATCATCGTGAGATAGTTACAAAGCTTTCATATTTGAATTTTCATCATACAATGAGTGGACACTCATCCCTCCAGCAGTGCACATTTTCTACTAGTATCCCCCCCATCCCATCCTTTCCCCTGCCTCCATGGCAGACGATTTCCCGCATACTCTCTCTCTACTTTTAGGCATCATGGTTTGCAGTACACATACTGAGAGGCTATCACGTTTGGTCCTTCATCTACTTTCAGCATGCATCCAGAACGATCCCTCCGACCATCATTGATTTAGTAATCACTTCTCTACTCCATATGCCTTCTTCCCCACCTCCCTCTTTCCCCATTTCTCTGTTATTTGAAAAAGTATAAACTTCTTCAACCTCCAAAAAATGGATAGAAGTCACAATGACTTACAAAATACAAATATATATAATTAATTTAGTACATAGAAAAAATATAAATGCCTACAAATAAGCATATCTTGGATTAAATATTAAATTCTGTCCCTATTGTATGTGTTTAATTATAAATTTACACTTGTTTAAAGAAATAGGATGCTTTTGTGATTCATAAGAAGTTCTGCAATAGGATTTTCACACAAACACACACATGTATGCACATACACACACACACACTTTTATATTTGTGTAAAGTTACTGCAGTAGTTAGAATCTTCAGGGAAATCAGATAGCCTCAAGTAATAAAAGTTTATTGTAAGACCATCTTTCTCAAAGTGATGTGGCAATACCTCAAGAGATTACATTAGTTATTAGCCAGGAGTTGTGGGAAGCAGCTAAAAAAAAAAGAGTGAGCATATCTCCCTAAACTGTTAATTTTAATCTGTCGATCAAGAAATTGTTAATTTTAATCTGTGTATCAAGCAACGTTTTTTACATTGAAACCAGTACAGAACTCTTAAGGAAGAGAATGCAAATTTCTCATGAAAATTTAAAGATAAAAATAACATAAAACTGCAAAGAAATGTTGAGCTCATGATAAGCTGCTTGGGCAAAGTCCCAGAATGCTAGTAGTATACATTTTATCCTTTGGTTAAGTGGAAAAGTTGAATATCACACAGGCTTCACATAGAAATAACAACTGCATAATAGTTAACGGTGGAGATTGGGATGTTGTTTCAAGAACAGAATTAGTTACACAATTCCAGATGATTCTGGAAACTTAATTTTCACCAGTTGAATCCTCTGCTCCTAAGGTTACTTTTCGTAAGGAGCTATCTATCTGTCTTAATCGTTTTTACTTATAATGCGAATTACCCCCTTTCTATGTTTTGTAAAGCTTTTGCCTACAATTGATTTCAATATATCCAATGGCCTTCCATAGCCTCTGCAACCTACTTCTTGTGTATCTTTTTGCTTCTGTTTCCTGTTCCATATGCCAAAATCAATTTGTGTATTAAATGTACAATTCACCAGAAAGGAAGGTATGTAATTGACATTGCTACTATCTTGTCATAGATTTTGTGCCAAGCTGTCTCTTGAAGCACTGGCCAGTCTAACGGCTGTTTCCCTTTAATACTTTTCCCTCTCCCACTGAGTTAACTGCTTTGGTACTAGTTCCATGGACAGTTTAATGATATAAGTCACATCACCTTAAGAATTCAGCGGTGCAGCGGTTGCCTTGCATGCAGCCAACCTAGCTTCAATTCCCTGCATCTCACATGGTCCTCCAAGCAAAGCAAAAAAAAAAAAAAGAATTTAGCATGGTCAGGTGTCTATGTCACAGGGAAGTATGTCAAAAGCATTCTGACTCTTGCACTTTTTCCAGACAACAGGATATGTCATAAATGGACTTCCTTTATACAATCAGATGAGGATATGAATGCTTTTCATTCAAACTACATTAATTTTTGAAATTAAGGCACTGTGATTTTTGAAGTTATTCATAGTTGAGTTTCAAGCATACAATGTTCTAGCACCAATCCCACCACTGCTGTCAACTTCTCCCCACCAGAATCCCAGGTTCCCTTGCACCTCCCAGTCTGTCTCCCTGACAGGCACATTTAAAAAAATTATTTTATTTTATTTTTATAAAGTTGTTCAGAATAATTTATTATATTCAATATTCCAACATCAAACCCACCCGCTATGTTCCTTCCTACCACTAACAATTTGAATTTTCCCAAGCACCACCCAAGCCTACCCCAATAGCAGGCCCTAAATAATTTTTTATTGCTTTTTATGAATAATCTGCTAAAAAATGATCAAAGTTACCTTAAAATAAAGTGTTTGAAGATTGTTGTATCTCAGCCTGGAGGCATTGAGCCATTGTACAAGAGATTTATGAACATGTTGTTACAAGTTGAGGGTTGAGTCTTGTGTGTGCTTTTTAATTATTTTTTTATCAAGATCAGTTGCCTTCTACTTTATACCCCATCCAATATGGTGTGCTATTCCTAGTATACCAGTGGTGTAGAGTATGAGATGTCCTGTGGCCACGGATGCTGGATAGGTACATTTTAAAGTTTGATTGTTGTTGTTTGGATCTCCTGCTTTCAGTGTTGTTGACTCTGTGATTTGATATTCAGCTATACCACCCTATTCACCATTTATGTACCTATGGTCCTTGACACCTGCCTCCCATTACTTCCCTTGCATGTTTTATTTTCCCTCTTGATTTCTTTCCTTTTGAGTTATCCTTCCTATGCTCTGGGAAACCAAAATTTTGTATAAGCATATATAGAACTTAAATGCACAGCATCTTTGTTTGCAGTTGTATAACACAGCCATTCTTATTTATTTATTTTTCCTTAAAAAGAAGTTTTGCATTTCAGTTGTAGAGTATTGAGCTAAACACACTCCTTAGTTCCTAGCCCACTGTCACTATTGGTTTATGAGATACATAGCTTTTGATAAATTTATCAATTAGTTGGAAGTTTTTCCACATTTCTGACACATGTACTAACCTACGTGGACCTAACTCTCTCAAAATGGAACAAACTATATCATATTAAGAACCTTCAAATTCTTAAATAATTCATTCTTGCATCAACCCAAAATACTTTTCCTATAACATCACCTGTAATAGATCTTTCCTGAGAAACCACAGAGGGAAAAAAATCAATTTCTTCCCTAACTGGTTAGTTTTTCAATCAAGTAGCTCCCATGACATTTAATTTTTCACTTTTCTAGGTGATCTATGTTCTATTAATTATTCTTTACATTATGTCAGATTAAGAAACTTTTTACCTAGTTTCCCTGCCCTTGGACACACTCAAATTCACAATGTCTTTTAAAAACATAGGTATTTTAAAAATTTCAAAATTGATGAGCTATGCCAATGCAAAATATGATCAGTATAACCTTACCCCTTCTTTAATTTAAGTTTCTAATAATGCATTCTAAAATCTGTATTCTTTTTTTCTTAAATAATACCACACTATTGACTTTCATTGAACTCTAAGTATTTTCCAAATGAACCACTGTCAGTCCAGAGCTGTTCTACCTTATATTTAAGTGGTTGATTCTTTGAACTTAGATGAAGAACTTAACATTTAACCCTATTAAGTTGTATATTGTTAATTTCATTCCATTTCTCTCCTTTGTCAAGGTCTTTTTCAAGTTTGATTCTTTAATACCATTTATCTGCAACTTTTATTCATCTATAAATTTTGAGAGCAAAATTTATATAGAAATTTCTTTAACTAATGAGAAGGTTTAAAATTTGAGAAGAGAAGGCATAGAATCACATTCCATAGCAATTCAACACATACCCTAGATAAAAAAGAATTCATCTAGGGTATGTGTTGAACAATTGGTCATCCAAATCTTAGTTCCAGAAATCTTGCTTCAATAAATATGGTATGTGACTCCAGGAATGTACATTTCTAACAAGTATCACCTGTAATTCTGATCCTTTGGGTCATACTTTGGAAACATGTTAGAAATATTTTATGTCTAAGTCTACACTAAAGTGTTCATTCATTCTAATAGGGTCCTTTGGTTGACCAGCAGATTAACCAGATACACGATTACTACTGAATTAGTAAGTGAAGGAAGGATGTGAAGCAAAGCTCATTTAATAATATAACTTACATGTCTTCATTTTAATCAATATTATTGATTTTTCAAATATTTTATCATGAAATTGCACTTTTAAAATTCTCCTTTGGGAAAGGTGTATTTAGCATGACCAGTTTTTCATAAGTGAACATTGTCTTCTAGTAATCTCTACTTTCCTTTCGATCTACTCACACCTCATGCCTTTCACTCCTGTCTACAAATTATTGAGAATTAAGAGATGTCGTTTGAAAACCCAGGAATATTCATTTATCAATTCCTCTTAATAAAAAGTCAAGGTTTAGTTTTAGGATTCATTTATGGTACACTTTTTGTACATTTTATTTATTCACTTCCCTTTGGGCAATGTCAATATTATATTCTGTTTCAACATGGTTATAGTTAAATAAGTGCCAGAAACTGCCAATAAGGAGAAATTTCTTACTTTTCTCCTAAGTTTTTGTTTTTGAAAAAATTCAAATGCCACAAAAAAAAAACCCTGCAAGAATAAGGCAATATTCTTTACCGAGATTAACAATTATCAGTGTGTTTCCATGTTTGTGTTTTATATATAGATAGAACTGGATAGCCCCACCCCCAGCCTAATTAGTAGCCATATTAAGTTATTCTTTTTAAGTCTAAATTCAAAATTCTTCCATTTTGTTTTTGCCTTTCAGGAAGTGCATCTACATTCTGGATGTACTGCTTGGGTTTTGATTTGCCTGCTGAGTATTTTTACTTTTGGCTTTCGTATCACATAAAGTTTTAAGTGCTTAGCAAAATTAAAATTAAATCAGGTTAAAGAAAACAAATAGTAGCATTTAGTCACCACATTCATTTTTTTCACCCAGTCTAGAACAATTCCTCCATCTTGTTTTTGCCTTTCAGGAAGTGCATCTCCACTCTGGGATATTGGTTTGCCTGCTGAGTATTTTTAGTTTTGGCTTTCACATTACATACAGTTTTATATGCTTAAAAAATAAAATTAAAGCAGATTAAAGAAAAAAAAGTCACATTTATTCCTTATGGGAAACATGGGAAGCTAAGGTGATACATCATGGCATTTACCACAAAATTCAAAATCAAGACAAGGGGTCAAGCAGGCTGGGTGGAAGCATCCGAAACTGCTGTGTGTGGGGGAGGGGCGCTGTTTATGGAGCTTTGGCCAAGCAGAAGGGTTTTCCCCAGAAGAAATCAGCTGCCCACATCATCTTCCAAGCTCCTTAGGATCCCTGTGGCAGACACACGGCAAGGAACTTGGGATGTGGCCCCTGATTCTGTGAGAGGGGACTTGGGCGGTGACTCTCAGAGCTGCCTCAACAAGGCAACAGCCCCTTTAGGTGGTCCGCATCTGATTCTTTGGCAGGCTTTCAAAGTCTTCCGTCCCATCACAAGGCAAGGCTCTGGGGGCTAGAAAGCGCCGTCTGCTCAATCCTGCTTCTTTTATTTAGCTGCTTTCGGTCTGACTTGAACACCTAGTACGTGACCTGCACCCGCGTCTCCAAACACTGCTCTCAACTCTTACGTAAGCTACAAGACACCAGACAGATGCTGTTGGCTTCTCCACCTTGCATGTGAGGAAACTGAAGTCCAGCAAAGAATGACAAAGCGACCCTCCAAAGGTATTCACACAGCTAGGAAAGATAGAAGGTTGCTTCAAACACAGTTTTCTGACAACGTGCCGCCTACTCTCTGACAAGAGGCTCTTCTCTGTGACCCCGACACTGCTCGTAGCACACCCACTCTTCTAGTTCCATCACACACCTAAAGTGCTCTCCTAAGGAAAGGTGTAGAAAAACTTCTTAGAGACCTTGCCTAGTAGATGTGTCTGAAGCATATAAGAAGGCAGGTCTGGGGCCGGAGTGAAAGCACAGCGGGTAGGGCATTTGCCTTGCACGCGACCGACCCGGGTTCAAGCCCCGGCATCCCATACGGCCCCCTGAGCTCTTCCAGGGGTAATTCCTGAGTGCAGAGCCAGGAGTAACCCCTGTGCATCGCCGGGTGTGACCAAAAAAGCAAAAAAAAAAAAAAAAAAAAGAAGAAGAAGGCTGGTCACAGTAGTTTTGTTGCTGTGCTCAGGAGTTTCAATTGGCAGTACTCAAGGAATCAGATGGGGTGCCAGGGATTGCATGTGAATGGCTGTGTGCAATGCATGTGGCCTACTTGCTGTGCTATTTCTCTGGCCCAAGGTTGCAGCAGTTTTATTATTTACTTATTTATTTGTTTGTTTAGATTGGGGTCTACATCTGGCTATTCTCATGGTCACTTCAGGCTCTGCACTCAGTGGTGGGCTTGGGGGACCACATGGGTGCTGAGTTTGAACTCAGGTCGGCAGTGTGCAGGGCTGCCTTGCATTCTGTACTATCTCTCTGGCTCCAAGTAGCAGTAGTTTGAAACAGAATCCTTATTTTTCCATATGGTTTTATCCTTACTGGGGAATTTGCTTCACCCTCTAAGTTGATTCCTCAGTGCTCCATTTCCCTTGGGCAATATGATACACCTGCCTCTCCCACTCTCGAAAAAGGAGTGCGTATGCACAGAGCACACACTCACACAAAGAAAAGAGGCATAAATAGGTTTCTTTCCCCTAAGAGCTAGTTCTTGTTTCCTGACCTATTTGAATACACATTCAAAACTTGTATAATGTAGCTGAACCAGCCTGCTTAGCATTTATGCAATCTGCTCAGTTTTCAACAAGCTCTTTAAGATGTAACTTTTTAAAATGCTCATAAATCTGCAAGGTTAAGATAGCCACTGGTAGGGGAAGGCTGAAGGAATGATCAAGCCTAGCGCAGCTGCAATGGTGTTGGGCTGTCTTTTCATGCCAATGATTCCTTAAGGCTAAGGAGTAGGGTGACCAACAATCCAGTTTTTTCACTGGGTCTAAGAAGACCCCTAGGACTTTAAGACTTTTGTTGCTCAGACTGGTGGAGTCGCAGGCAATTGAGACACTGGATCATCATCCTGCAATGGGCACTTGCTGTGCCAGAACCATCAGGTGACAGGAACTACATTGTACCCATTATTGCAGACACTTTCTATAATTACAACAGAATTGCATTTTATTTATTTAATTTTTTAGGACTTATTTAGGATTTATTGATTTTTATTTATTTATTTTTAGGACTGGAGTGATAACACAGTGGGTAGGGCATTTGCCTTGCACTCGGCAAACCCAGGTTAGATTCCTCTGTCCCCTCGGAGAGCCCGGCAAGCTACCGAGAGTATCCCACCTGCATGGCAGAGCCTGGCAAGCCACCCGTGGTCTATTTGATATTCCAAAAACAGTAACAACAAGTCTCACAATGGAGACGTTTGTGGTGCCCGCTTGAACAAATTGATGAACAGTGGGATGACAGTGCTACAGTGCTATTTATTTTTAATTGATTCCATTAAACTCTGAGATAGTTACAAGTTGTTCAGGATTGTGTTTCAGTGATACAGTGTTCCAATTCCCTTCCCTTCACCAATATACATTTCTCATCACCAATGTCCTCAGTTTTCCTCCTGCTACCCACTACCCCCAGCTTGCCTCTGGGCCAGGCACTTTGCTTCTTTCTCTCTCTCACTCTCTTTCTCTCACTTTCCTTTTGGGCATTCTAGTTTGCAGTATAGATAGGTACTGAAAAATTATCATGTTTATTTCTTTGCTACTTTCAGCACTGTTTTTGTCCAGAGTGATCATTTCCAGCTATCACTGTCACTTCTCTATCCTAATTGCCCTCCCCCCCACCACTTGTAGCAAACTTCCAACTATGGGTCAGTCCTCCTGACCCTTGTTTCTTGTTCTACTGACCTTAGGTATTAGTCTCATGCTATGCTTTTATCTTAATATCCCATAAGTAAAGGCAATCATTTTACATCTCTCCCTCTTCCTTTGACTCATTTCACTCAGCATGGTACTCTCCATGTCCATCCATTTATAAGAGAATTTCATGACTTCCTTTCTTCTGGTGGCTGTGTAGTATTCCATTGTGTAGATTTACTAGAGTTTCTTTATCCAGTCATTAGTTTTCATTGTTGTGGGAATGCCGACTGGTCAAATCCTTTTGGAAAACAATATGGGCATTTCTCAATCAACTAGAAATTGAGCTTCCATATGACCCAACAATACCATTTCTGGGAATATACCCCAGGGACTCAAAAGCATACAGCAGAAAAGCCATCTGCACTTCTATATTCATTGCAGTGCTATTCACAATAACCAGAATCTGGAAATAATTGCACTTTACAATTATAATAGAAAATTTAGAAATTATGGAAGAAAACAAAAGAGAAACTAAAACCCACACATGAGTTTATAATGCATAAGTCACTATTTATACATTTAAATGCCTTCCATGAGTTTCTTATTGGACACATATTTTGAGTAAACATGTACAAATATACATATATATTCTATAAATATAAAATTGTGCCAAACAATCAATTTGTGTACTGATTTTTCATTAGACTGAGCATTTTCATATCAGTATATGGCATTTTGAAAGCACCATTGGCAATGATTACATAATTCCCATAGAAAATGTGCTACACTTTATTTAACTGTTCTTCTGTTGCTCAGCATTTAGGCTAATTTTTGCTGTTACTGTGGATATCTTTGGGTTTCTAATTATTTCTTTTGGAAAGGTTTCTAAGATTTCATTGGGCAAAAAGTTATGGGACTTAGTCAGAAGCTATTGAATCTTACCTTCAAAGCGGTTACAGAATAGTTGTATATTAGCAGTCTTTCTACCTGCTTCACCGCATTCCTGCCAGCAGTCATTTTTTAAGATTCATCAATATTATAGATTAGAAAGTTACTCCAGGGCCAGAGCGATAGTACCGGGGTTAGGTGCTTGTCTTTCACACTTCCAACCCTGATTTCTTAGCACTGCATATAGTTCCCTGAGCACGGCTAGGAGTGATCCCTGAACACAGAGCCAGGACTAAGCCCAGCTGTGGGCCTCAAACAAAGAACAAACAAAAGTTATCCTAAATAGTTACTCTCCAAATAATCTGTGTTTCCATGTTGATTAATGAAACCTCCTTCTGTTTCTTGATTGTCTTGCAAATTTTCCTGTAGGTTATCTGTTTCCTTAGATTATTATTGTATTGAGTTTTCATGTAATGCTTCTCAATTTTTATGAACTTTTCACAAGTTAACTATGATCTTTCTGTGGCATGCTAGTTTCACATACTTTTCTTAACTTATTATTTGATGTTTTAAAAAGAATTTCCTTGAAAAATTTAAATTTTCTTGCTAAAAATTTTGAAGATCAAACTGTATGCAGTACATATAAACATGTATCCCCCTTCAAAGCCTACATTTTCCTTTAAGATTTTCTCTATGCTTACTCTTAGCCCATCAGACCTGAAAGTATTTCTAATATCTGAAAATAACATGGGTAAAAGAAGTACTTTTGAAGAGACAATGGTAAAACATAATTATATGGTTCCATACTACCACACAATTCAAGAAATAAAATTCCACTTGCTCCATGTTCCTGCCAGTGATGGCTAATTTGATGTCAGCTTGACTGCGTCACTGGGATCCCCAGGTTGGACATTATTTTTAAGTATGTCTGTGAAGCTACTTCTAGATGAGATTAATATTTGATTCTGTGGAATGATTGAAGTGCATTGGCCTCCTGGTGTGCCAGCATTATCCATCCCATAGAGGCAGAGATAGGACAGACTGGAAGAAGGAACGATAAGGCCCTTTTTTGATTCCTGCCTTCCTGTCTGAGCTGAGACTCCCACTGGTCTCTCAGGCTCTTTGATTGGAATTTACACCGTCAGTTTGCTTTTCATCATTTTCTTGCTTTAAAAAATTTTTATCTTGTATATGTTTGTGCCTCTAAGCATATGCTTAGTTTTCATATTTATGAGCTTTGAAAAATAGATCCAACATTTATCTCATCTTTTCAGTCTTGCTTTTTTAAAAAATCAATGACTGTATCTGTCTATACACATACATGCACACAAACATGCACAAACATATATGATTTATTCATGTCTTATTCAAAGGTGTAAGTTATTAATTTGCACCCAGGTATAATATTTTATTTCATTAACACATTTTACTTAATAAATGTTATGAACATGTTTTATGTCTATATGGCACATGTACATATATATGTGTATACATGCATAGAAACAAATGACTTGGTTGAATGAAGTGTATATGCATGTTTAATTTTATAATCCATAGTTAAATTGTTTTCTTGAGTGAGTGTACTAATACATTCTAAAAGCAAAGTATAAGATTCCTATTACTTGACTTCCTTGCCAATAGTGTGATATTTACAAGTTTTGCAATCGGGTGCCATTTTTCACTCTGTAGATTTGCACTTGCTTCCTGGCTTATTGGTTCAAGTTCTCAAAAAACTGAAAAGCAGTGCTCAAAAACAAATCAGCCCCTTTTTGGTGTGGACTTCTAGTTTCTCCTTGAGGTCAGTCACCTTAGCCTGGGGTGCTTTCCAATAAAACACTTAACAAGCTGTTCACAATGTGTCAAACTGGGCCTAAACACTCAGCCCTTTGAAGAAGATGCCACATCAGCTCGGACAAGTGAGCAGCAGACTGAGTTAGGCATTAGGAAGCTTGGCTCTAACCGGGTTTGTCCCAGCAGCTTTGCCCGGACTGCACATAAGTCAAGTCACCTCTTGGCATCCCATCTGCTCACTAGGCAAAATAGAGCTGACCTTCCTCCCTACCCTGCAGTGAGGATAAAATCCTATTGTGGAGCACTTTGAAATCTTTGGACGAAAAGCAGGAGAGAAGCGCCAAGTGTGATTGTTACCCATGCCAGCAACACTATAAGACAACATAAAAATAGGAAGCAAAGAAAATATCGTTTTAGAAAAGCTTCAGTGAGAAAATTGACTGGTCAGAATGTCAGTTCCTTTGTTGGATTTACATAGACATCAGTTTAGATCAAATTAAAAAAAATAAAATAAATGTGCACATTGCTGTCTTAATCATCACCATCCTATGAGGGAGTCGGATGCAGAAGGAAGATGAATATCACAGGGGACGTTGTGAAATCAGCTCTTTGTTGTTGTCTACAAATCTTATCTCTAATCATAAGGTGTCGAATACCAGCAAGTGTATAGGAATACTGCAGGCTGAGGCTTGGAGAGGGACTAAACTTTAATATTGTCATAACACAAGATCCAAGACACATGTAGGTGAAATGGAGACCATCCTTTCAGACCTGAATGCTAGTTGAAAGTTCTCAGTTCTCCTAACCTACCCTTAATTTAAGAACAAAGACCAGGACATAAAATATCAAGAAGGAAATCTTGCAACCATCATTGATAGATTAGAACCCTCCAAAGAAGATGTGTCATGCTGAATTATGGGGACAGTTCATTCTAAAAATAACTAAGCTATCATCTCAGTAGTTATACTCACCTTAATATATTATTGTAGGTGGCTTGTGATGATATATAATCACTTGCCTTATTATGAATTGGATGGGCTGTGGAAACAGTTCCAAACCACAGAAAAGACATTTTCAACCCCGATCTTGACAATTGATATGACACTCAGAGTACTTAGAATAGGAGCTTTTGATCCTTTTGTCACATCTTTACCACCTAAGTTTTTTATACCAGGGTTTTAAAAAGTCAAATCCCTACAGGGTGGTTTGGTTGCTGCACCCTACTGAGAAATTGAGAAAGTAAAAGGTAAGGAGGTGTAGCTAGGGGCGGAAAAAGGATGTGAGTGACAGGAGTCCACCCACACCAATTGTTCCATAAAGTTGTGAATCATGTTGTACTCAACTCCAAAT
Source organism: Sorex araneus (assembly GCF_027595985.1). Taxonomy (NCBI): domain Eukaryota; kingdom Metazoa; phylum Chordata; class Mammalia; order Eulipotyphla; family Soricidae; genus Sorex; species Sorex araneus. Next base: position 151,998,322 of record NC_073303.1, on the reverse strand, counting down.
TTCTACCTACAAAGGCAAAACCACTGAGCACTATTGAAATGTTTTGTTCAGAACTTTCTCAGAGAGAGGGGCTTCAAGGTATTTTGTGGAATAATTTGTATTCTAATTGGCATAATGAAATTATGGTCACGGAATTGGTATGGTGTGACTCCAATAGGAATATTTTCCATTAGGAAATATTCCTTAGGGAAAAGAATCCAATGGAATACTCAGTCACATGTCAATCTCTACTTATTCTCTTCAGTAACCTCATGACAATGTTATTTGCATAGGATTTTCAATTACTTAAATGACTACATTAGTGGAAAAGTTGGAATTCATCCCATTGATAGTTTATCTGCACACGCCTATAATTATTTGTTGGACTCACTTATCTCCTTAAATAGACATATTACTTACGTCTTTATGAATTATAATGCTTGTGGGCTATTTCTTTCTTAAAATATTTTTGTCTGTTAGAACTGTTCATAGTTTGAAATTTCATTTCTATCTTCCTAATTTTGCTTTGTATCATACAAGTTAAAAATGATGGAAGTAAGGTGGATTATTATGCAGCCTTGAAATATCAGCCTTGATTAAGATAGTAGAGTCCCACAGGAAAATGATGACTTATTAAATAAAAAAAGTAAAAACTAATACCCATATCATAATTTCAAGTACAAACATTACTTGAATACTCATGTATATCTGAGTACATGTGGAGAAAGATATATGGAAAAGAGAACAGATGGTAATTAACATGGCAGAATCATGACAGTCTCTATCCTGTCTTCCTTTTCAGTTTCCCATGAATGTCTTAGAACATTGCTTGTGTAATAAACATAAGTGTACAGCCAAAGAGAGAATACAGTAGGTAAGGTGCTTGCCTTGCACAGTGCCAGTTCTTTTTTTTTTAAATTTTATTGAATCACCATGAGATAGTTACAAGCTTTCATGTTTGGGTTACAATCTCACAATGATCAAACACCCATCCCTCCGCCAGTGAACATTCCCCACCACCAATATCCAGGGCATACTCCCCTTTCCTACTGTCCCCCTGCCTCTATGGCAGACAATATTCCCTATACTCTCTCTCTCTACTTTTGGGCATTATGACTTGCGACACAGACATTGAGAGGTCATCATGTTTGGTTCATTATCTACTTTTGGCATGTATCTCCCATTCCAACTGGTTCCTCCAGCCATCATTTTCTTAGTGATCCCTTCTCTATTTCATTTGCCTTCTCCCCTCCGCTCATGAAGCAGTCTTCCAGCCATGGGGCAATCCCCCTGGGCCTTATATCTACTGTCCTTGGGTGTCAGCTTCATGTGATGTTATTCTATACTCCAAAAATGTGTGCAGTCCTTCTATGTCTGTTCATTTCTTTCTGACTCATTTAATTTAGCATGATACTCTCCGTGTCTATCCATTTAAAAGCAAATTTCATGACTTCATCTCTCTTAACAGCTGCATAGTATTCCATTGTGTAGATCTACTGGTTAAAGTTTCTTTAACCAGTCATCTGTTTTATGGTGCACAGTGCCAGTTCTGATTTGATCTTATGCACTGCTTCCAGGAGTGGTCCCTGAGCACAGAGCAAGAGAGGTGCTGAGTCACAACGAGTGGTCCTCCAAAAGAAATGAAGTAAATAGTAAATAAATGAGTAAATAAAGCCTAACTGTAAATGTGGTTAGGTGCAGGAGAAGTTAGACCTTGGAACTTAGAAAGTGTAAACTTCAGGTTCTCTCACTGGTGTGGACCCAGGGAATGTTTGAGCTGCTAAGAGTCGCATAGTTCCAGGTGGAAAGATGAGCCAGGTTACAATCAGAAATGTTTCTGTCAGCTTTTCTGGTAAATCACTTGAAGAGATTTCAGAAGAAAGGGACCTAATTTTCTAGCGCTCCTGTAATTTGTCATGATCTATTTTCTCATCCTAAGTAAACATTCACTTTCATGCCCAATTTTGTTTTTAGAAATTTGCATTCTTTTTCTTTAAAAAGAGCTCCCAAAATTGTGTAAACTTCATGCCTCACAAAACTTAAAGGTGCCTTTGATTAGGTGGGTCACCAGCACCCCAGTTGAGTACCACAGAGTGTGAAATCTAGCCTCTGTTCCATCTCCCACTTTTCCTAAGAAATGCTGTAGGTATGTTGCATAGAGCCAGGCAAAACATGCCTTGCAGTTTACCACACCCCTTGTTTTCACCTGAGCTGCCCTCAGCTTCTAATTATGGTACAAAGCAGTTAAAAGTTCCAGCTCTGAATTTCAGGGTGAAAATAGCATTACTTGTAGGTCTTGCCCAGCAATTCCCCCGAGTCTGGGTTTTCCCCTTCAGGACTTGGGCTCCATCTCCTAGTCTGAAGAAGCTTTTAGCAGTCTCTTTCCTTGTATTGACTTAAACTAATCCTGCTGACACTGCTCTACACGTTTGGGCTCTGCTGAACATCCCCAAGTCCAGTTTTTTAGATGTTGTTGGCAGACAACAGTGGGGAAAATAAGAAAAAAAAAAAGAAGCTCCGTGAGTTGTTCCTCTTAAACACAAGTTTTGTTCTACTCAGTAACTCACTGTGGTTGGTATGATTATTGTCTGGAGGGTACTCTGGGGGGTATTGTCTGGGGGGTACTGACTAACTGTTCTGGCAGTTCAATGCAAGGACCCTCGGGTATGATGTTGCTTGAGTCCTGTGGTTACTGCAGAGACCTGGGCTGCCCTGGTGGTGGTCCTGGGGCATTCAGGACTAAATCTGGCAGTGCTCAGAGGCCTCCTGGGCTACACCTGATGATGATTGTGGGGAGGTCACGTGGGGTCAGGAATCAAACCCCAGTTGGACATGTGTACTAAGGTGGGTAATATTATCTACAGCCTAACTTCTTTCATTGTGACTCCATGGTAGTTGAAAATGAAGGTCATAAAAAAAAATCTTTAAAAACTTTTTGAAATAATGTTTCTTAGTGATTTTTTATTAGTAATTGTTTGATTTATATGCTGGGTGGTATAAGAATTTCTTGGGTGAAAGGTGGTTGCAAGTCTAAGAGACCCTTGTCTGGAGGTACAAGATTTAACAAATAAGAGTGAAATTTGAATTTCAGATAAATTCATTTAAAAAAATTACAAATATGTCTTCCCCTAAATGGGAAATGAAAAGTCCTCTTTGGAAAAAAGCTACCAAGATGTGGTGCACTTTACCTGTCACTCTATTACTATGCTGAGGCAATGAAATTTCAGAGCCTGGAGTATCACGGAGGAATCCAAGCCCAGACTTTTGCCTTTACTATATAATGCAATTATAAGTAACTCCCTCCGATCTACTCCAAACAAAATGTGGAATCAATTTGTCTCTAGGGAAGACTATCAAAGCTATTCAAACAAACAAAACCAAACATATGCTCAGCTAAGAAAAGATAGTTCCAGTTAACCCGGGTCCATTTATTTAACATTGTGGGCAAATTTCCCAGTGAGAAACAGTGAGATATTCACTCTAGCATGAACACGGTGGGGGAGGGAAGAGGTCCTAAGAAAGAGACTAGAAGAGTGGGCTGAAGACCCCTAACCAGAGTACGCATGTGGGAAGTGTCCTCTTTAGTGTTGGCCGAGGTGGGGAAGGGGACAGACCCTCTATATGCCTTTCCACCTGGGTGTCTCTGGACTTTGATGTCCTAATCATATTTCCTTGTCACCTCTCAACACTGATTTACTTTCTCCTCCCATTCTACATGCTGCAGAACTAATTGCCTGCCTAATTGCCAAAACTAATTGCTGTGACATTCATTGTTCATCTGCTCTCTTGTCTGGCTTGAGCTCAGGCAGGTGGCTCACACGAAAGCAAGGATGGAATTAGTCCCGGGTTGCTTCTGGAACAGGGCTCATCAGATAGACGTCCCAGCGATTGTCTTTATCTGGGAGGCAGCCCAAGGAACTGGCTAAGACACTGCAGACAGGGTAGTTGTTATTGGTAAAAGTTTAGCTTCTGGCTAGAGATGGGGTTGTTCTAACTGGGTTTGCATCTGATAATCACAAAACATCCCCCTTATCTCATTTAGAGATTAACTTTAGAATTTATCATTAAAAAAAATAAAGACCCAGAGAGATGAGTCTACTTCTCACTCATTAGAAGCTGAATCTGCACTCAGATTTCACGAATCATAACCCAGGGTGGTTTCCATTGATCATATAGTTTTACTAAGTACTCTTTTACATTTCTAATAAAAGCGGCTTTTATTAGAGCACTGTCAAGGAGTATATTTTTCTTGGTATCTAGAATAATAATCATCAATATCTATTGTTTTATGAATACAAAGCCCTTTCTTTCTATGCATTCTTATTTAATATTCAAAAATATTAGCATGAGTAGGGGCTATCAGCATTTTTATTTTACACATTGGAAATCAAAAATAAATTATGACTTTCTCAACTGTCAGAGCCCACCTCTGGCACCACAAAGTTTTGTGTGGGACATACTGATGATTTCTAGATTTGAAAAATGAGGAATCAACATGTAGATTCTGATATATGAAAGAACTAGAGATGCATGAATATTGGACTTGGAGAAATTGAAATCTAGTCAATGAGCTTATGCAAATAGTTATGAAGGTGCATGTCATTGGGCAGGAGTCATGACCTTCCCATTTCAACATACTGTTGGAATAAATACAAAGATATCACAACATTCAATTGAGATGAATTTCGGGAGCTCCAGAGGAGCCCTAGGATTAACTGGTCACAGCAAAGACAATGTAGAATGAGAGGCCTGAGTCTGGGTTCTGGATCTGTCTCTAGCTAAGATTGCGCTGGGCTCACCTGATTTCCTTGGTTTTCTCATCTGGGAAATGAAGGGATTTGGATTCCCCAAACTGCTGCCACCCAATGCAGTGTAGATGCGTATCCAAGATGTAAGCTCACAATGGCTGAGGCTTGTAGTGATCTCCAGGACAGCTCTCCAGTGACTGCAAATAAAAGTCTTATTGTTTAGGTCTTGATGTCCCCCAACCCCCTTCAGTGACAGGAAGAATAATAAAAGCAATGACACTATTGTCTGAAATTAGAGTTTTCTTATACAGTAGACGTAGATAAACTATGACATATACAATAGCAAACTATTTCGAGACTGAAAAAGATCACTAATCGTGCAATTCACTGTATAAGATAGGAAAAGTGAATTAAGGTAAGTGAAAAGAACTATGAATTAAAAAATAGATTTTTATAAGAAGTGTAGATTTTATTTGCTAAATAAGGAATGAATACAAGGTAATTAATGCATTGAAAGAAAGGACCAATTCAAATAACCTTTAAAAGAAAAGTAAAAGCATGATGAGAAGAGCAGAAAGAAAAAAAAAGAGAAAGAAAACATCGATTTTATAAAAGGGGGGGCACTCTTTTTTTATTTATTAATTAGTGAATCACCATGAGGGTACAGTAACAGATTTACACATTTTTATACTTGTGTTTCCCTCATACAATGTTCAAGCACCCCTCCCTCCACCAGTGTCCATTTTCCACCACCAGTGAACCCAGTATCCCTCCCACCTCCCAATCCCATCCTCCCGACACCCCCCCCACCCCCCTCCCCGCCTCTGTGGCAGGGCATTCCCTTTTGTTCTCTCTCTCTTCTTTTGGGTGTTGTGGTCTGCAATAGGGCTATTGAATGGCAATTCTGTTCAATCTATAGTCTACTTTCAGCATGCATCTCCCCTCCCGAGTGGGTCCTCCAACCAGAGCTTAATTGATGTTCCCTTCTCTATCTGAACTGCCTTTTCCCCCAGCATGTGAGGACAGCTTCCAAGCCATGGAGCCAACTTCCTGGTATTTATTTCTACAATTCTTGGGTGTTGGTCTCCTACTCTGTTATTTTATATTCTACAGATGAGCGCAGTCTTTCTATGTCTGTCTCTCTCTTTCTGACTCATTTCACTTAGCATATTTTCCATGTTGATCCACTTATATGCAAAATTCATGATTTTATCTTTTCTAACAGCTGCATAGTATTCCATTGTATAGATGTACCAAAGTTTCTTCAACCAGTCATCTGTTCTTGGGGACTCAGGTTTTTTCCAGGTTCTGGCTATTGTAAACAGTGCTGCGATGAACATATAAGTGCAGATGTCATTTCGACTATACTATTTTGCTTCTCCGGGATATATTCCCAGAAGTGGGTATTGCTGGGTCAAATGGGAGCTCAATTTCTAATTTTTTGAGAAGTGTCCATATTGTTTTCCAGAAGGGCTGAACAAGTCAGCATTTCCACCAACAGTGTAGAAGGGTCTCTTTCTCCCCACATCCCCTCCAATAGCGGTTGCTTTTGTTCTTTTGGATGTATGCCATTCTCTGTGGTGTGAGGTAGTATCTCATAGTTGTTTTGATCTGCATCTCCCTGATGATTAGTGATGCAGAGCATTTTTTTCGTGTGTCTTTTGGCCCTTTGTATCTCTTCTTTGGAAAATTTTCTGCTCATTTCTTTGCCCCATTTTCTGATTGGGTTTGATGTTTTCTTCTTGTAGAGTTCAACCAGTGCTTTATATACCCTTGATATCAACCCAAAAAGGGGGCACTCTTTCATGAGAAAAATTCAAAATAAAAATTTTGGTCATCAATTGCCTTTCCATTTTTTTCTGGATAGTTTTGGCTATAGGCCTCTGACTTTTCAACTTCTGAATGCTGTGCAATGAGAGAAGCATAAAGCATGACTAAAAGATTTAATTTTCAGAGCCAGATGTATGACTCATGTGCAGAGCACATGCGTTGTCTGTGAAAGAGTCTGAGTTTAGTTTCTGGCACCATATGGTCACTTGAGCACCACTGGGTGTACCTGTGGTAGCCTTTGAGCACTGCTGGAGCTGCACCACCTGGCCAACAGCACAGGGAGAAGCCCTGGGCTCCAATAACGCTGGGGGTGGCCCCTATATAAAGCACAGTAGGGCTTTTCTTTTCATGCTGGAGAAGCTGTGCTCTCCCTTGGACATACATTTTTTCCTCTCTCATCTCACCACATGTCTCTAAGTAGATTTCTTTAAATATGAACAATCTTGCATCACTAAAAAAAAAAAAAAACACAACTGAGGGCCAGAAAGATAGTGCAGGCTTAAGGCACTTGCCTTGCACCAGCCAACGCCTGTTCAATTACTGACTTCACCTTGCTGTCTGAGCACTCCCAAGAGCAATCCCTCGGCAAAGAGACTGGAGTAAGCCCCAAGCACTGTCGGGTGTGACCCACACCCTTTTCTCACCCTCCCCAAATCTATCCATCAAAATATAATTTTTATTTTCCCTTTTTTGTGTATGTGTGTGTGACCGCAATAACAAAGCATTTGCAGAATCATGTACATAATTCCACATGGCAGGAACTGCATTTTCTAACATGGACTCTCAATTGCTCGGGGTTGGTGTTCAGCATGGCCCCCATGAGCTGCAAGCTGGGAGTGACAGGCGACATTGGCTTATGGGAGGCAGAACCATCTATCAATGGGAAACACCTGCCATAGCACGTTCCCTGAAGCCTGAGAAAATAAAGATGGAGGGCTCAGGGCTGTTTCAACACCAGTTGTCACTGTAATTTTAGGGTGAAATGCAACAAATGGATGGCAATGCAATGAAGGCAATTAAGAAAGCCACAGTGAACACTGGCCTACAGAGATAATGAGTTATGGAAATAGTTCTGAGATAAGAACCTTTGGAGCTGGGACCCTGCGGCCCTCAGGAAGTGGTGCTACAGAAAGGGGAGGGTGGACCCTCAGAGTCAGAGCCTTCTCTCATTTTAGACATGTGATCTCCTCTGTGTGTGTGTGTGTGTGCGTGTGTGTGTGTGTGTGTGTGTGTGTGTGTGTGTGACGAATAGGGGAAGCTGTGGAAAAGGAAGGAAAAGAGAGCGATAAAACCATGACAGGATAATAAGCACATGAAATATTTAATTACTACACACGTTCCAAGCTTTGTCTACTACGAAATTTTTCAAGCTGCAAGTCGTGCCTCAGGAGTTGGTTATGAAAGCAATGTAGTCATGCGCCTTCTCTTAACCTAGGGTCTCAGGACATGGCTTTCCCGTACCCCTCGAGGCCCCCACCCTACAAGGCCTAAGGATAGGAATGTATTTCAGTCTATTTCCTTTGTAAAATTCCTATGAGTTTTGTTTTTATGCATTGAAAAACCATTACTGCAAGAAGGAATGCATAAGCATCACCACACGGAGTAGAAAGGGCATTACAAAAAAAAAAAAGGGGAAGAAAAGAAAAAAGACATTGAAAAATCCCTTAGTCGGGATCAGAATCTTTAAAAAGATATTCTGTGAACGGCGGAAAGAATTCAAAGGGTGAGAGAACGTGCTTGTACTCTTGGAGCTCCAAGTTTGAGTCTCAACACCACATCGACCTTTTCTTCCCAGCACTGTCAGCCACTGAGAAGGGCTCCGGGTTTGTGGGCCTGCATAGCATTATATCACTAGCATGAGCATTGCACTGTCCAGTACAGCTCTCCAGGGGCTGTTCCTGGGTCCCTGAGCATTGGGCATTGCTTAGAAGTATCCCCTACCCACTGCTACCAAAAAAAAAAAAGGCATTATGATAGATTCGATTAAAAGAAATAAAAAATAAATGAAACTGTGCTTCTTATTTTCTAAGGGTAAGGTTTACTTACTAAAACATTCTGTTGAATATATAAATATATTTGCAAATATATATATTTGTGTGTGTGCATTTATACAGTTGAATATAATCAAAAGTATTAGTAAAATTCTTTCACTAATTCTAAACATCTACTTATTCGAAACATCAAAGGCAAAAAAAAAAACTCAACTTAAAATCACATGTGTGTGGAATGCAGTAAAACAGTCAGTTTTCAGTGGAGGGGCCTTTGCTCTTATGCAGAAGTGTGACATTGAAGACCCTTCATATTCCAAGCACATGCCAAGTGGCTTCTCACTGGGCTGGGACCAGCTGGCCCTGACCCCAGCAGGTAATGGCTCAGAGACACAAGTTGATTCCTGTGGCTACAAGATTATTTCTGGAAAGGTGTGACTTCCTATTTCCTCAGCCAGGAAATTTTTTGTTTTCACTTTTCTTTTGTTTTAGGCCACACCCTGTGGTGCTTGGGGCTATTCCCCATGTGGTACTCTAGGGACATTTCCTGTGGCACTCTGAAAACCATGCCATGAAAGTTATTAAACCTAGACCTTCTGCATGCATTCTATCCAGTTGAGCTATCTCCCCAGCCCCAGGAAATTTGTTCTTTTCTTCCAAAACATCAAAGCCATCTGAAAAACAAACAAACAAAAAAATCAAAGAAAGCGTTTCCTACCGAAGGTGACAGTAAAAGGAGAAAAGTGAAAGAGAAGTAAGGGCAATTAGGGATAGAAGCAAAGCTGGCAAATTTTGGCAGGCAATTTCAGAAAAGGGAGGTCAGGTCATTAAGGAAAGCAAGACAAAGAGGAAAACATCAGGTAAAGGAACTGGCACAGCTGAGCTGACACAGGTGGAGGAATAAGCCTTCCCCTGGTCCCTAGTCTGTTGGTCCCCTGCAGAATTTACTGTGCCAATTGTAAATGAGCCCACACCACATTAAATAATGAGAAAACGCACTCCTATAAGTTAATCGGTAGCTTATTGTTAGTAACACTGTCCTTAAACTGATCAAACCTGTTTGGGTCAAATCTCCTATCCAGTTTCCATAATCCTAGTTGAACTTTTTAAAATTCTTTAAAAATTTTTGGCTTTGGAACCACACCTGCTGAGGTTACTCCTGGCTCAGCCACTCAGGGATGACTTTTTGCGGGATCTGGAGGCTTTATAGGTGCTGGGGGTGGACCTGGGTCAGCCATGTGAAAGGCAGATGCATCAGTCAGCACAGTCTCTTCAGGTCTGAACTTGGTTATTTTATTTTCCCTTTTAAAGTGGGCTAGAAGGATAGCACAGCAGTAGGGCATTTGCCTTGCACATGGCCGACCCAGGTTCCTCCATCCCTCTCGAAGAGCTGTCAAGTAACCGAGAGTATCTTGCCCACATGGCAGAGCCTGGCAAGCTACTCGTGGCATATTCCATATGCCAAAAAACAGTAACAAGTCTCACAATGGAGATCTTACTGGTGCCCACTCGAGCAAATCAATGAGCAATGGGATGACAGTTTAAAGTAGAATGATAGGACTAGCACCTGATGATTTACAAGCTTGTTTTTCCCATAGTAGAAGTGATCAGTAGACCATCAGATGACAAATGAAGAGCCCCAAAGTTTGTTTACAAAGATTTTTACTGAAACCTGAGATATCCTAGGTTTCCTCCTGGAATCTCCCCGGGTCGGCTTCTCTGTGCCTCTAAAGTGCAACCCTGCTACTCAACTAGCTAGAGAAAGACTGATTTGTGCAAATCCCACTCTGTCTCCCAGCTGGGCCCACTGGCGGATTGGTCATAGAATTGTGACTTCTCAAGTGCTGATGACTCTGTGTTTGGTTTCTCACTTCACACACTGGGTGTGGGCAGCTTTGTGAAACGTAAGGATGTGAAACTCAAAGAAAGAAGCCATAGTCCAAAAGGAAGATCAACAAAGTCAAATTAATGAATTGCTCAGAGACTGATCCAAGCAGAGACTGGTTTCTTTATGACCTCATCAGCTTCTGTGCTTAATCAGTTATTTATTTATTTGGTTTTGGGGTCACACCCAGAGGTGCTCAGACTTACTCCTGGCTCTGTACTCAGAGATCAGTCCATATGGTCCTGGGGGTTGAACTCAGGTCGGCCATGTGAAAGGCAAGCTTCCTACCTGCTGGACTGTCTTTCTAGAGTCTATTTTTTTTATAGCAAAACTCTTATTTACTTGGTTAATTTAGAAAATCCAACCTTAACCAGAGCAAAGATTTAGCACAGCTCATTTTCTTCCAGCTTTGTGGTAAAGGCACAGCAGATAATTGCTTAAGGAACGTTAACTGTCAGCTGGTCATAGATATTTAAGGGTACTTGGAACAATAATAATAGCGATAACTAAAATGTAAGTGGCACTAGGAGCGTAGAAATCAATTTCATGGGTATTATCTCATTTAATCCTCACACAGGTCTATCATCTCACCATTAGCATCCTCATCTTAAGGATGAGAATACTAGTTTATTTCTACTCTCTGATGAGAGTCTGGGATTTTAATTATTATTTTATGATGCTAAAGCCAATCAGTAGTACTCTTTGGAATGTTTAGGTTTATTTATTTATTTATTCATTTTCTTTTGGGTCACACCGGAAAATGCACAGGGATTACTCCTGGCTCTGCACTCAAGAATTAGTCCTGGCAGTGCTCCGGGGGCCATATGGGATGCTGGGATTCAAAACTGGGTTGGTCGCATGCAAGGCAAACGCCCTACTCGCTGTGCTATCACTTCAGCCCCTATTCATTCGTTTTTAAGGTGGGCACACCTTGAGGTGTTCAGGGCTTACTCATGCTTCACATTCAGATTCACTCCAGCTAGAGCTTGAGGGACTATATGGGATGCCAGGGTTGCAACCTGGGTAAGCCACATGCAAGGCAAGTGCCCTACCCACGACTATGTCTCCAGTTTCTGGAATGCTGTCGATTTAACGGCAATTCTTTGTAAATTTAATTTGCTGTATCCGCAGTAGGTATGTTTGGGTGTTACATGTTAAATAACAGTTTGTGTTTTCCAGGAAGCAAGCACTTTAGTGGGGTGAGGAAGCACTACTGGTGAAAGAAAAGGAGGCCAGGGTGGGGTGACAGGGGTGTCTGCAGAGCACCAGGATGTTGGTCTGATACCTGAAAAGGGAGGGGCAGGAAGAAGCAGAACCCCTAGAGGTGCCTCAGATCTTAATCTAGAGCTGAGGAAGTCTTCACCAACACAGCTGAAGCCCAGCTCAAAGATGTCTTGTTGTGGTGCCCTGTAGTGAGGGCAGAGTGAGGCTGTGACTGACTCCCAGCCCACCTGGCTGCCATCATGAATCACTGTGTGGGTCCAGCTAGAAAGCATGGCCTTGGTTGGAAAGATGAGGCGAATTCTGCAGACACCGCAGTTGGATGTTGCTCCGTCTACTGCAGTTCTTCTTTCTGAATGGCAAGCTTTTCTTTTTCATACTGATGTATTTTTGCTTATAAAATTATGTGGGTTTTAGATGTATAGACTTTTAACCCAACACCTGTGTATTATATCTTCTAATTACCATAAGGTTTTCAGTTTTCATTCATTCTCCTACAATTGGCCACTTTTACTAGGTTTACCCCTTCCTTTTCCCCTTTGCATTCTCATGACTATTATTTTATTATTATGTATTTTTGTTTCATTTATGTTCACCCATTTGTTTCATTTCTTTATCATGTAAAATTACACGGTCTGCGTCTCCTTTGACATGTTTCAATTTTCATGCTTTCCTCTAGTTTTCCAGTTCCATCCATGCAAATGGAAAAATTTCATCTTTTAAATTAATTTGGGGTGGGGCCCTCAAGCTGTGCTCAGGAGACTCAGGGGGTCACTCTTGGTGATATTTGACCAACAAAGTTGGATGGCTATGTGCTGCTAAATCCCAGTGGGGCCAGAGAGCACCCATGTAGCACTGGGTGGTGCTCAGGGGCTCCCAGGGCTAGACTGGTGCAGAGATAGTACCCCTGTGCGCTGTCACCAGGCCTGAGATTTCATCCTTGTTTAAATAAAAGTCAACAATATTACCTTCACATCTCACACTACAAATGAAAATGCTCTTTTTTTGCCTTATTTAATTTCTTCTCCAGAACTATTCTCTCTTTGTTTGGGAGGGGGAGCAATTCTTCCTTGTCTTACTATCAGAAAGCATCCAGAGGCATGGTATCATTACGGTGAAGCCGAACAAGTGGGAGAAAGATGATAGAGAAAGGCTGATAGAGATGGTGTTTCTGCTGTGTGCTTTTGGGCCCCCAGGTGTATTCCCAGAAGTGGTATTGTTGGGTCAAGTGGGAGCTCAATTACTAGTTTTTTGATAAATGTCTGTATTGTTTTCCAAAAAGCCTGGACCAGTTGGCATTCCCATCAACAGTGAAGGAGAGTCCCTTTCTCCCCATATCCATTCCAACACTGGTTTCTTTTGTTCTTCTTGATGTGTGCCTGTCTCTGTGGTGTGAGATGACATATTATTGTTGTTTTGAGCACATCAGAAACACCATCTGTACTCCTATGTTCTTTGCAGCACTATTCACTATAGCCAGAATCTGGAAACAACCTGAGTGTCCAAGAACAGACAAATGATGGCACATCTATACAATCGAATACTATGCAGCTGTCAGGAAAAATGAAGTCTTGAAATTTGCCTATAAATGGATGGACCAGGAGAGTGTCATGCTGAGTGAAATGAATCAGAAGGAAAGGAACAGATATAGAATGACTGCATTCAGTTGTGGTATATGAAAATATATATATAAAAAGAAGAATATCCATGACCAGGGAAAACAGGGGTTAGGAGGACTGGTCAATGGTTGGAACTAACACAAGTGTGGGTGGGGCTGAGGGTAGGTAAGATAGAGAAGAGATCAGTATGACAATAATAGCTGGGATGAACACACTGAACAAGAGATGATGGTTAAAAGTAAGTAAGGGATATTCTTGATAATCGTTCAGTATCAATATTGCAAACCACAATGTTCAAAAGGAGAAAGAGAGAGAAAGAGAGAGCGAGCAAGCATGAGAGAGAAAGAGAGAGAGAGAGAAAAGAGGAGAGAGAAAAAAAGTGCCTTCCATAGAGGCAGGCAGAGGTTGGGAGGTTGGGGATGGGGGTGATGGGAGGGAACTTGGGGACACTAGTGCTTGGAAATGTACACTGGTGGAGGGATGGGTGTTGGAATACTGTATGATTGAAATCTAATCATGAACAACTTTGTAATGGTCTATCTCACAGTGAGTCAATAAAAAAAGTAAAAAAAAAATGCAATAGCTCATCGGATAGGGCGTTTGCATGCAGCCGACCCGGGTATGAGTCCTCTGCCCCTCTTGGAGAGCCCGTTAAGATACCAAGAGTACCCACAAGGCAGAGCCTGGCAAGCTACCCGTGGCGTATTCGATATGCCAAAAACAGTAACAACAAGTCTCACAATGGAGATATTACTAGTGCCCACTCGAGCAAATTGATGAGCAATGGAATGACAGTGATACAGTGATACAGGGGAAAAAAAGGTTAATAAAGAGGGACCCCTTTCTCCTTTACCTGTTTGTGGGTCATTCGTGACTGGGTGGGCACCACCTGGGATGTGCAGGCGATCTTCATTGCTAAGGCCCAGGTCCCCTTAACATGTAGCTTCCAGGGTGGCCTCTTTCCAGGAGCAGGTCCAACTGGCATCAGCGCATTGTGGGTATCACAGGAGACTGGATAGAATGCTGATGTTGTTCCAGGGTGAAGAGCACCTGGAGACTGGGTGGAATGGGATCATTGCCTGTGCTGTAGAAGGAACAGAGGAATCTTGCCATGTTGAAGGGCAGCAGTTGTTTTATCCATCAGGCACTGAGCCTGTTCCTCCATCCTTTTGTTGTTGTTGTTGTTGTTGTTATTGTTGTTTGGGGTCACATTCAGTCAGGAATACTCCGGACTCTGTGCTTGGGGTACCATACGGGGTGCTGGAGATTGAATCCAGATCAGCCTCATGCAGCAAGTCACCACAGCCTCGTCTTCCTCCTATTTCATGGTTATCTTTAGCGTTTTCTGTGTGTTTCCTACCCACACAGGCCGCAATATCTTTCTCACAAATGGAGACTCATGACGAGGCACGTGATTGCATCACAGTTCACAGTAAACCATAGATGTGTCACTGCAGGCTATTGGGCACACAATCTTCCTTATTGCTCTCTCTTTTTAATTGATGGATAATATCCCACTTTGTACACATACCACATCTTCATCCACTTATTTGCTAATGGACACAGGTTATTTCTAACCCTTGGCTATTGTGAATAATGGCAAGTTCTTTCTTTAAGGGAGAGGTGACCAGTCTGCACCCCTAGCCAGCTCAGCATATATTACAATTTTCTTAAGATGTGACAGTAGCTGGATATAATTTAATATAGGGCTCTCTGACTTTACAGTAGGTAAACTATAATTCATATAAAGACAAAATGTCTCCATTTGAAAATACTAAATTTCTACTTACATAGTTTTGAAGAAGAGAAGGAATTACACTAGGTTGAGCAATTAAAATTTGATACACTGGATCAGGTCAACAGTTACCAAAAAACACAGGTGCTGCCACTTCATTTTTCACATTTATTGGGGACCTGGCCCATTGATCACAACTCTCTTCCTCATGAGTTGCGTTGTCTGCTTCAAAAGTATTTTCAGCACAGTGATCCAGACAGCCACGACCAATCTATCACTGTTGGTGTCTGAGATGAAACCAATTTATCATCCCAGCACTAGGTAATAGGGGCAAATTCAGGTCCTTGAGCAGGTGTGTGAGCACAAATGTGTATATGTTAGCAAGAACACACATTTGAGGGACAATTAATAAGAATATTAAACGTGTTTATCTGCTAGGGAATGATAATTTAAACTTTATGCTTCTAAGAGATATAAAACTTTTTAATTCAGAGCATTCCTCTTTCCCCAAAAAAACAATGCTCGAAGTAAAAATGATGCTCAAATGTTAGCACTTAAATCCCTAATAACCCAAATATAGTATTAGTGAAGATGCTTTTGAATCCTGACCAAAAACTCTATAGTCATTGAGTTAATCAAATAGGGGTTTCTCCCCCTTTGCTTCTGTAATTAGATGTGTGTAGAGAGACAACGACCAACCTAGGCAAATTTTACCAAAGCATCAACATTATACTACTCCTCCTCTCCTTTTAGTTGCAGAATGGTGATTGTTCCAGGCATTGCGTTCAAGGTCAAAAGAAATCGGTAGTAGGGGTTCCCCTGTTCATCAGAAAAGAAAAAGCTCTGCAAGTAACATCCCCTAGAAGATTTCCTTTTACATGGGTGTGCTAGACAAGATCGCTTAACTGTCTTTTGCTTCTAGAAAACTGTGGCAAGCACATATTTTGTTTTCTCTGTGGTCAGGGATGGGATGGGAGTAGAGCTGAGGAGTACCTCTTGAATAGCAATGAGCAACAAATGGCACTTCAGCTAAAGAATAGCAGTAATGGTATTCCAGAGTTCAAAGTGACTCAGATGTGTTTGAGAACAAGTGGGAAATTCTTTGTTCACTCTCTACGAATTCCAACTATTCTGCATAAAAAAGAAAAGAAAGAGATCTTGATAAAAAATAATGAAGTGCCTCTGTACATCTGTTGTGTGAGGGTAGATTCTACATAAACGTATCAATGTATCTTAGAAAAATCAAATTTTATTTTGAATTTCAATGGCTCTGTGTCTTAAAATCTATTCACTGGATAATTGTGATCCACAATATTATTCACTAAAAGATTAATTTAACATTTCACCACAAGCTTAAATGAGAATTCTAAAATTAAAAAATTAACTCTAATTAAAGGTAAGAATGACACAGTTGAAATCTCCAACCCACTCATGATACCAATACTCAAGATGTGCAGCAGTTGCTAAAAATTATAGAAATTTCAAACTATATCTATGTCTTTAAGGAGGGCACACACCAAATTTGACAATCCTTTTGTGTTATTCAACCTACTATAGAGTTAAGTCCTTTGCAAAGTTAAATTACGTGCTCATTTAAAATCATGATACCAAATATTTTATATTTTCATCATTAGTGAAAAAGCCAAATGTTTTATTAATGCATAACAACTTTGTATCGCTTGTCATCCTATTGCTGATCAATTTGCTCAAGTGGGCACCAGTAACATCTCCATTTGTCCCTGCCACATGCTAGTGTATCCCAATGGCATCTGCTCGCTCCAGGAACATGAAGAGCCTCAAACTGTTCCTTCAGGATCTTGATGAAGAAGTCTGACCATCTTGTAGGTGGGCAGCCAGGCGTTCTTTTTACGTCCCGTGGAATCCAGTCGGTAATGGCTCTAGTCCAGCAGTTGTCTCCAAATCACATTATGTGTCTGATCCATCTGATTTTTGACACATGGCAAATGAGGCAACATCCCTGATTCTCAATCATCAATGGAGGTCGGAACTCTGGATTCTTTCTCTCACTTGAGTGAAACGTGATATTCCAAGTATATCTCTTTCAATTCCTCTTGAGGAGACAACTCCCCTTGATGATTCACTGCCTCATCATGGCAAGGGGGTGGCAATGGTGCCAACCAGTGAAAAGTGAACCAACAGGTGCTGCCCATGTCGACCTAGCCAGGACTTTCTGTACGTGAGTGGCACATTCATGCTGCTTGGTGTGTGGCTTGTTTGTCAGTGTATAGATCGTTGCAACAGGCCACCTGCACGGCAGAGCCTGAGAAGCTACCCTGGCATATTCAATATGCCAAAAACAGTAACAAAAATGGGCCTTATTCCTCGACCCTGGAAGAGCCCCCAATACAGCAGCATTGAGAAGAACAAGGAGAGCAAGGAGAGGCCCCTAAAATCTCAGGGTCAAAGTAGGCTGCCAAAACAAAGAAGAACTAACTTTGTAGATGACTAAAATGTCCCTCTCGTCAAATGTAGATAAGAAAATAATTTTTTCTTATAATTTAAGGAAGAAATTTGGGGGATCAGTTTTGGGTTCATTCAAAGTAGTATATTGAGCAACGATTTTAAAATGTGTGATGTAGTAGAAGAGGTCTGATTTGAACTTAGTAGCTTAATTAGAATTTTCATTCTACTTCTGATTGCTTGGGAGAACTCTTTATTTTAAGGAGAAATATTAATATGGTATGACCTCTACTTGGAATTGAAGATTTAAGTAAACCCATTTGTAGCAAAGTGCAAAGTAAGGGAGCTCGGAGCCATACGTACATTTCCAGGAATAGAAACTTGAAAGTTTCTCAACGATTTTAATTAAGGCTAGCATTTTTCATACAAGTCCAATGCCATTTATGCAGAAATGAGAAAATAGCATTTGGCTCCTAGAAGGCATTGAGTATACATACATGTTTGAATAAGTGAAGGCATCTTTTCCCCACATAATTCTTGTTGGCTGAAATTTGTAGAGGAAGAGAACTGTTCATCTCAGGGATCTCTCATCATCCTGGGCTCTCTTCGCAGTCACAGTCTATACTCTCACCACTTCAACCCCATGTAAGCCAGATTGGAAGAGGCTTTCTTTTTGACTTGAAATAAGAATTTCAAAAGAGTAGCCAATCTGCAAATAATTAAACTTCTTCAATGTATAGCCCAACACTGTATTTAATATGAGACCCGCTACACTCCCCAGTGTGAAGTTACACAATCAGAAAATGTTCAGTTGTGGCCCTCCTCCTATTGCCATTGTCCATTTGCATGGGCATTGAACTTTTGTGTGTTGCATGATTTGTTCTTTGTCATTCAGGATAATTTTTACTTTTGAATAATTTATCCTATATTTGCATGAGACATTCCTCCATTTTTAACACTTTAAATTTCTTACATTTTTTTCCTGTTTCCATAGTAATTGTATATCTTAACAAGGACTTCTAACACTTTTTACTGCTCATGGACATATTAGACCTTATGTGGTTAACAGCATTTGGGAAAACATCTCAAAATAAATATAAGTGCAGAGAAATTTATTACTTGTTAAAAAAAGTGTAGTTTTAGAGTCAAAAGGTAGCAGCACGTATTTTCATTTCATCTCTGGACACCAAGTATTGAGTTATCATAAAATTTAAAAAAATTTATGCTCATCTATAGGTTTAAAGTCCAGAAGTAGAAGATTGTCAGTAACCTACTTTCTTCACAAAATTGTTGGATTAAAGTGAAGAATGACATGGAATGTTATTCAGACCTTCTTAATTTCCCTGAAACAAGTCCTATCTCCCCAGTTGCTGTCTTGGGACAGCAAGAACAGACAGATCTTCACCCCACACCAAAAATTTGGACTCTCATCTTCTTCCCAACATGCAATCATGTGTGCAAGTATGTATACGGGCTCCACCAAAAGGAGGAGAGCTAAAGCTCCAGTTAGAGTCTACATCTGTCACAGTGGGAAGGGGAGACAACCTTCTTAGTTGTTGATAACTTGTAAATGCGCTTCATTTTTACAAGAAAACACTTCTTGTTATTTGCAACTTTCTAGTCAATCATTTGACAAGTGTTTCAAGTGTTTTGAATTGGATGAAAATAGGACAGAGGTTAAGATTAAGGTTGGGAATTTTTATTACCTCCTGGAGCAGTTGTATAAATTATATTGTAGTAATATTTATTAAAAGTCTTCCTAGATGATAAACAAGAGTACTTTACTGGAACTCTTGAAATGCTGTAGAAATGAGAAGGTGTACATGTTGATGCATGTTTATGTAATGTAATCAAATAATGATCAGGTTTTAGGTTGCATTTTAGAGTCATGCAGTTATCAAAAACTTTACATATAAGGAGGGCATGGGGATATAACCTGTTGGAAAACAAGATGGATTTTTAATATTCAAGTCAAACTTGTCTTGGCGCACAACCACCTTAAACATATTGTCAGATTTCAGAGAGATATTTTTCCTCTCACACTTCACTTTCACTATTCTGAAGCCAAGTTAAGGCGTTTTCTCTGATAAGTGGGACTTTTAAAAACTAACCCAAAAGCAGAATAGGTTTTAGGCAAAAGAGTAATGTAGGGAATATTATTACTGGTTTACATGTCTTGAGCCTAAGTCTTTTCATTCTCAAGCACCCCAAATCTCTGCAGACACAAAGTCTTCCAAAGAAGCAGATACCCACTCTAAAATCAGTGCTCTTGGATAACTTACATTTGGCTGTCAGCTAAGGACGAACAACTCTAATATTTATTTCTTCAAAGTCTCAGTTTGTAGACATATCTATAAATACAGTTCCTATTATCTAAAGTATAATTTTTCTGGTTATGCAATTGGCATTATAACAAGGGTAACTAAGTGCTTAAGTGCCTTAGTTCAAGTGAATGACACCATAGGACTATTAAAATCCTGCTTCTTCTGTCTCCCTCTGCACTCAAAGGTTAGAAATGCCTGTAGGCTCATAAGCAAATGTACTTGTTCTGTCATGGTGGGGAGCACCCATTGCTGTTACTATTTGTGTACTTGCACCACTTCCAGTTTGATTTTGAACCTCCCATGTGTCCTCTTTGCATGTACTCATAAATACTGTTCTTTACCACCACCTAGTTCTATGATTGAACACTTGGAGGATTTTCAATAAATTATTATAGGTTGCAGAAGGAATGAACAATGCTGAGAAATTTAGGAGATTTATAAAGGTTAGGGATAGGGGATAGGAAATAGCATTGTGGAGGGTAGATGGCTTTTATTGGTGCCTCCTATTTTGTTCTATAAGATTAAAAGGTCTTGCTAATACACCTCTGAAAATGAAACCTGAAGAAAACAGAGATTTCAACATCACTTTTTGTACTTTAGAAACTCACTCAGCTTTTGATGCAAATGGTTAAAGAGATTGCCCTTGATCTTCTACAGGGACAGGTAATCTGAATACGTAGACATTTTACAGAAAGCGTCATTTTATTCATGTTTTACTCAAGGGAACCCACTATTTGGTTTTAAATCAATATGAAAATGACTTCCTCCAACATTAGCAAGGAAAAGCAAAAATAAAATCATCCCATCTACAACAGTGTAACATTGAGTATTTAGATTAAAAAGGAAGAAAACTTTCAGAGAAAGGAAAGTAGAAGTATTTCAATGATATTTCAACTATCCAGTAGATAGCATTTTGACTCATTACTAAAGAGAATAAGACCCTTCTTAGCAACACAGTGATGAAAGCTTTTCTCAGTGGAAAGTGATCTTGGAGCAAGTGAGTGAGAAAATACTGAAAACAATGGCCAACTGGAACACAAACTCTCAGACAGAGGAAGGTTTTCTGGAATTAATACAAGGAGGAGGAGAGTTTATCCTAGAACTAGAGACTCTTCTGAGGGCATCGTCTTCAGTCCTTGTAGGGGAAGGTTGTAAGTTATGTCATTACCATGCTGCATGTCACATGCAGTTTGTTAGTGTAACTATGCCACTCAACTATCTTCAAATCTTTATATTCAAATAAAATTCTTTTCCTTTTCTTCCCTTTTCCTTTTTCTCTCTCTTGCTCCTCCCACACCATCTCTGACTCTCTGTCTCCTTTCATGTTTCTTTGTCTTTAAGATATTTCAAGTTAAATAATCTCTTCTGGTACTGTTATAAATAAAAGTATGTAGGGGTTGAGAGGGTGCACAGTTGGTAGGGCACTTGCCTTGCACGTATCTGCTCTGCGTTTGGCTCCCAGTACCACATTGTGCACCCCTGAGCACAGATTTGGGTGTAAGCCCTGACCTCCAAAACAGACAAAGCAACAACCACAAGTAGTATATAAAGTGGCAATAACGTATCTAACTTGGACAAATATGTACATATTTTGCTTATTTTTGTTTTGTTTTTTATGTTTGTTTGTTTAATCACACCCATAAATACTCAGGGCTTACTCCTAACTCTGTGCTCAGGGATCACTCCTGATGGGGGTTGGATGGCCAGATGTGGTGCTGGGGAACGACTCACTGTCAGTTGTGTGCAGGGGAAGTATATTACTACCTATACTATTTTTCTGGCCTGAACCTATTTTATACAATAAACACATCTAATTTCTAATAGCCCTACTCTATAATAATTTTATGCCATTTTCATAAGCAAACAGGTTGAGTCACATAGCCAATAATAATATAGAACATAAATTTAAAGCAAAATTTTATGATTCCAATGCCTCCACACTTTGCTAGATAATAGGTACAAAAATGACAAAATTAATACTGTAATACTACTTAGTTTAGATAAAAAGGTGATGTTTCCAACCCCATCAGAAAATGGGGAGATGAAATGAACAGAAAATTTTTCAAGGAAGAAATCCGAATGGCTAAAAGACACATGATAAAATGCTCCTCATCACTAATCATCAGGGAGATGCAGATCAAAACAATGAGATACCATCTCACACTACAGAGACTGGCCTACATCCAAAAGAACAAAAGTGACCAGTGTTGGTGCGGATGTGGGGAGAAAGGGACTCTCCTTCACATGTGGGAAGTGGGAATGCCGACTGGTTCAGCCCTTTTAGAAAACAGTATGGACGCTTCTCAAAAACTTAGAAATTGACCCATTTGACCCAGCAATACCACTTCTGCGAATATATCCCAAAGATGAAAAAAAGTATAGTAAAAGTGACATCTGCACTATATGTTCATTGCAGCACTGTTCACAATAGCCAGAATCTGGAAAAAACCGGAGTGCCTGAGAACAAATGACTGGTTAAAGAAACTTTGGTACATCTACACAATGGAAAACTATGCAGCTGTTAGAAAAGATGAAGTCATGAAATTTGCATATAAGTGGATCAAGATGGAAAGTATCATGTTAAGTGAAATGACTTAGAAAGAGAGGGACAGACATAGAAAGATTGCATTCATTTGTGGATTAGAAAGTAACAGAATAGGATACTAACACTCAAGAATAGTAGAGATAAGTACCAAGAGGAATAGTCCACAGCTTGGAAGCTGACCTCACATGCTAGGTGCAGAAGCAGCTCTGATAGAGAAGGGATCACCAAGCAAAGGGTGCTAGGCGGGCCCACTAGGGATGGGAGATACAGGCTGAAAATAGACTATAGACTGAACATGATGCCTACTTAATACCTCTGTAGCAAACCACAACACCCCAAAAAACGAGAGCGAGCAAATGCGAATGCTCTGCCACAGAGGCAGGGTGGGGTGAGGGGGACAGGGTGAAGGTGGTGCAGAAGATGCTGGGACCATTGGTGGTGAAAAATGGGCACTGGTGGAGGGATGGGTACTTGATCATTGTATGACTGAAACATATGCATGAAAACCTGTAAGTTTGTTAAAAAAAAAAGTGATGTTTTCATTCATGAAAGAACCAATTTCCCTAACCTGGAAGAGGAGTTTTTGAAGCAACAAGATACAATTAAGGACTCATAAGCTTTCTACGCACATGTTTTAAAACTTAGCAGCTTTGAGTGTAGGGGCTCGATGGAAGAGTCCATGCCTTTTATGTGTGAGACCGTGCATTTGATCCCTGGCACCACGCATGAACAAAATCAGAACAATATCAGCAGCTTCATGGTATCCTTCTTTATTTGGCCAGCTCCAGTGGATTCAATGCCCACAGAGCATGAAAATCTCCACCATGTAGATATTATTTCTGCATGGCTGCCTCAGACTCCAGCCTTTAGTTGGAGTTTTCCAAGGTCCACCAGATTCTTCCACAAGTCACCTGCCTGGTGTGTGGACCCAGAGTAGTTCAGATCTAACACTCCATTTGATTTGCGATGTGACATGCTACAGGTCAGCATGTTGACATATTTTAATTTGTTCATATGTTAAATTGCAGTATTTATGTTTGCACCTCTGAGAACTGATGTGAAAAATAGAGGAAGAATTCATATGTATGAACACTATGAAGTACTTTAAGCTTCAGCAAAAGGGTAAATATAGAAGACATTATATTCAGAAATTGTTTAGGAACAGCAAATGAAGAGAAGAAACATTTTGCTTTAAAAAAAACAACAACCACATCACAGGCCCTTCATTATGTGCAGCACACAATTTAACAGGTGTGTGATTTATTCATTTATTTGCAGACTCATGGACTAACCATTTCATCACAGCACTATTGTCTGTGAAGCAAAACACATTTACAACAAAAGTAGCAGCTTCTTCATTCAGGGAGACAAAATTAACTGATCTCTGAAAATCCTTCACTACCAGTTGAAAAACAGGGTTAATAATCACCAAAATGGTGAACAGGAATCACTTACTTCAATGAGGCCTTTTCCATCATAGGATTTCTGGGTCATCTATAACCTGTGTTTGATAGAAAAGGGAAAATTTTTTCGCTTCCATTCAAAATAAGGAAATAGAGTAGTTCCTCCACATGCATCTAGAATGTTCAATGGCCCTGTGGGAAAGGACTGTAATCCTGCCCTTCCCAGATGACTCAGTTCTTCTCTTGAAATGAGGATGGCTTTTCTGAGACTGAGGAAGCATGACCTTTCTTGGCTGCAGTTCAATGCTGGGCAAAATTAAGTGCTGCTTGGTCTTCCCTGTTTTCCTCTCAGTCTCTCATACCAAAGTGGTCCTCGTTTCCCTGCTTGTGCCTATCTCAAGTCTCTGGTCACAGGCAAGTCCAGCTACATCTCTTCTTGTTGTTTCGCCCCTTGTTGCTAAATTAAAAGTCAGGGTCCGACAGGTCCCCAGATACAGACATGGAGCAGAGAAGCAGCAGGTTCAGGTTGTATTTCCTACAGTTTGACGGAGAGCGCTGTGTTCCTTGGACCATATAACAAAGCTGGTAACCTTCTCGTGTCACGCGGTTTTATCCAATCCAGCTTCATTGCTGTAAAACTGATGCTGTAGTTTGATCCTGCACTTACCCTTTTGCTGAATTCTGAACTGCGTAGAATTAGACAGTGAGAATTAGATAAATGATTTTTATCCTACCACCAAACTTCAAAAGAAACCCTAATGAAAGTTAGGGCACCAAGAAGATGTGATGGGGAGACAATGTTACAGAGAAATAGAAATTCCTCTGTGTGTGTGTGTGTGTGTGGAGAGAGTTATTTTTCAATTTCTGCCTGCCCTTAACCCATTGCAGTGCTTTAATTAGAAACATTTACACATTCACAAATGATTTCAGCTACTGGAGAGATAGTACAGAGGTTCAGGTACATGCCCTATATGCAGCCAACTCTAGTTTGATTATCAGCACTAAATGGTTCCCAAGCTCCAACAACCTGGAGTCCCCTAGTTACCACCAGTAGTGGCTCTGGAGGCCTCTGTGCAAGCCTCTAGTGGACCCTGCTCGTAGGGTCCAAACAGCGCTCTCGTTTCACCATAGGCTATGTCTGCCTAGAACTGCTGAGAGTGACTCCAGCCCCTCTGAGCCCCCAGTGCCCCCCAAATGATCGCAGGGACTATACACTGTTGTCAATATAAAAATCATCAAAATTAAATAGACAGTGTCAGTCTGAAGACACGTCAGAACAACATTTCTACTTTAGATAAGGGGCAGGAGAATTAAAGGTTTATTTGGCCTATTTAAATATTTCCCAAGATCTTTGTTAAATTCCAAGTAATAATGTTTCTTCCTTTGAACAAGCATTGCATGTTTGCCTTTGAATGAGAATAGTCTGGACTAGAGACCATTTGAAATTCAACCTGTGACTATTTTAATATTGGGGGCTAGACCGAAAAAAAAAAAAGTCCTGCTCAATGAAATGATTTTCACTTACTGAGACAAATTCACTTTTGCTTCCTTCAGCAAGCCATCAATCTAATGAGGGAAATATAAGCTATCATAATAATGAGAACAGACTTCTAGAAGCATGAGCCAATATCAATACTTTAATAAAGCAAATTCTATTGCTACATATTTGGTCTCAATCCAAATTTACTTTTAATTAAGTTTTCTTGCCATTGCATGCTTCTTTTGTTTTCTTTCTCTTTCTACATGCATAGAACTGTTTTTTATTTTACAGAAACCATATTTGACCCTATTATATTGCCACTGGACAGAATTAATAATAGCAATTTGTTATAACCATCTCTGTCATTTTATTATCAATTATTATTTTATTAGAATCATTATTGTATCAATGAGCATGTTGAACATGGCTGTCAACTGGATTTGAATAAACAATTCTTTCTATATGACATCTTACAACTAAAAAACAGAAATGCTAATTGAGAATACTAGAGAAGATATGACTTTAAAATGACATATTAATATAATATATAAGTAGTAGGATTCCATACTGTGCCATAACTAAACTTATATAACACTGGGCACTCGAGCTTTTGAACTAAAAGATATCAAAGTCTGTTACATCAAGGTCTATATATAGAACATTTCTAAGTGTCTCTAGTAGCAGCAGGATTTTACCTATTTAAGAATATTATGAAACTTTGTGATTTCTCCTGTCTACCTACCTTTATGTGAATGTTCTGGACAACCTATGTAGCACCAGTCATTTTCTATACATTAACTCCCTGCCCCTAGCCTAAATTCAGCTTGTTCTGATTATTGTCTCCCACTCTCTGTCTCAATTTATTCCTTAGATCAAGACTTTCTTTTGGGGTCAAGGTCCTTGGCTTTATTCCTAGAAGTGTAATGAGGAATAACCTACTCAAGAAAGCTCCAGATGTGGCTGCTACCCCATTTCTCTAGTGGGTAAATTTATGCAGCACATACTCATCTCATCACTTGGTTATTCTTCATACTTCTTTATCTAGTTGTTTAGCATTGGATTTTCTCAATGCTAGACCTTGGTTCTGCTAACTCTGTATGTTCTCTGGAGATAATCTACATTTCTGACACATTAAGAGAAGGGTCACTTGATTATGAGAACCATGCTGAGAGTCTTGAAAGCATCATGTCAACAAGTATGGCAGGCTAGGAAGCATTATATTTTCCTGTTTTATATAGAGAACCATTTGGTTCATAGTATTTGAATGATTTCCTTATGGTTATATAGTTTGAAAGTTTACAGAGTTGTACCGTAAATCCAGGCAAAGAGTCTCCAGGAACCCTGACATCAACCATTCCTTACTCCCTTTGGTTTCTACAGAATCTAGGGGAGCTCAGTCACATTTTTAAGTTCAATTGCCTATAAGTGTTGATGATGCCAAGCTTCAATGGTCTCCTCAACGTCTCCATTTGGATGCTTCAAAAACACTTCAGACTGAACTTATATGCGAGTGAACACATTCACTTCTACCTCCAAACAATCCTCTTGAAACATTCCTCTTTGAGCACAGGACACAGCCCTGTCTAGCCCTGCTTCTCAGAGCCTTGGGCCACACACTTTCCTCCCTCTCTGCTCTCCTTCAGTTTGGTATTTAGTCTTCAAAGTTATTGATATCTTCAAAATATATTTCAAAGCAGTCCTCTTCCCTCTCTCCAACCACAGCCTTCACCCAAGTCATTGTTTTCCCTCACCTGATCTTTAAATTTGACCTTCAACCTGGGAACCTTGTGTGAAGGTCTCTGCACTTGCAGCCATGGTCTTCTTCATTTGAACCTCACTCTGCAGGCTCAGTGGCCATTTTTAAAAAAGAAAATTGAATTTTTCTTTCTGCTGCAGGCCCTGGTGGTTGCTGTTGAAATGGGTAAGTTCATGAAACCCGGGAAAGTGGTGCTGGTCCTGACCGGAAGCTACTGAGGACGCAAAGCAGTCACCATAAAGAACAGAAGAGCAAGTCAACGTTTGCGGAATAAGTAATGAAAATACTCATTGAATGAGTAAGATAAATGACTTTCAAACACAATAGAATCAATTTTAAGCATCACAGGTCAAATCATAGGTATTGAATCTCTGTGGTAGTTAAATTCTGTGTGACTCAAAACTTCACTCTTCTTTTCAAACTTCTTAATATACACTGACCCTCTATCTTGTATACGCTTCCAAACTTTATTAGTAGCATATAACAAAATGATATGACCTAGTCTTTTTTACTCTCTGGCTCTTATAGCTTGATGCCACTAGTGTGGCAGCCAGTATTTCCTTCTCTGAGGCACTGACCTGGTGTCCCCTCCCACCCACTCACCACACTCCTCCACCCCCACCCCCACCCCTGTCCTTACCTGCCCCAGTTCTAACCCTCCAAGTTTCACCTTCCATTGCTATGAATCAGAGCCTACTGCTGAATTCTTGTTGGGGGAGTCCTTCAGACTTTATTTTTATAGTTGTTATTGAATTAATTAATTTTTAAGTGTTATAAATTGGGGTAACATTAATTTACATGACTATATGTGTACTAGGGATTCAACTTCATGCCTTTTCAAAATCTGCTATTATACCACACTCACCATCAAAGTACCAATAACCCGCCAAAGTTCCTTGCCCACCCCCTCTCTCCCCACCCCATCAATACATCCATAGACTCGGTCCTCAGAACTGAGCTTTCCAGATGGAGAGACTGAGAGAGGAGGAATGGAAAAGGAGAAGAGGCAGACTTGACTTTCATGCATTAGCTTTGGATGTTGCATCCCTGCAGCTTTAGCAGGAGTGAGGAGGTGGTAGCAAAGGTGATATTGATGGCTGGACTAATTCCCAGACCCCGGCAGAAGGCAATTCATGAAGCTTTGACCTGGATTCTAAGTTGTCTATGAAAAAGATTAGGGAGCAATGGGAGTTGCTCAAGAGGATGTTATGCTCCTAGGATTTATGGTTGGGAACTTGTCACCACTGTATGACATGAGAAAATGATTAAATGTCAGGCCTCCTGACTCTGAACCGCTGAGATTGGCTCAAAATTTACATTTTAATATGCAGCCCAAATAATTTTGATGCATGTGTTCCTAGAACTGCCTGTTTTCAAAACACTGGCAAAACAACATACTTTATCAGAACAATATCAACCTATTCTCCGAAAAAAAAAAATCCCTATATATATTAGGCTCTACTGTTATGCTTGGAACAAAGCACACACATACCACCACATGGGCTGAACTTCTGATCTCTCCTGTTCAATATAGTAGTGAGTATTTTTGTGTTTTTGTGCTAAGAAGGATAGAGGAGCTATTACTTGTTTTTCTATTTTTTTAAATCCCAGGAACATCTGTTGCCTAACACCTGGCATTCTTTGTGGCAGGTGTGTGCTCAGGATAGTAATGGTACAAAGTCATATGACATTGGCCCATATCACAATTTGCAGTCTGTCACTACTGCCAAATGGGTCAGTTGAGATGGAAACCACAGTTTGAACAGATGCATATTAATAATTTGGGAAAATTTCAAAATTTAAAAGAAGGTACAAGAATGTGGAATTTCTTGTGGAATATAAGAAGTCATTGTCAGCTGTCAAGGAAATGCATTTCACCTGTTATGGGTAAATGCTCTGTCCTTCCCTCTTTATTCCCCATTTCCCAATACTGACTACTTTCAGATCTTCATAAAGACAAGGCAAGTTAGACAGTTATTTGAGCAAAGAGAGAAATGGTACAAATTATGGAGACCTAATTTGGAAAACCCTGAGATGGTCTGATTCAAAGCCTTTATAACGTAGATGAGGAAATTAAGCCCAGGTATGACTGAACCAAGAAATGGGCTCCATTACTTTTTATTCTGTCCAGAATCCCAGTCAAATTAGAATTCAGATGTCAGATATAGTTAATTTTTCCCCTTCACTCCCACACCAAGAGTTCTAAAGGCACTGACATTCTCTCTGCTACAAGTAAAATCATGTGAGAGCAGACACCTTGCTTAACTTTTTCCACCATAATCTCAGCAAACAGTGCTAAGCCGACTGCATTTACTTAGAAGTCTTAATATGGGCAGATGACTTTAATTACTCCATGGAAAATTGGGTGAGGTGAACAGACACTTCCATGACAAGGACAAATGTATAAATGTATATAATAAAAAACAACTGTAGTGTACATCATTTTTAGGGAAATTCAAATCAAAACTATAATGAAGTAGCATCTCATACCAACAAGAATGGCATATACTAAGAACGGGGGTAATAACCGGTGTTGGAAGGGATGTAGTTAACAGAGCAGAAACCCTTGTTCAGAGCTGATGGGAATATTTCCTGGTTCAGACCTTATGGAAAACAATACGGGGATTTCCCCAAATAGGAAGAATATTGCTCCCATCTGACTCAGTGATTGTATTTTTTGTCATCTACCTCCCAAACACAGAAACATTAATTTGAAAAGATGCATGCACACCTACATTCATTATAGCACTTAGTACAAGTAGCCAGGATAAAGAAATAACCAAGTAGCCATGCTCAAGGCCATTCTCCACACGTTTGGACGTGCCTCACGTATGAAGGGACCGGCAGAGGAACCCAGGTGTGTGGGACCCGGGGCTGAGATGTCCAAGCCTGCTTGGATTGGGACTGGGCTTTCTCCACCCAGACTCCCCCATTTTCCAGTAGCTTGGAGCCACAACCACAAACTGCCCCCGGGGCTGTGTAATCCCACCAATGGCCAACATCCAGAGACTGTAAGACCAAGCTCCAGGGCATCTTATAGCCTAGTTCTCCCCAGAGGGAGAACCTGACAAGCTACCAAGAGTCTATTGCCCCCACCGGAGAGCCTTGAAAGCTTATCATGGTGTATTTATATCTCAAATACAGTAAAAGATATATACATACCTCTTAGAGAGTCCGGCAAGCTACCGAGAGTATTCTACCCGCATGGCAGAACCTGGCAAGCTACCCGTGGCATATTCAACATGCCAAAAACAGTAACGATAGGTCTCATTCCCCTGACCCTAAAAAAGCCTCCAGTCATTGGGAAATATGAGTAAAGAGAGGTTGCTGAAATTTCAGGGCTGAGTGTAATAGAGACGTTACTGGTGCCCGCTCGAGTAAATCGATAAACAATGGGATGACAGTGTTACAGTGATACAGAAATAACCCAAATGTTCAACAACATACATACACAATAGAATAATATGCAGCCATCAGAAAAGATGAAATCAAAAATTTTGCTAGGACCTGGATGGATGGGACTGGAGATACAGTGTTAAATGAAATAAGTCAGAAGGAGATAGAAGAAAAATGTATTATTACTTATCTGTGGTATATAAGGCAACATGATAAGGGAATGGAATGAATAAAATTATAGCAAACCCTTGATCCTGGATTATTGAATGCCATGGGGGGGGGGGTGGAGAGGGGAATAAGAGGAATGAGGAAGTGAATTTGCAATAGCATGAGGAAATTATTGGCCAAGGGTCTTGGACATTTCAGTGATATATATGTGAGGTAACTATGTACATCAAAACCATAAGAGTCAACACTAATAGAAACATGTGACCCAAACTATAATAACAACATTTAAAAAATGAGTATGCTAAAGAGGCAGGGTGGGAAGAAGTAGGGAAACTTGGGTCATTGATGGAGGAATGCTGTCACTGATAGTGGATTGGTTTGGAATGCCTAAAACTCTTATTAAAAGTTTTGAAAACGGTGCTGGAACAATAGCATCGTGGGTAGTGTGTGTGTCTTGCACGTGGCTGACCCGTGTTCGATTCCCAGTATCCCATACGGTCCCCTGAGCACTGCCAGAAGTAATTCCTGAGTACAGAGCCAGGAGTAACTTCTGAGCATCACTGGGTGTGACGCCCCCCAAAAAGTTTTGAAATCTGTGGCTCCAAATAAAATTAAATAAATAGATAAATAAAAAGAATTTATTTCAACATGAACTTGGAGAATTGGAGACCCTTGAACCACCTATATTAAGTCTAGCTACTCCAATAGGGAGACCGCGTGCCCATACGTCTCATGACCTCTCAGAACATTGATTGTGAACTTATTTGTAATTGGGTGTTTGCAGATATAATCAAGTTAAAATGAGATCATACTGCATTAGATAGAATCTAAATTCAATGACGGCTATCTTCATTGGAAAGCCTATGAGAAAAAGACAAACAAGGATAAGGCCATGTGATCATGCATACAGAAGTGGTAGTAATGCAGCTACAAGATAAAAAACTTTGAGGTTTGACAGCCACCCCCAGAAGCTAGAAAGAGTCAAAAAAAAATTTCTTTTAGGACCTTCACAAGGAGCCTGCTCTTGCTGACGACTTGATTTTGGACTTCTAGCCTCTATTAGTAAACAACAAAAACTATTTTCTTTTTCAAACTACTAGTTAGTGGGACTTTGTCACATCTAGCCCTAGAAAACTAGTTCAAGAGGAGACACCTTGAAATTATGTAACAAGAGATTGAAGACCAGCTGTTTGGCACTCTGCTTGGCCCTTCAGATGACTATTTCCAGCTGCTCTCCAGTCACAACCACATGAGAGACCTCGGTGAGAGAAGCAGAAATGCTGAGGGGCCTTAGACACGTAGTGTTTTTGGTGCAGGACATCTCCGACACCCATTCCAGTAGAGACCCCACATGAGTGCAATCCCAGCAGTCATCACAGAGAATATAAAACACCACTCCCCCCACCACCAGTAGCCTAATTCAGTCAATCCCACCAAAATTTGAGAGGTAGTAAAATGGTTATTATCTACTACCTTTTGGGGTGATTTAGTGCCATCACTGTCATCATTGCCATCCTGTTGTTCATCGATTTACTTGAGTGGGCGCCAGTAATGTTGCCATTCATCCCAGCCCTGAGATTTTAGCAGCCTCTCCTTACTCGTCTTTCCCAATTATTGGAGGCTCTTTTCAGGGTCAGGGGAATGAGACTATTATTGTTACTGTATTTGGCATATCAAATATGCCATGAGGAGCTTCCCAGGCTCTTTCCTACCACAGCTATTTAGTACATTGCTAAATTAAACATGGGCTCCCCAGAAGTGGGCTCTGAGATGAGGACATGATTTAATAGTATGTGTTCCCAAGAAAAACTGAAGTTGCATGCATAGGGAAGTGAGGCAATAACACGAGGACAACCAAATAAGAATGTGGTTACAAGCTAAGGTCCATGAATGGCAAGGCTGACTGGACACAGTAACACGCTCTGAAGATGATACAAGTCATGTCTCAGCATTGTGCCCATCACATACAGTAATATGATGTCCCTGATTCCCCTGTTCTTTAGTCATTGGCTTAGGGATGCATCAGGAGCATGCAAACTTTCAGGCCCTCTGGATCTCTGGAGGAACAGAGATAGATGATGTCAGGAGCCTCAGGGTCGACCTTCAATAAGAACTACTGGTCTTGTCCATTCCTTTGGGAGTGATGGTGCACAATGACAGAGTATCTGAAATACTAAAGGTTGGATAACCAGTTGGTCTGAGTTTGCCACAGACTATCTATTTATTTTAAATGGAAAAGTCTCACATCCTGGACAAACTAAGCAGTTAGTCACCCTAAAAAGGGATCCCAGGAGACAAAAGCAGAGCCAGATGGCAAGGAACAGTAGATGCAGGTACAGCCCCAGGGAGAACTGAGTGGTCTGGAACAGATCTCCAGAGTTGCTTTTGTGAGAGTCTGGCGCTCCATGGGCAGCCAAGGATCCTTTCAACGCTAAGGGTCTGTGCCCAATGGCAGGAATACGTAGGTATGTGGCTTTTAACTGTTTCTCACCCTGCAAAGGAGCTGAAGATAATCAGTATGAGTAAACATATTTCAGTCAAGCAATTAGGTAAGAGAATATGAGAAGAAACACTTTTGGATGAGCAGAAGACGGGCTGGAGCATAACACCCCGCAATGCTGATGGGGGTCAAAGAGGTGAGACAGACTGAAAAAGGGAGTGGGTAGGAGAATGAAGGACAGCATGAGATGACTTTAATTAGGACTTTAAAAAATTCCTGTGCTCAGAACATTAAAAACATTTTTTTTTTTTGAGGAAAAGGAATACAAGAGGCGAGCGGGAATTGTGGGGGTGGAGGGCGCTGTGGTTCCAGCGGGGAAAGAAATGAAGTCCCAGTCCCCCATGTTATAAGCCCAGAAGCTGGTTTATGTAACTAATAGAATAGAAACAAAAATTTATTAACAGGAATGAGAATTCTTCAGTGAGAAAAGGCAAATATAATGGGGAGATTTCATTAAGGATTGTAGATTAATGAGTGGTTTGAGGATAATAAACATAAATATGAACATTAAGTGTTCATTTTATCTCAGAATATTAGATGAAAGGATTGTTTTGCCACCAAGAGAGAAATGCCTATAGGATAAACAAAACTGAGGCTATTTTATTTAAATTCCATAAGCAAATACACGAAGAGGCTATGCTAACAGGGTCTGGTGCTTAGGATAAATAAAGAGGTTCAAGACAGATTTGTATAAATTAGAGCAAATCCATATCAAATTAAACAGAAAAGGTGTTTGAGATTTTTCTGTGTATTTTTTCATTTGTGTCTTATTTGATTTAAATATTTAAGAAAAATAAAAGACCATACAGTGAAATCTTGCTCTCCTTCACCTTCCTACATCTGCTTAGTCCCTGACTCCACCAACAGGTAATCATTGTTATGAGTGTCCTGTAAGCCTTTTCAATTAGTTTTGAAAGTGCATATGTAAGCAAATAGGAATAAACTCTTTGAAGGTGGGAAAGTTTAATCTGTTTTCTTTATTGCCATGTCCTCAGTGCTAGTAAAGATCCTTGTAGGTTCCATAGAAGGTGTTCAATAAATATATATTCACCTGTATCACCTGCTCATTGATTTGCTCAAGTGGGTGCCAGTAATGTCTCCATTCATCCCTGTCACATGCCAGTGTAGCCCAATAGCATCTGCTCACTCCAGGAACATGAAGAGCCTCAAACCATTCGTTCAGGGTCTTGACAAAGAAGTCCGACCCTTTTGATGGTTCACCGCCTCACTGTGGCGGTGGGGGGTGGCAACGGTGCCAACCAGTGAAGAGTGAACCAACAGGTGCTGCCCAGAGACGCAGGCAGGTGCATGTTTGTCAGCGTGCAGATCTTTACAACATGCCAGTTGACCAAAAACTTGCATTAGGTAGACTGGAAGCACCTGTAAGGCTGATTAGAGGCAGCCCCCAAAGCCTCTGTCCCTTCGGAGAGCCTGGCAAACTACTGAGTGTATCCCGCCTGTATGGCAGAGCCTGGCAAGCTCCCCGTGGTGTATTCGATATGCCCAAAACAGTAACAATAATGGGCCTCATTTCCCTGATCTGAAAGAGCCCCCAGTATGTCAGTGTTGGGAAGGATGAGTAAGGAGAGGCTGATAAAATAAAAGTAAATATATCTTAAGTGATCAAATATATTCACACCCTACCTTTTTTGGGGGGTATATATAAAAAAAACACATAGCATGAGACAAACACCCAAGAACATTAGAACCAAGGGCCAGGATAATTTGAGAGGGCCACGGGAGAGGGAAGTTGAAATAGAGAAAGGACAATTATGACAATGATAGTGGGAAGAATTCACTCTCAACCGCAGATATGTGCTGAAAATGGGTAAAGGACGAAGCATGATGGCCTCTCAGTATCTGTATTGCAAATCACAATGCCCAAATAGAGAAAGAGAGGGAAACAGAGACAGAGAAAGAGAGGCAGAGAGAGAAAGTATAAAAGTGCCTACCACAGAGGTAGGCTGTAAGCAAATAGACTATCCTATGCATACTCACATGGATGTCTCTCGCTTTAATTAGCTGACAATAAATTGCCAATTCTTTGTTATTAATACCAAAACCCCAATTTTACAAAACTGAATTATATACCAGTTTATGAATTTACATGTCTTTTATCCATCCTCCTATTAATGACTACTCAGTTCTGTCCTAAGATTTTTTGTTTTAAATATCACTGCAATAAACCACAATACCCAAAAGGAAAGAAGAAGCAAAAGGGAATGCTCTGCCACAGAGGCGGGGCAGGGTGGAGGGGACAGGGTGGGGGTGGTGGGAGGGATGCTGGGACCATTGGTGGTGGAAATTGGGCACTGGTGGAGGGATGGGTACTCGATCATTGTATGACTGAAATGCAAGCACAAAAGTTTGTAAGCCTGTAACTGTACCTCATGGTGATTAACTAATAAAAAAAATAAAATAAAGGTATCACTAAAGGCTGCAAAAAAATCACTGCAATAATCAATCTTAGAAAAACATATGTAATACATGGAAATTTAAAAGTTTGTTTTGTTTTTGTTTAACAATAATTTGTTTAATAATCCTCCTCCAAATTTATTTATGTAGATAAATTCTGATTGATTTGTTCTTTAGTATTAAACTCAGACACTCTGAAATTACATGATAATTTGTGGAAAGTTTTAAGTATATATACACAGATATAAAGATACCTATGTATACATATTCATATATACAGATTTTATACATATGTGTATGAAGGCTTTCTATTCCATAGAAATATAACCTAAAATGTTCTGATTTTATTGTCCTCCAAAACTAGTTCTTTATATAATTTTTCAAAATTATTTTTAAAATTGCCTTTCCATGTGTTCTATATGTACTATATGTTCTATATGTACTCTGCTATGTTAATTCTTGTTTGAATAAATTTTACTATTTCACAATCCACTGATTCCTCTTAAACATGTATATGAAGCACTGATATGATTTTATTAAAATAAATCAATCTTGTGTGATTTTATACTTGTGGGATAATCTAAAAGAGCTTCACCAGCTTTAAATAGGTCATGTGCTTCACCAATGCTTCAGATAAGAGTGACAGAGTTCTTGCTTGAATGGACCACTGACTTGCCATGGCATTTACTATCTTCTTAGTGGTCAGTGCAGTTGCTAATGCTAAGTGTCTTTGCCAAACTAGAGTAAGAAGCGTTGGAAGCAATTCAGTTGACACGAGGATGCTCATGAACCTGCAGAAAGATCAGAATGGAATCATATCTAAAATCCCAGTTCCTGTGTAGTCCTGGCTTGGATTTCTAAGCAGACTGCTTTCACTTGCATTTTACTGACATTGTATGAAGTATGCCTTCGTGTTTTTTATATTTTTCTAGGAACTTTTGAATACCTAGGCCAATATATTATGGCTTTTTTTGCCAATCTCACTTTATCTTAGTCTTTCATTTTCATCATAGCTTCAGGGCTTTGATCTTATTATTTTGTTCAGACTGTGACACTGAGCGCATCACGCTGAAATGACAGCATCCCACTTGGTTGATCTCAGTGTTGATTCTGACAGGGGAGGGCAAAGCGGAGTTGGACACAGCTGATGGTGCTGAAAGGAAGAGATTCACAATTCTTGATCAGCATAGCGCTGTGCTACTTTTCAGGACCATATTTCCACCTGAATGGTGAAGATAATGAGGCATGTCCCACCCTGTTGGAGGGTATGGTGGTAAATATTAATGAGATACACTTCAAAATGCAGTTTGAGTGCTTCAGGCCTCAGGTTCTTGATAAAAATTAGGTTATAGAATTAGGGAGATAAAGGAAGACATTCCAACCATGACCATTTTTCATTATAGAGTGCCTTGACAACTGCTCTAAGCCTCTAACGTCAATACAATCCTGAGGAACTTTCAGTACAGTGCATGCGTAATTTTAATATTCCGCTCTATCTTCTTATGTGGGAACTGCCACAGACCGGAGAGAGTTTATTCAATCAAGAGACAGATCTTAAAGGTTCACTGATTCCAATGGAGAGAGCCCTGAGCTGTGGCCAGTATGTCTCTCACTTCATTTATATGACCTAAATGCCCCTGCACAGTTCGCCTCACCTGAGTCTGAGTTTCTTTTTCATTAAATCAGGCTAATGACTTCTGCTCCATAAATCTTGTGGATAAATGGAAGAGTTCAGTGAAAATGAATACGCAGTCCTGTTCAGTAGAATCAGGTCCATTCAAGATTAATATTATTATTAATGTCCATGTAGGGTACTTCCTCAAATTAGACTAATGACAATAGAAATTTTAGACTTTGTTTTTGGGGCCACACCTACCTGTGTTCAGGTCTTACTCCTGGCTCTTTGCTCATGGATCGCTCCTAGTGTGCTCAGGGGATCAGATGGGATGCTGGAGATCAAATGTAGTTCAGCTGCATGCAAAGCAAATGCCCTACCTTATCCCTCTGGACCCAGCATTTATAAAATTTTATGTAGTGTATCGAACTCCTGAAATAAAATACACACATAATGCATATATAAATATGGCTAGAAATACTTTATTATAAAAATAATGAAGTATGAAAAGTGATCCTCCTTACATGGACAGTATCATGCTGAGTGAAATGAGTCAGAAAGAAAGAGACAGACATAGAAAGATCGCACTCATATGTGGAATATAAAGTAGCTGAGAGGTACAAGCTTACAATGTTGCGATTCCTGGCAGACATTTCTCTGGACTTAGTTACTAAAATACTAAAATACAGAAATCCAAAACTATGCTGCTGCTAGTGTGGCCTCCTGACCTCATATCTCTTCATTCTCCGCAATGGAAAACAAATTACCAAATGCTTTCTTTTCAGCAGATCGACTTTAGGGGGGAGAACTCCAAATCAATAATAGTGAATTTTTTTTGTTTAAATATTGAATGTAATCAAAGTAAAGTGAAATTTACCAGTTACACATGCGGGGTGGGGGGTTGGGGAGGTGGGGGGAAGGGGGGAGGTATATCGTGATTCTTGGTGGTGGAATAGGTGCACTGGTGAAGGGATGGGTGTTTTAGCATTGTATAACTGAGACTTTAACCTGAACGCTTTGTAACTTTCCACATGGTGAATTAATAAAAGAATTTAAAAAAAAAAAATGTACCCTAGTAAAAAAAAAAAAGAAAGAAAAGTGATCCTCCTTTCAGCTGGCTAGTGGAGAAGAGTTAGCTTTCAGCTACATAGAGGAGTCAGGCAGTGTCAAAAGATCCCTAGGATAATTTCAGAGGTCTGCCACCATGCATTTCAACCCCAGTGAACAGTCCCATGGCCTTTGAGTGGCCTTACCTGGTAGAGAAATCTGGGAAAGAATCTATCCCAAGAGTCCTAGTAACTCAGTGGGAGGAAAAATACTGTTGAGTGTTTTTCTCTGAAAATGGTTGGCTAAGGGGCTGGAATGATAGTACAGCAGGTAGGGTGTTTACCGTGCATGTGGCCAACCCGGGTTTGTTCCCCGGCACCCCATATGGTCCCCCCAGCACTACCAGGAGTAATTCCTGAGTGCAGAGTCAGGAGTAACCCCTGAGCATTTCTGGGTGTGACCCAAAATGCAAAAGGAAAAAAAAAAAACGTTGTCTAACTGGTGATTGGTGGTGCTAGCGACTTTTGTGATGCTTGGTATCACACAGGCAGTGGCATTTCTCTTGTTTCCATGAGAAATAACTACTGGGCAAAGAAAGTAATGCAAGAGACTGAAACAAGCAATGCAGGAATTCTCATGTTCCATGTCCTCACTCTTAGTATTTGGAACTGGAATTGAGTTGCAAGAGGTGATCACTTCCAGGTGATTGGATTGTTCCAGGTGGAGTATGGGCTTTGTGTAAGGGTATTTTCTGATTTAAAAGCCAACATTTGAAGTCTGTATTTTCAGGTGAAATTTTTACACATTTTGAATATTGGTGTGGATGTACACACAGTTACTCTGACACATTTCATAGGTTTTCACAGATAAATCACAGTGGTGTATTCTTGGGGTTCCTTGGACCTCTGGTGGTAGATAGAAGAGGGTGATGACAGAATATATGGTTATAAACTCACTCAAAGGTGGGGAGGGGTCTGATGTTTTCTCCTGGAGCTCAGAATGACCTTGGAGGAGGGGGTAAGAGTCTTACCTCTCAGCTTCTCTCACTTTTGAGGGTCTGTTGTTGAGGATAGCCGGTTTACTATAGGTTAGGTGCTTTATTCAATTTGTCAAAGGTCATGGGTCGCCTTCCATTAGGAAGTTAACATATGGATACTGGGACTCTGATATGCTTTGAGAGTCATATGACTTTCTCAGATGGGCTCTGTGTACAGGGAAGGTGGGTCTGTGAAGTGGAACTAAATGATGACCCCCTAGGATCAAAAAGACAGCTATTTCTAATAAGGGGAAAGATAAACAGACCAGTGATTGTCATCATTGTGTTTATGAAATAGGAGTGATGAAATCTAATTGCTAAGCACAAATCTCCTATAAGGTAATTCTGGGAAACTGGTTTGTTCCAGAGTTGGAAGAATAAGTACTACCAAAGGATTCATTGTCTTACTTGTTTCAAGTCTCTGGAATTTTTTCTAATGCTAAGCGACAGGCAAGAAAGTGTCTGCCAGGACACACATTGCAGCTATGAATTTGGAGAGGGGACTTCTGTTCAGCTGATTATTTCAATTTTCTCACCCATAAAAAGGTATAGCCAAAGAACACATTTTTAGTACACTGTGAAAGCTAATCTGGAAACCAAAGGCTGGACTCTTTTTCTTCCACTGTCAAGTCTGTAGAAATCAGCCACGCCTAATCTGATGCCACCTGCTTCTATTTCTATGGTGAGATCCAAGGATATGTAAACTAAGGCACATTGCTCTAGGGAGGGGGAGGCTGGGGGTTGGGGCCAATAAACACACAGTGAGAGCCTAATTGATGCAGTGATATGCACTATTGCATTTTATACTCCCAGCTGCCCCTCAGGGAAGTATCATGGGTTTTCTTTCTGAATGTTTGTTTTGATTGCAAATAAAAATTTAGAATGAAGGTGACACAGGAACTGAGGGAAGACGGGAAGAAATGATTTCTCCTATTTGCCTTGAACATGATGGAAGAATCACTTCTTGCTTCCTTTTCCCAACCAGCTCTCTCTTATCACTGACCAGGGTAAACATTTCCAAGTTTTGGTGCTTTTCCCAGTGTCTGTTTCAGAGTCAGTTTACCTCATCCAGGCTTGAATGTAGACATCTGCTAGACAGCTCCCTTCTCTAGCCCCGAATCTGCCTTAAATTTACAGAACTGAACTGGCCTTGCTCTCTTCCAGCTGGCCACCTTTACATGTAAATGAGCTGAGTTCATGGCTAACCAGTGTGAACTGGGCTGGAATCACTCCAGCTCTCCCTAGGATATTAGTACTGCCTAAATTCCTACGGAATCACCTCTGTCTAAGCAAAGAGAAGAGGAATGTGTCTAGAGGACCATTAGACAACATTGGTGCTTAAATGAAGGAGCACCATTTGGATGTAATTATAGGAGGCTGAGGAAGAGTTTCCAAGGGCCTGGAAGTTTTCTGATGTGTTTGGATCCCCTCTAAGGTATGGCTACTATAGGGACTACCCAGCCAGTACTCTTTTCCCTCCCATCTCCAAACACTGGAAAGACAGGATCTTTTTTTTTTCCTTTCTGGATCACACCCGGCAATGCACAAGGGTTACTCCTGGCTTTGCACTCAGGAATTACTCCTTGCAGTGCTCGGGGAACCATATGGGATGCTGGGAATTGAACCCAGGTCAGCCGCGTGCGAGGCAAATGCCCTACCCACTGTACTATTGTTCCAGCCCTAGGATCATATTTTCATCCTCCTTGTCCTGCCATTTCCCAATTTAGTATTTGACCTCATATCAACTCTGCTCCGATTCTTGGACAGTGGCTTCTGGATTGAAACTCCAGGTCTGCCCTTTCTGACTCTGCTGGACTACATCATGACTTCCCTGGTCAGACTTACCATATGCCATATACACACACCACCTTCCAGGAAAATGAAAGCGTCATCTGTTTTCTCATATTCTGTTTCATTTTCTGTTCAGGTTCCTCCACCATATTCCATTACCAATAATATCTCAGACCAAATATTGACTGGCAGTATTTTCAACTCTCAGTCTGAGTATATTTATGTGGGAGTTTTCAACATTCTTTAAATTCAACAAGGTTCAAATCAAGCATCTCTCTCCTGACCCTGAATCTGGCTCCTTCTCCATGTGTATTAAATAAAAGGGGTCAATAGTAGCAGGCACAGAATAGCGCAGTTGTCATTCAGAGCTGCCAAAACTTCACTCCTTCTCTACTGATACCTCTCTGGGAAGTCAAGACTATCATTTCCCTTCCCTCCCCTCAACTCCTTCTGCCCTTCATGTGTGAAAATTTTTAGAATTGTTTCAGGGTGACTTGGCTTACTTCCCCCCACAAGCTATTGTGATGCTTTGATACATATATTAAATTCTTTACCAAATGGAAGCTGCTCAAATAAGAGCAATTATAAAGAAATTATAATACAACTAACTTGGCTTCCTGTTGCCCTTTTATATCAGATATCTTTGTTTTTCTCACATTTGAACATTTTATGGCATAATGGGTTCAAATCTTGAGTTCACTGTTGTGTGATCTTGTTAATGTTACTTAGCTTCTCTGGATCTCAGTTTTATATCTGTTAAACGGAAATCATACCTCTCATACTCAGTTACAAAATAAAATGTGGTAATATAGATAAAATACTCAGCACAGCGCCTGGCAGACATGGTAATAATAATGATCTCTATCTTTGTAACTTTACGCCTTAGCTCCTCTTCCT
This sequence comes from Sorex araneus, assembly GCF_027595985.1. Classification (NCBI taxonomy): domain Eukaryota; kingdom Metazoa; phylum Chordata; class Mammalia; order Eulipotyphla; family Soricidae; genus Sorex; species Sorex araneus. The sequence goes on along the minus strand of NC_073303.1, from coordinate 151,956,523 downwards.
GAAAAGATGTTTCTCCTCTTTCCCATTTTACAAAACGTTGGAAGACCTTGTTTAAATAATTTTTCCACTCTGGATTTTTATTTCAACTGTGTTTTGCTTCATACAAATAAAATGATTATATCTTATATCATGCCATTTGATTTGCTTTAACTTCTTATCCAGGCATTTCAAAACTTTCATTTTTATCTTAATTTTCTTTCCAGTGTTCCTCTAGTGTTTTGCTATCTGATCTCTTAGCACTCTTCCATAATTCCACAACTTTGTGGCTTTTGCTCTATGTGGGATGATCTTTCCCTATTTTTCTTTGCTAGTCGAATGCTGCATGTCTATCAAGAACTCTGTGAATTGTTTCTTTCCGTGTTGTAGACTTCTTCATTCAGCTTTAATAGCACTATTGATTTGCTTATTATGAAGGGTCCCATTGTAGTGTTTAAATTACATGCATATCTCTTCCATCAGACTTCTCTTGGAGGAAGACATTATGCCTTATTTATATGTTTCCTTCAGCACCCAATACTGTGCCAAAATATAGTCATTCATCACATTTTTGTTGTTTTTGTAAGTACAGAGATATATTGATAGCATCTAACCCCAAAGGTCAGAAATATGACTAAAGGTGACACTTATGGATCTGTAGTGCTTTCAGCATATCTTGTGGGCTGCTTAATGATTCGCAGGAATCAAATGAAAAAATGGTTTTATCAGTCATAATCTCTATTTGAAACAAAATATCTAACATGGAAACATAAGTATAGACTATTATTAATGTCTAATGAAGACCAGAAAAAATAAGAGAATTCAAGTCAAATACAAGACTTTATAATAAAATAAAAAACAATAATAATAATAAACAAAAACCCCCTCTTTGTTTATGAATTTTAGTCCCTGTGTATCATGTAGAAGACCTCCTGAATTTTGTGGTTGTGAAAAACTGGCCGGTTTCAGTTTCAGCATGGTTGGGTCAGAGACATTTTCTATTATTAGCAGGAATCTGCTATATAATTAAATGGATCAATGATGCAGTGAACTGAATTAGTTGTTTTTAATAGTCAAGTAATTGAACTAGTTGTGCATTCTATAATTTTTTTTAGTTGTGCAAGCTGGATTTTAGAATCTTTTGTATGAGAAGATGCTTAGACTGTGTTAGTCCATTGATTTGAGAAGCAGTAAAGGGAACTGGGTTTACTTAGGAAGGCAGTAGAGTAAAATCAATAAAATGGTACAGGGGCTGCACATTTGACACACTGAGTGACTTTATGGAGACTTAATGATTTTTTAGAACAATTTGAAAATCTGGTCTAATTCAATTAGTACTATAATAATCTACCTTAAAATATGGTGAGGCATTCTGTTATGCACTTATTGCAGTTGGTTCTGGTCTATGGAACATGATACTAATCCATGGAATGTTGGTTAACTGTCTTTCATTTTGTTTTGTGTTTTTTTTAAACCCCCAGAGTTTTAGTGTTTTCCTATTTCCATGGTGTAAATACTTCCATTATGGGCTGATTTTTAAGCTACCGAGACAGTTTAGCAACTGCTCTCAAGGTTTCTGAGTATCTGACAATCAGCTCTTAGGAGTTTGTGCACCATTGTATGTTATTGTAAACAGCGAAACAGAGAGCCTGCTACAGACTTAAAAGTAGGCAATTTTTAGATTATAAGCACTCAGAATAGTCTAGTATTAAACTTTAGAGAAGAAAAATTACTAGAGGGTGTTATTTGAAAGTTATGCAGTATCTATGGAAATGCCTTTTTGTATGGAGAAGACAAAAGTTGTTCCTGGACATGAATGGAAATATGACTGTATGGTGGAATCATGACTGACACGGATGGGACAAGATGGGTACTAGATGCTGTGAACGTCAAGTTTCCGTAGAGCTGGTCAAGGATGCATTGAGAACCTTTAGGGAACTGTAGTTTGTGAATGAGCAAGGCACTTCACTATTTTGGGATTTTTGATTTTGTTTTTAGGTGACAGTTTTTGATATTGTAGGTCTCAACATTTGACATGGATTCAATTACTGTGGGTAATTATTAAATACATCCCAGCTGGGGTTAATGAGAAGATAGTCCAAAGGCCACAGTTTAAGAAACATCTCTTTGAAGGCATCTCCAGGGACCAAGGCTGTGGCTGAGCTGCTGAATTCATACCTTATAATAGGAAGGCCCTGGGCTCCCTCCAGCCAAGGCACAGCAAAAACAAAAACAAAGCAAGACCTCTTCACAACTGAGACACTGGTAAAATTTTGAGGGTGATAACTCCTGAGTTCTGATTTGTTGCTAAATTTTTTAGTTACTAGCCTATGAACGCTCTTCTGATTAAGAAAGATAAGTGTGTGCTAACCATGGGCATACAGAGCAGTAGCTTTTCAAATGGGGGGATGGGGAGAAGCAGGGGACGGAGAGGATGCTAGTACTTGAGTGCTAAATGAGCTATTTGGCAGGAAGCAGGGATGATCAAGGTAAGTATGAAATAAGGTGCTGATGGTCACTGAATCACAGATTTGAATTTTGCCTGTCTATACCCAAAGCACACAATTATGGAAATATGCTTGAGATGTGCTATTTAGGACCTATGATGAACATATGATGAACACAGGCTGACTCCGTGCCAGGCTGTCTCCACGTGGGGTGACCCAGAGGGGGCGGGTGAGAGCCCTCCCTGCCCAAAGGGACCCAGCCCCAGCAGACAACCTCCACTACCCAACCGCTGCCTCGCTCCAGGCTGCTTTCCACACGCTTGGGCCGAGCCTCATGTATGAGTGAACATATTCCTGGACCGCGTGGCTGAGAAGAGCTGTGTGACACATCATGAGACACTTTCTACTCATTTTTCACAAAATCAGAGACAGAAATATATATATGTGCCTCTTGGAGAGTCTGGAAACTACCGAGAGTATCCCTCCCGGACGGCAGAGCCTGGCAAGCTCCCTGTGGTGTATTCGATATGCAAAAAACAGTAATAACAGGTCTCATTCCCTGACCCTGAAAGAGCCTCCAATCATTGGGAAAGACGAGTAAGGAGAGAGTGCTAAAATCTCAAGGCTGGGATGAATGGAGACATTACTGGTGCCCGCTCAAGTAAATCGATGAACAATGGGATGACAGTGATACTGTGATACAGTGATGATGAACATGTTGCATGCTCTCCTCTATTTTAAATTTAAAAAGACTTGTCAAGTAAACCCCACAACAAAACCCAATACCCCAAACCTAGTGAATCTTTTTTAAGACACTTTGAAAGTGCCTTTTCTGATTAAAAAATAAAGTTTTAGAATTAAAATTTGGTTGTTAGGCGCAGTCTTTTAAAACACAAAACCATGTCAATGGTTGCTATTTGATCACCAAACAGGGCAGTGCATTTTACTATTACATTGGTATGAGACTGTCTTACAGGAAAAAAAGAAAGCTTTTTGGCAGGCATAGAAGAGTTTTAAGAAGAAAAGCATTTGGCCATGTAATTCTAGATTCTCTACAAAGTCTCCCAAATCCTTAAAGACTATTGATATTCAAAGAGCATCACATGCTTGTTAACCAGCACGTGTCACTTCTTTTTTATAGGTCCACTGGTTCTAACAAAAGGTAGGAAAATAATCTGAGATATATGTACTTTAAGTCTTCTCAGGTAAAGAGTCAGTAATTACTTATTAGTAAAAATGTATTAATGGAACTATATTTGCTGTTTGCAGATTCACAATGAAGACAGAAGTTCAGAAGAAAATAAAATTTGTTTCGCATTTCATATTTCCTGTTTAAAACCCTTTTTCTTTTGTGTGAAATTCATGTGAAGTGCAGATCTTGATAAATTAAAGGGTAGTACAAAAAATTTCCTAACTTATTAAAAAAAAAGTTCCTATTCGGTCAATGAATCAATAATTGTGAAACCATATTTAAGGTATCTTTAATTTTATTTGAAGGTTATATATTTCATTGGATTCAGAAGGAGGTTAACTTCTATTAAAGTATACTAGTTCTAAGAACTATCACTTTAAAGTTTTATATTTTGAAATAATTTTAGAAAAAGTATAATAAAGTAAAATAAATTTCCATATATCCTCCCCTAGACTCCCAACATGTTAACATTTCACATGGCTTTATTCCTCCTTTCTATGTACAAAATATAAACACAATGTATATACATTTTTATTTTGATATGTCAAGGATTAAATGCAGGACCTCATATGTAAGAAAGTGATCTAGAGATCCTAAGAGATAGTACACCAGGTAGGGTGGTTGCCTTGCATGTAGCTGATCCGGGTTCAAATTCCAGCATTCCATATGGTTTCCTGAGTACTGCCAGGAGTGATTCCTGAGTGCAGATCCATGGGTCACTCCTGAACATCACTAGGTGTAACCCAAAACCAAAAACAAATAAGCAAGTGACCTACCACTAAGCCACATTTCTAGTCCACATACATAAGTATTTTTTTTCTCTCAACTATTTACTGATATTCCTTTAGCTCCAACTACTGTTGTATTGCCAAAAATATTTTGTATAAATAGAGCCCAGCAAGCTACCGAGAGTGTCGCGCCCGCATGGCAGAGCCTGGCAAGCTACCCATGGCGCATTCGATATGCCAAAAACAGTACCAATAAGTCTCACAATGAGAGACGTTACTGGTGCCCGCTTGAACAAATCGATGAGCAACGGAATGAAAGTGACAGTACAGATATAAAAAATTAATACTTTTATGCACAGTATAGGTTTTATTCCAATTTTACCTGTTTGTCAATGCCCTTTATAATAAATGGAAAACTAGCTTTCCTGGTCCAGGAACCAGTTGGAATCCCTTATTGCAGTCTCCTTTAATTTGGAATTGCTCTTCAATCTATCTTATTTCTCATGACCGTATCACTTTTGAAGAATGTAGGTCACTTTGTACAAGGTCACTCCACAGGATTTGACTGTTTCCTCATGATTAGATCAAGGTTATGCATTTTCAGCAGGAGCCACAAAGTGTGTGCCTTTTTCAGGAGACACAGGAAGTCTATTTGTTCCATTGGTAGTGATGTTAACTTTGATCACTTACAGTGGTGCCTGTCAGGTTTTATACTGTAATGGTTTATTTTTTGCTTTATGAAGTATCTTAGATATTTTGAGACTATGTAAATATTCACCTTTTCATTTAATTATGTTTAGCCTCCATTGATCATTCCTGCCCCAAACAGTTACCATATGGTGGAGCCATATGGTGATTTTTAAATGTAGTACTCTATTTACATGAACTATTATTCTATTGCAAGGTTTTTTTCCATTTATACATTTATAGATGATAGTAAGATGTATAATAAGATGTATATTATTATAATTTCACAATCTTTTTTAATAACCCCATTTATTAAAAAATTAAAATCCTCTCAATTTTTGTACCTTAGCTGTTTTGCCATGATCTTGAGAATTTCCTTACTTTTTCAAAACAGCAAGACATTCCAGACTCTTGTTGAATCTGGAAACTGGAATTTGAATCTGGAATTCCTTTCCCAGTGCAGGAATCAGTGCAATTTAAATTTAAAATCAGACTTTTAAAACAAGTCTTTTTACCAAGTAGAAATTTAGAGACCAAGCTCTGAGTTCTAGGAATTCCATTACATACCTCTATGCTAACAATTCCATTGTTAAATAGTATTGTGTACTTCTAAGCTCAGAACTAGTACATATACAAGTGCTGTGTATGCATGTACTTCTATAAATATTTCTATTAACCAATAGGTATGAAAAAAACATGAGTTCAAAGGAATATTCCCAATGCAATCTAACTCCAAAGGAAAAGATCCCATAACTTATCATCAGAAGTTTAGAAACTGTGGCAAAACTCAGGCTTGATGTCATTATATATACAACTGGAACTACAAGATAGCTTGGAACTGCGTAATAGCCTGTCATACCCCCATTAGCTTATTCACATGCTAGGAAATTGGCTAGAATATGTAAGTGAAAAATACTTTTTAACCTTAAGAAGCTCAAATTATTAGAGATGGTAGAAGAAAAATTAATTACAAGTATAGTAAATTCTGAATTAGAATTATTCATTATTCTTTGAGAATAAAGAGGAACACAACCTGATTTGAAGAAACTGGATTAGTTCAGAAAAGGAAGCAAAATTAGGATGCTCACATTACCAAGTAGAATTACTTAGATTATTGTGTGATTGTGTGAAATGAGACTGTTGCTGAGAAAAAATATTTATGTAGAATTCTAATTTATCTAGAAGGGCTCTCTATATTGATTGAATTAACAACAACAAGAAAACTGCTCAGTCACAGCAAAACCTATGTAAATAAATTCCAGGAGATCAATGTTAGCTTGTGGGAATGAAGATTAGGTTTTAACAATAAAAAAGGAAATTTTCATACTTTATTCAAAATACGTATGGTGGGTTTTCCTCCCTTTTCTTGAAAATCAAATAAACCAGTTTGTCATCCTTTTGTGTAATAGTTTATACAGAATAGAATTTTCTTTCTTCTAGACTTTAGAGTGAAATAGATTTTTTGGTGCATACCTTAGAGTATCTGTATAGAAATAAAAGAAAAATAAAAAGTTAAAGAGGATAAAAAAGTGAAAAAATGATTTTACTATGCATTTTGGTTTTTTTTTGTCTTATCATATCAAAATCTATCATCAAACTTTTTTCTTTAAAACAACCTATGTGGTTTTTCTTCTGGCTTGTGTTCCACTTAGTATTTTGCCTGGTTTTAAGTCTGGTTACTCTAATATTCCTACTTCACCAATTTAGAAAGCTCAGTCAGCTTAGAAGGTTGTTCAGTAACATGTGATTAGCTGTACAGGGAGGCTGACCTTCACATGATTTGCTTTATCCTTCTGCTACAAAATGATTCCTTAAGAAACAGGAGTTCTCTGAGCTGGAATAATAGCACAGTGGTTAGGGCATTTGCCTTGCATGCTGCTGACTTGGGTTCAAGTCCCAGCATCCCATATGGTCCCCCAAGTAATTCCCGAGTGCATGAGCAAGGAGTAACTGCTGTGCATCACTGGGTGTGACCCAAGCAACGGGGAAAAAAAGGAGCTCTCTTTATTATATATATAAAATACACATATACACACATACAGATACACCCATACACCATACTGTAATCATATCATAAGAGCAAACTGATTGATTTAGTGGCTCTAGAGCAGTGCACTCAAGCTGGTGCTTTCTAAAGCCCCCCTTTGGGGACACTGCAATGATCTAGTAGTCGCCTCAGGTGCAACTGGGGGGTGGCATTGTATTTGTCTACTAAAAAAGATGGTAGATTTCCAGGAGGAACTGAGTGAATCTTTTTTCTGATAAGAACATACTGGCCCAATAATAAGTTTGGGAATCTCTGATCTAGTTCAGTACTTCACCCCTTCCAAACCTTGTTTCCTTCCTGTTCTAAACTGGGTTTGTATGTCTTCTTTTTTTTTTCCGGGTCACACCCGGTGATGCACAGGGGTTACTCCTGGCTCATTACTCCTGGTGGTGCTTTGGGGACCATATGGGATGCTGGGAATCGAACCCAGGTCGGCCGCATGCAAGGCAAATGCCCTATCCGCTGTGCTATTGCTCCAGCTCCTGAATCTAGTCTTATGTTGTGGCTCCCCATTTGTGTGACTTTCATTCATGTGTCCTGGGAATATCCTGATTGAGAAAAGCTGCTCTAGATCACAGAATATTCTACAGCATACTTTTTGTTAATAAAACCTCATGAAATAAACTCAATGTGAATCAGGAGACTTACGCTTCTTCTTAGCTATCTTTGAAACACAGTTTTAGTGAAACATAAAGCAAGAGTAAGGATGGCATTGGCCTACACAAAGAATAGCAGGAAAAATGAGTCACCAGGAGGGGGCTTTATATATATGTAATGCTTAATGAAAAGTTCTTAGAAAGAATTTTAAATTACCTTATTAAATATTATATTCAACTTAAAGGCTTTATCACCACTATGTAATATGTGTATGTATAAAAATAGCCATTGAACATACTGTAAGAGATATAATTGTTTTAAAATTACAAATATATATATAAAAGCCAACTGAAAAATTTAAGCTTTAATAAGAGCCTATTGCAGATTCTGGAATAACTGTTGCATGCATGTCTCTAGTCATGTTGGACTTCTCCTTCAGTTTTGACTGGAGTAACGTATGCTCCACAACACCAATCCTAATGTCCATCTGAATGGTTTCTTGCTTCAGTTTTGTTAAACTCTGTTTAATCTTCACCAAAGGAGCTGCAGAATTAAAATAACATGGAAAAAAAGTTTATTTGAGGTATCAGTATATAAGAGAATTGTATGACACTTTGTCTTGAGCCAAAAATAGGGTTATAACCAGAGCAAACAACTTATTGATATTCACAGTTTTACTGTGGCATTTCAAAACCAAAGGTTTTTCACATGGAAAATAAAGCAGCACTTGATATACTGAGGCTTATACTTCCTTTTTTTCTAGGGAAAGAGTGTTAAAGGGATTTTTAAAGATGTCTTTAATATGATTTTGTGGGCTAATATATTTGTCTTTAAAAGCAGACACAATGGGAGGAAAAAAATAAAGTTTGAAATACAGAATAGGTTCATATGAAAATATATTTGCTCTTCAGAAAAATCTTCCTTGGGCATAGAGAAGCCTTAGTCATTCACTATTAAGCCATGTCAGAGTAACCAGCTCTCAATGGACAGTGATTACTGAAGGATTATTAAATCTTCCCTCTCTGACCCCATGCCCAGTCATGTCTACTAAGAAGAGAAAAAAACACAAAGGTCATTACATCACTGCCTTTGTGACATTGGGCATGCACTTAGTGTTCTTCTGTACACAAAAATAAGGATAAAACTCACTGATAAAAGGAGAATAAAGCATTTGCTTTATAAAGTGTCACAATAAAGTACATCTGTAAAACACTTCTAATTCTATCTCTAAATTAATGCACTTTGGATTAAAAAAATAATAGTAAGAGCATCACCAATCTTCTTAACTTTTAAGTAAAATGATATGCTGAACAGTAAACATCTTCCCAGGGTATCTCCCTTCAAATAAGCTTAATTTAAAAGTAAACTCTGTATTTATTAATACCATTTTATTAAGTAGATTTCAGTAAAAGATTCTTTCACTTATTTTCTCTGTAAAATGTGTATACTTACCACCATCCGTCATACTGCTACCTTTTTCTTCCATTTCTTGTTTTACCTTTTCTAATTCTTCTGTAACCTTTATTGAAAAATTCTTTAATGAGCACTGAATTTTAATAAGTTTTTAATGATACATTAGAAATATTAATTTAGTTATAAAGGGACAAAATATTAGTATTTGAGACTTACACTAAATAATTAGATAAAATATGTAGAAACAATTTTTTTTATCTTTTGAGAATGTTAACTTTCACTAAATTACTTTCTCATTAACTTTCCAGATTGTAATATAACAGAAAAAAATTATTTAGGTTGCTGTTTTTAGGTTGTAGACATGACAACCTTGCTGTTAACTCAAAGCATTAACTGTGTGAGATTCTAAAAACCAGTTAATAATTAAAATAGAATAAACATTCAAAAAATTTTGGACTCAGAAGATTTCCAAGGTGTCTCTCTTATATTGTAGTTTCATAACAAAATATGCCATTTTTCTTCTATAGGACACTAAATGTGTCTATACCATATGGCTACATATAAAAATATTCTAACTGCTCTTTCTAAACCATGGATTCCAAGAGGCATGCTGTATTGTCATATATACTCTTATCTGTACTCTATGTCAAACTCAGAATTCTACTATTAGAGTCTTTATTATTAAAAAATTTCCAAACTAGTATTAAGTAGAAAATGTCATTCTTTAAAAGCTAGATTATTTTATATATGATCTAGAAATAAGCAATAACTATTATAATTCAGTGGGCTCAATCTTGATCATACTAGTGAGTAAAACCTTCTTTGGGAATAAAGGGCTGATCCAAATAAAGCAAATTAATTTTTTTTCAGGCACCTGAAATGTTACAACTGGGGATAACAATCTGCTTCAAAAGAACCAAATGGTTCCCTGGACTCCCTTTAAGTGTTAATTTACTTAACATAAGTGAGCATTTTACATTATATAACATTTTGTTTGTATAGAAGCACCACAGGATTAGAGTCTAAATATTTCTGATGTTGCCTTTAAGTATTTTAAAATAACCATTTATTTCTCAGATAATCGCTATAAGAAGTTTGGTTTTGTAATATAGAAAAGGCTTGTGACAATTATACTGTATCATAACCAAAAAAAATCTTGCATCTTAGTCCCAATACTAGCTCCTGGTCTTATTGTGAAGCTTTTAATTCTCTAAGCTTTTTTTTAAGATAATGAAAATAAATACAAAAATATATGTACATATACCAGAAATTGTTACAAGGAAAGTGAGATAGCCACTGCCAATTTGTAGACTATGGAAAATAAATACCCATGATCACAAATCGGCAATACTAAAAGCATCTTACAGTTAACACTAAAACTTCATAGACATTCATTTTAAGATAGTATTTCTCCTAACTCATCTATATATTAATTACAATGACATTAAAAAGGATAGGGAAGGTTATAATGTGCTAACAGTATCAGATGGTCATTGTTAAGAGAGCAACTTCAGGAATTTTATGATAACAGGTAATATATAAATACATTGATAAAAAAAATTAGGACTGTCTCCCAAAGGAAAAGATTGAAAGCCACAGGAAACAATATTAGAATTAGCAACTGAGGACTGTAGCAGTATTAAAACATTCATAACTCTGAACCGCTGTGACAGGTTAACAGGTGAGGTTATACAATAGCACATAGCATGTACCTCAGAGAGGATTCTGGTTCTTTCCGTCACTCCACCGTTTCCCTGCTGATATCGCTCCCTTGCCTGAGGGCGAAAACATTTGGTTTAATGACAAATTTAAAACAGAGGCAGATTACTTAAACATGACCTCCTTATGTCTGTAATTTCTTCACATTTTTTAATGACAGCTTATCTCCTTACATTTTTAAAAGTAATACATTTCCAAAAGTAATATTTAACTGTAGCTGTTTTCTTTATGTTTCTAACAGGCACCCTATATATAAATAAAGCACTAGAAAATGAATTACCGTAATATTACAACTGACTATACAATGTGCAACCTTCATGAACATAGCTAGCTCTCTCTCTCTCTCTCTCTCTCTCTCTCTCTCTCTCTCTCACACACACACACACACACACACACACACACACACACTTGTCCTCAGCCATTCCTACACAGTTAAGGAGAATGACTTTGGTTAATCTAATCTGTGTGGCTAAAGCAGAGAAAACAAGTTTTAAAAAATCAATCACAAGAGAACAACAGGGTCAACGATGGGTATGGGTTTATTACTGTATGGGATGTTCTTGAAAACTAATATAACAGTCAATTACCCAATATTAGTATTTAAATGATTAGTCTCATTGTAACCAAAGACTTTTACAGTATTTAAAAGTAAAAATATCCTAAAATAGAAGTGTATAAATATATATATACTAACAAATAATAAGATGCAAAAGAAAAAAATTACTTTCTACCTGGAAAGTACATAAGTACTTCAAGTTTATTTACTTTTCCTCCTTCAACTAACCTTGTCTGTTGGAAAAAAAAAAAACCTTCAACTTAATAGTTGCAAGTATTTTTACTTGTCTCCCTCAATACAGCCTCAGGTAAGAGGGGGCATAAATTGCAAAGAAGTGCTGTTAAGATTCCCCCCTGCTAGGACAAAGATGTGCTATTTTCAACATTTGAAGGTTTTATTTTTCAGGTGAAATTTAAACTTTGAAAGAACTAAAAAATTTGCTCATTAATTAATTGAACTTCTTGTCTTAATTTCATACTGCTTATAATGTGGTTATAAGCCATTATGGCAAGAAATGTCTTTTTCCTACGACCCATGTAAATACAAACTATTCTCCCTCCTACTCATACAATAAATTAACAGCAGACTTAGGAACAAAACCAGGTGTCCTGAACACTGTTTTTGTTTTAACCCATGTCTCCCAACAAAGTATGTCATCATTTATTTAAATCATATGATTAAAATATAATTAAAGGATTGAGGAAAGAATTCCTGTCACAGTAAATGAAGACGGCAAGCTTTATTCTCTTGCTTAGTTTCCTAAGTGAACAGGGAATAAAGGTGCTGGTGTTTGTGCAAAGTGTTTCACAATACTTAAATGAAAATGAAAGTGTAGTGTCAAATTTCCGGATTGGGGTCACTAATTAGAACAAATCCCTGGGAATTATTCTTAAATTACCTCACTCAGCTGGGCCTGAGCGGCACGATATTCTTGAACCAAGTGCTCAAGCTGATTGTTGATGTACTTTTCTCGGCTGCCAATCTTTTCCAGGGTCCTACTAATTTCACTGTGGAGTTTGTCCAAAAATCCCTAGAAATTCCATTGGATTTTAGAAGATAAAGAATTCACAAATAAATTTTTCAAAAACAGCTTAAAATAGATTACTTCTCCTTTATTCTATTGCACATTCTCAACCACTTGTGAAAGAGAAGACAGTTTGAAATTCTCAATAGCAAATGAAGTCTGTGATGAGAAATATTTTAGTCACACTTTGCAGAATGTTAAAATTAAAAAGCACCTGGTAGCAATAGTCAATTTATTTGTCCTTATGCATATCTAAAATGAATGTGAGTAGAATTTCTTGAAGTTCATAATCAAAGTAGGTAAGGGAATAACATGGTATTTTTTTTATAGCACAATTTAAAGATGACTAAAATATTCCTGTTGGAAAGTAGATCATTAAGATTATAGCTATAGTCTGGGACCCGTAATTTCTAGCTCCAATTTAGTTTCTTTTGATATCTTTCTCAAATCCCTAATACTGGTAGGGCAACAAACCTGAGGAAAGGGTAGGTTCAGACATTGCTGGTCTGGTGATGTTACCCACTTGATATTCAAAGATTCAGAGAGATATTTATATACAATATTGCTTTTATATTTCAACTGTTAGAGGGGTTGAAATGCAACACAGTACATCCAATCAGTAAGCACTTTAAAGGCAGAATTTTGTCTTTTTTCCCCCCAAGTGCTCCCTTAATAGATGTTCTATAGATGAGCAAATAGACACCTTTTTATTTGACATAATTTGACATAATTAACATACCTTTGTTTCCTTTAGAGCAGATTCAATTCCACTTTTGTGCTGGTGCATTTGATCAACATGAATTCTCCAATCCTATAACATAGGAACACAGGAACAACTAAAATAATATGACATTTTGAGGTTGTACCCTTTCTTTGAATTACTTTTGATTTCTGCTCTACTTCAGATGGGGAAGTCCTATATATAGTTTGCAATCAGATTATTTAAAAAAATGTGTAGAGTACTTTAGGATAAAAGATTCTACATAAATGTAAATTATTTTATGTGCTCACAGAGTAATGTGTGACAATTTGAATATAAATTATTCCTGTACTGTTAGTGGTTAATATTTATGACTATCAGTCAAAATTTTAAAAAATTCCAATTACATCCAATTATAGAAAAGAAGTACTTGTTATAATACTAACAATTATGTTTATTAGAAGTGACTTTGAAATAAGAGTCATATATCAAATATTAGTTTGTCCCATGGGAATTAAAATTGAGCCGTCCAAAGTAAGACTTTGAAGTATCTTTCTTAGGAAAGGAAATCTAACCGCCGAGATGTGATCCCGGGGGCCGCACGCATGTGCAGCCTCTCCGCAGCTGCACAAGCGTGAATCCAGACCCAGCAAAACCTCTTTCAGCATGGGCAACTCCTCGCTGAATGTCTCCAGCCTGAGAACTAAGCCAAGGCCCCATGCCCGCCCAGGAGGGGAAAGGTATTTTTCTCTCTCGCCTCTTTCTCTCCGGAGATGAAGGGCGAGGTGTCCACCATATTATGATGACCACAGATTGGGTTTTCAAGCCTGCAATGATCCAATATCTGGAAGAAATCTCCCTGGACTTAGTTGTTAAAGTACAGAAATTCAAAACCGCGCGGCCGCAGTAGTGCAGTAGTGGCCGCGCGACCTCATTTGTCTTCACAGTAGGTCTGAATCTAGTGGGGTACTCCTAACAACAATAGTGAGGTTTGTGTTGAAATACTGAATGTAACCAAAGTAAACAGAACGTAAAATGAAACTTATCAGTTACAAGGCGGGGGGGTGGGGGGGTGGGATGGGAGGTGTACTGTGTGGTTTGTTTTTCTTTGTTTTTTTTTTTTTTTGGTGGTGGTATATGGGCACTGGTGAAGGGATGGTTGTTTCAGCATTGTATAACTGAGACCTAAGCCTGAAAGCATTGTAATGTTCCACATGGTGATTCAATAAAATAAAATCTTTATTTTTTTAAAAAAAGAAAGGAAATCTACAATAATTATTACAGTTCGATATTTTGCGATATTGTGATTGTGAGTACTAAAATACTGTGCATACTAATAGACTAAATCAGGACGTATATTTAAATTCCAACATTTCCTATAATTCAAAAACACTTTTAGATTACATAGCTAGTGGTAACAATTTATAAGATTTCAAAACACATCATAAAAAAAAGACTATGCTAACTAAAGTAACTAATGCATCCAGAATATTACTCAAATATGTTAGCATACGCTGATATTCTCCTTTGTCCTTCACAGTTTTGTGAAAAAAAAAAAAAAAAAACATTGTGAATAATTCCATTCTTCTGATTTCTTAAGTTTGAAACATGAGCTAGTGTCTACAGAGTAAAATTCTTCAGTACTTCAGACATACTTACCATAAAATCACATTAAAGCTGCAAAGAACCACAAAAGGCATCTAGTTTTACTGTTTGCAGATAAACAAGAGGCCCAGCAACAGAAAAGGGCACACCAAGGTCACAAAGGAAGTGGTGAGCCTGGGTTAGAAGCCAAGTGTACTAATTCCCACTCAATGCATTTTGGCACTTCAGAGTTACGAAATGAGTAATTGGCTACTAGTGAAAGGACTGGAACAGAGAACAAATGAGCGATCCCTTCATCCATAAGTCTTTAAGTATTTTCCTGTCTCATTATCAAAACATAACTTGGGCTAGGAGAACTGGAAAGAACCTTAGAAATCATCTAGTCATCCATTTAACAATCATCTAGTGTAACATTTTAATTTTATAAATAAGGGACTGTGTACCACCACCTGTGGTTACAACTATACACATTTGGAAAGGAACCAAGGCACTACAATTTGGCCAGTCAATGCAGAAAGAGGGAGAAGCGACTGACTAGTCTCCTGCATCTGGACCAAATATGGTCCAAAAAGCCAAATGATGGAAATCTGTTTAAGGCTCTGTGAAGCAAGCATCTTTACAGTTTAAAATAAATCTAACAAGTATTGGAAAATTATGATTTAAAAATAATGTAATCATCCTGAGTGACTGAGAAAGGATTTTAGAAATTTAATAACAAACTCTCTCAATCTGTTATAAGCATACATACACATACATGTATATAATTTTTATCTACTGTAATAGTTCTCTTATTTCTTTGGAGGGGGGTGCACCTAGTGATTCTCAGAGCTTATTCCTGGATCTGAGGTCAGAGATCACTCCTGGTGAGGTTTGGGTGATCCTATGGGGTACTGAAGACCAAGTCTGGGTTGGTCATGTGCAAAGCAAGCACCCTATAGAGTGTACTATCTCTCCTGTCCATGTTTTCTGCTTTTCTACTCAGCACTATTTTCTGTCCAGTGTAGATTAAATTTTCTTTATTCATGTATCACTTTATTCAAAGTGTTTCTAGAGAAGCAAACATGCCTGCATCATCTATGTTTAACTATGATAACTTATATTGGTGTTAACCACCAATGTAAATTTCATGGAGAAGCTGGCATTTCAATGGAACTTTGAGTAGCAATTCAATGGGCTGGAATGGAGTGAGAAAGAATGGGTAACTCAGGCTGAGGCAGTAACATAAATAAGAAAAACCAGGAAGATTTATAGGGTATAAGCAGCCCAAGGTAACTACACTTTAACTAGAGTGTAGATTTTATCATGTAGACAAGGATGTGCTATCACTATCACAGATAGTTGGTTTCATTTTTAAAGACAAGACTCTGCAGATAGTAACATATTGAAAGGCTCTTAGGAAGTTAAGAAACTAAGTACAAAATCAAAACAATGAGATATTCTTGAATAGAGACGAGCACACATGCAAAAGAACGAGCAACCAGTGCTGGTATGGATTTGGGGAGAAAGACTTTCCTTCATTGTTGGTGGGAACGTCAACTGGTTCAGCCTTTTGGGAAAACAATAAAAACTAGAAATTGGGCTCCCATTTGACCCAGCAATACCACTTCTGGGAATATACACTGGGAACCCAAAAACACACAGCAGAAACACCATCTGCACTCCTATGTTCATTGCAGCACTATTCACAATAGCCAGAATCTGGAAACAACCCAAGTGGCTGAGTACAGATGATTGGCTAAAGAAACAATGGTATATCTACACACTGGAATACCATGTGGCCGTACGGAAAAACGAAGCTATGAAATTTGCTTACAAATGGATGGACATGGAGAGTATCATGCTGAGTGAAATGAGTCAGAAGGAGAGGGACATATATAGAATGACTGCATTCATTTATGTTATATAAAAATATACATTCACTGTATCACTGTCATCCCATTGATTATTGATTTGCTTGAGTGGGCACCAGTAATGTCTCCATTCATCCTAGCCCTGAAATTTTAGCAGCTTGTCTTTACTCGTTCTTCCTAGCGGTGCCACATTGGAGGCTCTTTCAGGGTAAGGGGAATGAGACCCATCATTGTTACTGTATTTGGCATATTTGTTTCTAAAATTTTTATACTGATAAGCCCATGGGCATTTGTATATTCTTATTGTCCACTAAAATAGAATGTTAGTAATGATTTAAATTATCTGCCTGGCGAATATCAATTTATGTTTTATAAAAATCTCCTAGATAGAACTATTTCCTGTTATACAGTTACTTTCAAAAGTCTTTTTTCCCTTAGTTTTTATTACTTACTTAATTAATTAATTAATTTTTTGTTAAAAAAACTATGATTCAGAGTTACTGTTAGTTGAGCTTTAGGGATATAATATTTCAACACAAATCCCACCACCAGTGTCCTCAACCCATCCTTGCCTGTCAACTTGACAAGCATATTATAAAATTTCAGGGGTTGCAGCTTAGACCTCATGCTTTCAATGTATTTTTAAAAGTGTTAAAAGTGTTCTTACCCTTTAACTCAGTAATTTTCCCTCCAGAAATTATCTTCAAGAAAATAACTGAGAATATATATTAACATGATTAATAATGAAAAAGTAAAAGTAAACAGCAGTCAGAAAAAAGTTTAAAGGACTTTTATAACATCCATATTTCACCACTACAAAGAAATCACCATGACATTATTAATATTGTTATAAAGCTCAAAACCACACAAAGCTCAATGATAGTTTGTTTGGAGACAAATGAAAAATTAGAAATATAAAAAAATAAAGCTAATGTCAAAAGATGAATTTGAGGAAGTGTTACCTATGGGTGAAAAGGTGACAGCAGAGAACACACAGGTAAGCAGGGGTATTATAATAGCATAGTTATAAAGCTGGGTAGTGGGTTCGTAAGTGATTGATCATTGGGTTACATAGTCACACATCTACATAATTTATATATTCAAATTATATATTCAAACAGTAAACTCAGGCTTTCAAATTTAATCAGTAAAATATAGAAAGTAAAAGAACAGTCTGAAAAAAATACGTTCCTTAGATGTACAATTTAGTAAAAATATTTGTGTATGTTTGTATGCTATGTGTTACAACAAAGTTGAATATTAGTGTTCTAAAATTTTTTCAGTATTCTTCTAACATTTCCAAAATTTATTTTAAAAGAATTTAATCACTTTAACTATTAGTAGAGAAAATTCTAAATTTCTGGATGCTCAAGAAATTCCTAATAGAGGTATAATGCAGTTATACTAGAACACTGAAATGCTTATAGCTGTAATGTCTTAAACACAAAACATGGCAAAATACATCGCTTTAAAAAATGAGATGGCTAAAAACCTTAAAGTTTGAGTCAAGAATTGAAATGGTTGCTTCCCACATGTTCTGGTAGCTCTTGTTCTCCTTCTTATTTGTTTCCAGGAATCTTTTTTTTTCTTTTTTGATTTCCTCTCTACCACAGTGGTTGATCATCTTATTGATGATAGTCGGAAATAATCATGCTGGCCAAGAACTGAGTGTTAACAGTAGATAAAGGAATATACATGACAACCTTTCAGTATCTACATGGCAAACTACAATGCACAAAATGTGGGGAGAGGGGGAGTGGGAGAGAGGGAAAGAGGGAGGGGAGGGCGGGAGGGAAAGAGGGAGAGAGAGGGAGGAGAGAGAGAGAGAGAGAGAGAGAGAGAGAGAGAGATCCACCTTAGAGGTTGGCTTCGGGAGGGGATGATTGGAGGGATACTGGTGGGGACACTGGTGATGAGAATGTACACTGGTCGGGGATGGATGTTGGAACATTATAGGTTGAATAATCTTTACTAAATTTCAAGTAGAAATTATTCCTAAGCCAGTGCATTTTCTACATGTTACATCCTATTTTTCTTTATGATAAAATAAAATACAAAGGGTATCTAGGAAAAATAATGAACTCTTTTTGTTATGTTATGAAGACAAAGGCTCTGAAGTTTTGCCACTTAGTCCAAAGTGCTCTAAGTGTAATCAAGCATCATCTCTTCTGTCTTATTATTTTTAATTAATTTTATTATCATTATTTATTTATTATTTTAAATTTATTTTTTATGGGGGATGTCACATTCTCCAGTGCGCAGGGCTTAATCCTGGCTTTGTGCTCAGGGACCTTTTCTGGCAGTGCTCAGGCAACCATTCACAGTGGGGGTCAAACTGCAAACACTCTAACCTCTGTACATTTTTTCTTCTTTTGGGAGAGCACACTGATGATGCTCTTGGCTCTGCACTCAGGAATTACTTCTGAAGGAGCTTGAGAGACAATATGGGATGCAGGGGATGGAACCAGGATCACTTGCCTGGAAGCATCATTGTTCTCCAGCCCGCTCTTTTGTCTTGTAAATGCAAGCTTTAAACCCAATCTTGCACATTTACTCTCTTAATGGAAAAGAGAAGACTAAATTTCTTTAGGCTTTCTATTTTTCAAAATCCTTTCATACAAAATCTCATGTAGCAAAACTACTGTCAAAACCAGCAATCACTTCACTTCAAATTATTTTTTGGGGAGTGCTCCCAAGCAGTGCTTAGGAGGCCTAGAGCATCTCTCAGCAATTCTCAGTTCATAAGCCCAAGGACAAACTGTACTCAGTTCAGGACCAGTAGCTCTAATGAGAGGAGGGGAAAGCCACATCTGGGGGTATTTAGAGGATCATGTGATACTGGGGAATCAAAATAGGGTCCACAGCATCCAAGGCATACACCCTAATCCCTGAATTAGCTCTCAGCTGCCCAATTTCCAAATTCTTCAGCAACCAATTATATAAGCTCCACCCTTTGCAGACACTAAGAATTGCTATAACTTATCTTGCAGATGTTGAACAATATCCCATGATATCAGAATGCATGAGATCTAGCTAGTGACTGGCAAGACAATTTGCATCTCTTGGTTTTCCTTCAACAGAACAACACCTGAATGATTTCCTGTGTGTATGCACAAAACAAAGCATTTTGTTTCTTAGTCTGAATCTCCAAGTCAATGTTTAAAGCTTCCCCCCAAACAGTAGGAGAAAGAACTGAACATGTGCTAGAGATGGCAAAACTATCTACTTGTAAGTTTCACTAATTTACAATTGGTAAAATATTAAGCTCAGGTTTCCCCTGGCCCCCCCCACCCCCCGAAGTCTGAGCTTCTTTATGTGTGGAAAGGCAGAGCACAAGGCAGAGCACAAGAATCTGGATAGAATAAATCAAGGAAGCCAGTTTTGTGTGTTTGGGTATGTTTTTTTTTTTTTCCCTGGGTTCAGGAAGTCTATTCCACAGCACGACTGAATCTAAAAGTTCAAGGGTCTATAGGATTTTCTGATCCACCCCACAAAAGATGAGCAGATTCCAAATGTCTCAAATTACTTTGCAGCACAAAAACTTGCTTCTGCCACCCATCCATAACAGAACTCTGAATCCTGTTAAGAATATGTACCAACAAAATCTTAATTCTGTGCCTGTTTGTGCAGTTTTATTTTAGTCCATATAAAAATATTTTCAAGGGATTAAATGGGTTTCCTCCATTTAAGGTACCTAACCATTTTGCTTTTCTCATTAAATTCACCCCCCCCTTCCACATTTATTCTTATCATTAGGCCTTTGTTTCAACTCTAAATTCACATTCTTCAGAGATTTTCAGTATCACTGAGGAGGAAATCCTGTACCTTAATTTCACAGATCAGATTACAAACTGAGGTTGTGTGATTTTTACACTTTCGATCACAAAATGAATAGAGACCAAATGTCCTTTCTCGCACTTATAGATTTTCCATTGTACCAATCTGCCTCTTTCATTTCTTTGCTTTGTCATCCAATTTCATTCGACGCACAATAAACTCACAACTACCAATTTCAAGTTGCACATTAAGTAGATGTTTCTTAGCTTAGTTGTTTTGCTAAAGCATAGATACTATGGAAAGAATTTTACTTCTTGTCTGCTGTGGATGAACACTTTGGGAAACCATTCTTGCTAGAATAACCTTTATAAAAATTATATTTAAATTCCAAAGAAGAATTTACCACATTATCCTACAAACAAAATGCATATCTCTTAAAAGGTACATAGTTAATGATCCTTATTTTGGCTACTTAGAAAACTTTTCTATCTTCTTCCTTGGGTCCAGAGTATTTCCCCAATAGTCACTTCTATTCTGAGATTGCTTTAAGTCTAAAAATTACTTCAATGTTAATATTTAAGGGATGTTTAGTATATGTTAGACACCAAGCTAAATCAATACATATAATTCTCTTAAAACTTTAATAAGATGAAAAATTGTAATATAGCTACTCTCAAACAAACAGCATAAGCTCATACAGTGAATCAGCCAGTAGAGCCCAGATTTGTAAAGACTATTATATTGTATCAGTTCCCTAATGAAACATAGTAAAGTATAACTAAAAAATTTAAGGAAGCAGTGCTTAAATGAGAATTGTTCCATCTGTAATATTTAAATTTTTATAAAAATATATTTAAGATTGGGACTAAACCATTTTATAATATTTGATTACAAATCAAATAAATTTGAGCCGTTTTAAAATAAACATTTTTCTCATAAAGAAATATACATACCCATGTGTCTTCATCAATGACTTTTCCCAAGATTTAAGAAATAATAACCAACTTACACAAACTCTACCAGAGGGGGAAAAGTTTGGGAGTGGGGTGAAACAACTGTTAAATTGTTTTCTGAAGCCTGCATAGAATTTTACTATAACATGACAGACATCAAAAAAAAAAAGTTCTACAGCAGGCTGAAAGACAGCACAGCGGATAAGATGCTTGCCTTCTACACAGTCCTGAGGCCTGCCAGAAGTAAGCTGAGTACATCCAGGTGTGGTTCAAGCCTTCTCTCCCAAGAAAAAAGTTACAAAGCATTATTGTTTGTAAGCATCAGATATAAAAAGCCTCAACATCAGCATCTCAAACCCAGTAATAAAGATAATAATAGATCATGATTAAGCTGCATTTATTCTAAAATGACACATGAAAAGATGTTCATCATCTCTTATCATTAGAGAAATGCAAATAAAAGTACAATAAATATTACTTTACACCTGGTGAAGATAACTATTATCCAAAAGATAACAAATCAGTGTTGGCAAGGATGTAGAAATAAGGGAATCCTTGTACATTGCTAAGGGATGAGGAATGTAAATTGGCATAGTTATTATGAAGCATAGTATTAAAAAGAGAAATTCCATGCAACACTGTTATCGCACTTTTGGTTAATAACTTCAAAATATAAAAACACAAATTCAAAGAGATATATGCACCCAGATGTTTAATGCAACATTATTCATCATGGCCAATAACTAAAACTAAGAATCCATGGATAGATGGTTGGCAAAAGATGTAGCATATGTATATAATGGAAAAGGTGGTAAAATAACAAAAACTAAAACAAAAACAGAAGAATCCTGTCATTTTCGACTACACGGATAGAGCTTGAAAGTACCATGCTAGGTGATGCAAGTCAGATGGAGAATGACACTGCATGATTTCACTCCTGTGTGGTACACAGGGAAACAAAATAAATGAATTAACTAGATTAAACAAAACTATGCTTTGGGATTATAGAAGCAAATTAGTGGTTATTAAGAGGAAAGGGGAACCATACAGGGTGGTGGGGATTGAACCTCGGTCAGCCATGTGGCAGGCAAATGCCCTACCAACTATCTCCTATTTCTCTGGCCTCCTCCTGCCCCAAAGAATCTTTCCCTTTCCCTACCCAACCCCTTTTTCTTTCTCTCTCGCTCTCTTCTTTCTCCCTTCCTCCATCCTTCCCTTCCTCTATTCCTCCTTCCCTCCCCCCATTCTCTTTCTCTTTCTCTCTCTCACACACATACACTCTCTATCTGGCAAGCCCCCAACTCTGAAACCAACCTCCCTCCCTCCCTCCCTCCTTCCTTCCCCTGTCACTCTCTTTTTCTTCCTTTTCTTTCACTCTCTTCCCTACCTCTCAGTTTTTGTGCTACATCCAGCTGTGCTCAGGCTTTACACTTGTCTCTGTGCTTAGGGATTACTCCTGGAGGGCTTGGGAGACCAGATGGGGTGCCATGGATCAAATCTGGGTTGGTTGAGTGAAAGACACATAACCTTACCTGCTAAACTATGGCTCTGGCCCCAGACCTATTTCTGCTAACTCCACTCAACATCCTTTTATTATGGCCATACCCTTTTCTGCATCTATCCAGGTTTCAGGAGGACTTACAAGTCCTGAGAATAGATATGACTGGGAGTGAATAAGGCTCTTATCAGAATGCAGGGAAATTAGGCTAAATCAAAAGAGTGATTATTTCACAAGATGCTGAGTAAGCGTGACAGAAGAGATGATACTGACAATTCTTATCAAGAATCTATAAACTAATTATGCATGTTACTAATCTGAAGAAACAAGAACTTTAAAAAAAGTCATCCAGTATAACTGGAGTAGGAAGAAAGATATTTCTTTGAATTAAAAAATCAGAACCCAATATAGGGTCAGAATGATAGTACAGCAGGTAGGATGCTTGCCTTGTAGGTGGCTGATCTGACTTTGATCCCTGGCATCCCATTTGGTCCCCTGAGCACTGCCAGGAGTAACCTGACTGTAGACCTAGGAGTAACCCCTGAACATCACTGGTTGTAGCCTAAAAACAAAACTCAAAACAAAAAAGAACCCAATATAATGGGATAAAAACTATGGGGCTGAAATTTGTCTAAATACTAAGAAATTTGCAATAAAAAAGAACAATAGGGGCTGGAGAGATAGCACAGCGGGTAGGGCGTTTGCCTTGCACGCGGCCGACCCGGGTTCAAATCCCAGCATCCCATATGGTCCCCTGAGCATGGCCAGGGGTAATTCCTGAGTGCAGAGCCAGGAGTAACCCCTGTGCATCGCCGGGTGTGACCCAAAAAGCAAAAAAAAAAAAAAAAAAAAAAAGAACAATAGTAAGAACTACCCTAATATGCTTGATTGGAAAAATGATTCATTCCAATAAAAGGTACATTATATATGATGGTCCATATGACAAATAACTTCTGCTTCAATTCATATTTTATATTTAGTAATTTAAAGAAACATTAAATCATACTTTGCAATAATGAAACATGTTGGCAGTCTAGAAATTTTAATTATAATCAATATGTATTAGTTCACTGCTCTCAATCACAAATGTCTACCTGAGGTATAACTGCAATGAGGCATTTATAACTTCCCTTTGCAAAATTTATATAAGGTGTGGTCTTTCATTGGTTATTCTCTCAAAATCAGTTTCCACTATTGATGCTCTTTAGTTTGAGTTGATGGTAATCTCTGGAGCAAAAAGACTTGTTCTCCAATTTCAGCCTGTGATAAATGAAACCTTTCCTTGATCCAGTTGATGCATTTATCACTCTCAGGGTAAATAGGAAGAAAGCCATCATCAACTATCTTTAAATACAGACTATCTTGAATGTTCAACAAGACAGTTGACAGAAGCAGCTAAAAATGTTTCCCAACTGCTTAAGGATGGTTCAGTTTTTCTCCACCCCTTTGCAGTGTATGATTTTAAACACAGAATACTTTCTTTTCCCTCACTTTGGTATCTGTCCATATCACATATGCTATAAGGGGGGGGAACACTACCTTTTAATAATTTTAAGTCTACAGAATAATATCACACTTTAAAAATGATACAAAAGAAAAGTGAAATTTATCAGTTACAAGGCGGGGGGTGCGAGGTGGGCGGGATGGGAGGTGTACTGTTTTTTTTTTTTGTCTTCGGTGGTGGGATATGGGCACTGGTGAAGGGATGGTTTTTTCAGCATTGTATGACTAAGACTTAAGCCTGAAAGCATTGTTATTTTCCACATGGTGATTCAATAAAATAATTTTTTTTTTTAAAAAAGAGAGATTCCTAAAATAAAAATGAAACAAAAGAAAAAGACACAAAAATCCTAAACATCTTGGTTCCTGTGGTCTCCTTCAAAGAAAGCTTGCCTAAGAAGTCAATCAGTAATAGTTCCCCTCATTCTCTGAGACTATGTGGCAGTTGAGTAATCATGTAGGCTGCTCTAAAAATGTATGTGTCTAGTTAATTTAGGCAGTTTATTTTGATAGCATTCACCTCTTTTTGATTATAGCAGGTGTTTCAAGGATAAATTTTCTGAAATTTGTATTTTGTTTAAACAACAGCAGCATGTACATTTATGGCCTTACTATATTAAAAAACATTTATTGTCTGGCAGCAATAGATACAATTATAAACATTTGTGACAGTAATTGGAGCTATTACTCCTGCATGGAGCCTCATGGAGACCAACTTATTGCCACCTGTATTTACATTTGTTACTGGTAATTGTAAAAGCTGTACTTTAAAAAATTGGTGCTTACTTTTAAAAAATGCTATAAATATTTATCAACAAAAGTCCTGTCTACCAGAAAATCTATAGGAATTATGTCATTTCTTCATTATTCAAATAAGAGGCAGAATCCCATAAAAAAACTAATACATAAAATGTATTCCTACATTCTCACCCACAGAATACATCATTTTTGCTTGTGGATATTAAAATTTTTTTTTTTTTTTTTTTTTTTTGGTTTTGGGGTCACACCTGGCAATGCACAGGGGTTACTCCTGGCTCTGCACTCAGGAATTACTCCTGGCGGTGCTCAGGGGACCATATGGGATGCTGGGATTTGAACCCGGGTCGGCCGCGTGCAAGGCAAACGCCCTACCCGCTATGCTATCACCCCAGCCCTAAAATTTTTTTAATATTATCTATCCAGTAACTTGTATACAAGTTTTAAGAAATAGTTTTTCTTCCCAAACTATAATAACAATTGATAAAACCTACAGGTGAAAATTATTTACAAAGCTAAATTCAATTAACACTCTCTTACACTGCATCCAATATAGTGATGGCAGAAGGTCAAAGCAAGTTAGTCTTTCCACTGTGTTTTGGAATGAGAAAAATACCATCTACTGCTTCCAGATACAAAAAAGCCTATCATTGTACATTTCTGCAGGATTTGGCTTCCAATTTGAAGAGACTTAGATCTAATATAGCAATTCTGTGGTCCCTCCAGGTTCATTTAAATGGAATTCCACCTGCTGATTAATGAAGGCCTCTCTCCTCCCAGTTAGGTTTTAGCTTTCACAGTGACTAGAGAGCCCAAGGGCTCAAGACTATTGCAATGATTCCAGCCTTAGCACAATGACTCTTCCCGAAAGGTTTCCTGTGGTGAATCACCCAAGGCAATACCTGTATGGTTTATTTACGTTAAAACAAAATCCAATTGCTTGGAGTTGAAATTTAAAGTTTAAGGTTCTTTTAACAGCTACATCCTGAGAAAGTCAGACACTGAAGAATAGGTAAGATATAAAAAAGCAGTTCAGCAAATCAAAGACTTGAAATAATTAGAAACATGCTGTAGTACTGCCAAAGCCTTAAAAAAAAATCTAAATTCCTTATAATGAACCTGAAGATTTACATAATGACTAAAGACATTTGGTGGAATGAAGGGGTACCTAGCCAACTATCTTTTGAAACAACAAAGCAGGAATCATTTCATTATAATTCAGAAAATAGTTTAAGTCATTAATCAAATTTTTAATTACAATATCCACAGGGCATTAAAGCATGATAGAACATTTGCTCAGTGCATTAAACACCTAATATTAAACCATTATAATGTATAAAGTCTTGGGAATAAGTAAAGTATAACTGAGGAAAAGGGTCTATGGAAGGTGGGGGTACCAGATGATGTTTTGTTGGGACAATGATGGAGGGAAGCGGATCCTCTGGTGGAAGAGTGTGGTGTATAAACATTTTATGCACGAAACCCTACCATTCATAGTACTGCAAATCAGGGTGCCTAAAAAAAAAATGAATTTCATGCCTCCTGTTTTTATTTGTGGGGAAAAGAAATAATTATTGTTTACTGTGGCTATATTGTGTTAAAAATCCCTGACAAAAAATTTACTCTCCTGATAAAGACCAATCATTTAAAAAGTCACTTTCCTTTGGCTCAATGAATGAGGTTGAGAAACTGCATATACAGACAACAGATAACAGACAATCACATGACACAGAGCCCTGATCACAGCCTGAAGCAAACAGCCCAGGAAACCAAACCCAACTCTCCAGTCACAATGGCTGCTGGCTCTCCCAGTCTGTCACTCATCTTCCAACATAGGATTTAAACAGACAAAACCAAATATCTTCTAACCAATTGCGTAGGAGGCCCTGTTTCTAGTCTGAACCAAATTTCTAGTGATATATGAAGTTCTTTTCACAGATGAGGAGACTCAGGAACAAACTGATGATTATAAATGATAGAGGCAGAATTTGTACTCCAGCAACCTGGATTTAGAATGTGTGCCTCCAACTAGTATGCTATATTGTCACTAATAAGAAGGTAAAACACAAGATTATAGTTTCAAATATCCTGTAACTTGCTGGGCAAAGGCAAGTTACTTAGCTACTCTTGTTTTAAGTTACCTCATCTATAGTAAAAGGGACCTTTCACTCAGGTTGGTGAGTTAAACGTGATTAAAAATCAAATGACTTAATATATGTAAGTGCTAAAACTAAGAACAGTATTTGGCAGTCATTCTATGATTTGTCAGTTCTTACTATCATCATATATCTATATGTGCATATGTACATACACACATATATACACATACATATTTTTATTATGGAAAGAACAGAAAGAATTTGTCAAAGTGATATGAGTCTAATAAAATCTCATGTAAAGATACAAGACTGATTCTTAAAATATTCCCTTAAATGATGTAGGTAATAGTATATAAGTTTGTAAAGTTTTCCTTAATACTCAAATAGGCACCAAATATAAGTGATATAATAGAATATAATATTACCATAATAATGACATAATATAACAAATTACAATGATGTAATATAACAAATGATATAATTTGTTATACATTTATCAACTATTAACTATGTGTAAGACACGATTCTTGTTGCCTTGCAACAATTCGCCTTGCAACAATTCACATAATGCTATGAGGAAAATTTGAAACACAGAGGTAAAATAGCTTGCTTTGAGTTCCATGGTATAGTGGTATAACTATGAAATCTGGGGCCAAAGAGTGGCATAGGAGATAGGCTCTAGAAACTCTAGATACTCAGTATCTTCATGTCTCACACAATTAATTTAGGTTTCTGAGACTACTATTAAACCAATAACTGATAATGAAAACAAATGTGCAGTTACTTGTTTCTATTTTATAGCACACTGCCCGAAGTCCCTCCTTTTAAAATACTGTTATATGTTTTTATAATTAAAAATATTTTTTGTCCAAAAAGATTCAGTAGAATAATTCTTGACTATTACAGATTTTTGTAGTCTATGTTTAAGCACAGATGTTTGATCTTAATTTGAATTCCACCAGAGAAAATAAGTAACACTTGTGGGAATAACTTGTTGGGACAACTACTGGCTCTAATAAGAACAATTAAAAAAGAGCCAAAGAGAACAAGGCAAAGGAGAGAAAATAGTGGTTAAAGAACAAAATTAAAAGTTGTAGAGTTACAGAATATCAACATTAGTCATGTGGCCCTATGTTTACCCTAGTTCAGGGACTCTCAGACTATCCTTCTAAGACACTGACTCCTGTATCTTATATATTTATAGTCACAACTGAGAAATTAACAGATGAATGACCTAGAATTTGGCAGAAATACTGACTCTCTTGGAAGAATTTCTGATTGCCTTTAGACACAATATTCCAAGTTGGAAAACATCTATTTCAGGAATAAAAAATTACATTTTTATACAAAATTCTATGAGTATAAGGCCCTGGAAGCAATCATCAGGGCCATTTTCTACAGCCAACTTTAAAGAAGAAACTATTACTATAGCATGACATGACAGAAATTTTTCTCCTCAGTTGTGGAACACATTATTTGTACTTTTGGCAACGTGTTTATTTTCCCAGTTTTAATTTGCTTAAGTTAATTTTAAAATTTATTCTCATTTTCTAAGCACTAACAATAGGAAGTGGTGCCAAAAACAAGGGCATTTTATCCAGTAATAAAAAGCCTAATTACAACATTATGAAAACTGTATCAAATAAAATATTGATATATGATAGGATCTTATCAAACAAGTATACTATGATATGCCAAAAGAACAGAAATGATGTGCTTTTGTATAAATCATGTAAAGATGTATACAAGGAATAAATTAAATTTTAAGTAAAACAAAATAAATAATCTAGTACCAAATAAATACAAAATTTAACTAATTTAAAAAAAGCTCATATCTCAGTCTCTCAGAGAGCAAGCGAGAGAAAGAAGAAAAGTGCCTGCCATAGAGGCAGGCCTGGGGATGGCGGGTGGTAGGAGGGAACCTAGGGACAATGGTGCTTGGAAATGTTCATTAGTGGAGGAATGGGTGTTGGATCACTGTATGACAACTGAAACCCAAACATGAACAGCTTTGTATGGGATACTGGATCACTGTATGACTGAAACCTAATCATGAACACTTTGTATCTCACAATGATTAAAAAAAAAAACCCTTATAATAGATATAAGTATTGAAGGCTTTTTATTACTCATCTCCATATTGCCATACTACTTAAAAACAAATGACAGTGACCAGTAATAGAATACACTGATCTCAAAGTAATCCCCCTACCCCAAACACAAAATTAAGTTGAGACAGAGAAATAATTGGCTGGCAAGATCTGTTTTAAATTTCTTCCTTATTATTTATCTGACACCCTGTGACAATTTCACGGTATAGGTTTCACATCCATCACCACCAATAGAATCCAAAATGGTATCCAGAGACACTGCATGCTTACTCTTTTCCCTTTACATAATCCGTTTTTCTCATTATATCCTAATTTTAGTACATTAGCACAGTACATAACATATCTATTCACACCCTGACAGTTGACAATCTTGTGGCAACCCACAAACAGACCCCAAAAAGCACTGAATGGGGGTAGAACCCCTGTTTACATGGTGGGGAGAAAAGTCTAAAAAACCTCAGAGAACTCATGAATAGACCTCCTATTTTATATACAATAAAAAATGATCATAAAATCTCAGTGAAACTCTCTTACATCATCAGCAGGGTCTTGTTCCCTTTGTTGAAGAAGTGACTGACTGCAGCAATACATGCTCCATATGTCCTATTCTTCCTTAATTGGTGGCCCTACCATAATCAAACTCCTCCTTTACTTATGGCTGAAACAACAACCTTTGAAGGGGAATAAGGAGACCATATGAAAACTCATATGAAAAAGAAAAAGAAAAAAAAAGAAAATAATAGGTAACCAGACAACTTTTATTTCTGAGACTTAAGACACAGATTCACTAGCCCCTTATGTTTTCAAATTAGTATACAACCTAGTTCTTAAATATTTTGAATAAAGAATTATCTTAAAGTTACATCCCCATATGCAACAAAGAAAATGCTTCATGAATTAGTAGGCACATAGTTCTTTCATAGAACTATGTGCCTACTAATTCATGAAGCATTTTCTTTCATAGAACTACAAACAATGTAAAACAATGACCAAAATGATAAAAATCATAGATAAAATAAAAATGTTTAAAAATACATCTAAAAGAATTTTGATATTTTGTCATACTATGTACAGGGTTGATCTGTAATTGATTGGTGTCATATGGTATGGGCTAAGCGTTCAACTTTCAACACATTAATTACTCCAAAATAAGCAATTCATTAGTTTTCTAAGCACCTAGGATTTTGATGACTGCAATATTGTTTGTTTTTTTCTGGCCCAGGGCAATTCCTGGGAATTCTTGACTAAAGAGGCAGTGGTTCAATGCAAGGGTCTGAGAGTGTAGTGTAGCTCTAGTGCTGTGACCAGGTCACCATGCTGTTGCTATGGGGTTTCAGGGCGAAGCTCAGGGACTTCCAGGGATATATGCTATCAAGATGACCATGTGGCACCTGAAACCAAACCAAGGTTGCTTACACATAAAGCATGTACCTTTGCCTCTTTAGTATTTCTCCAGCTCAAAATTCTTTATCTCTTGAGTCAATTATTTCTATTATGTGGAAGTCAATGACCAGGTTTATAAAAACACTCCTGAAATCCTGTAAGGTATTAGTAGAGATACTTGGTTTTAAGAGTTTACTGAAACAATAATAACAAATTAAGCTTGCTTTCAAAAGGAATTAAAAATGAACTTGAGGGACTGTACATGGGTTAAGGTGCTTTCTTTGCATATAGCTGACACCGGTTTGATCTCTAGAGCACATATGTTTCCCCCAGCACTGCTAGGAGTAAGCTCTGAGCACACCAGGTGTGATCCCCAAACTGCCTCCAAATGAAGAAATTTTAAAAATGACCATGAGAATTTCCAACTTATTTTATAAGTTATTTTATTTTATAAGTGGAAAATAATTTCCACTAATTTTAGCATTTAAACTTTTGAGACTCAGAATAGTGATTTTTAATTTTATAAGGAGAATTTCTGCAGATAAAAACCAGGAATTTGAAATTATATTTTATATAAAATTATATGTTATAAAAAATTAATGTTCTAGATTATAACTTAACAGAAATCTCATCAGTGAAGAAATTCATATGCAAACAGTAATACTCAAAATAGTCCGTAGCTATCTTATATAAGTAACTATGATAAACAGGTTACAGAATCTACCATTTACCTTAGAAAAAATTTTTTTCCATAGATTTTCATAGTCTAATAAGACCTCTTCTCTCCTTATTCTATTCTAGGACTACCCTAATTGTCTATGTTATTACTTCTTATCTTTTCCAGGATACAGTTCTATAAACCCAGATTCAAATATTTTAAGAATGATTTCAAGGTACTCTGAAAATAGCTATATTTGTAGTATCTCTATTTGGGGGACATTTATATGACCATCCTTTTGGTCAGATATGCAGGGAGCTGGTTCTGTAATTCTAGATCTTGTTTCTATTCTTTAACAATAAAAATCTTTCAGTTTCTTAATTTATATGCCTTGCTAGTCCCTGTATATATTTCAATAGTACTCAGAAAAATACTGTCTAGTCACCTATTTGGTCATTCTAAATTTCTTATATATAAATGGAGGTAAAAAGGAAGTATAAACTAAGTTAAACTACACTACACCAATTCACCTGGCATGATTCCAAAATCGTATTGAATAAACTTTATTATTTTCTTAATATTTTAGGAAATAGCACAATTTTTATCATGTGCTAGATTACATAACACAACTATTAGAATGCCTTGTTTTGCCACTCAGCAGAATTGTCATTTTATAACTTCTATCAGCATATATAAAGTAACAGAATTTTAATCCCGTTCATTCACTATTCATTTAAACAAAATATGATTTACAAGAAAATATGTCAAAATACTTTTAAATTGGAAGAAAATATTCCTCATAGAGAAACATGTTTTGAGTAGTTAAAAACTTTTGGACTATATCATTCTTTCCATAATAATTCATTAAATCTCCATCAAGACCAAATTAGAATGGTATCCCTCTGCTCTTAAATTATTGATATAACTGGGAATACCCTAGACCCCGAAATTGCCTTACGATAAACTAATTGAACAAAAGATTGTCTTCCTTTTATACCTTATTGTCAGTTCTAATCGTGACTTTCAGTTGTGGTAGTACACGTTCCACTTCTAGACTCCATTCCGCAGCATCTGTTGTGGATTCCAAAATATCTTCTTGTTTGGCAGACTCACTCATATCCTAAGAAAGGAAAGATATCACAAGATTGAGAGTTTATAAAAAAAAAGGCAAAATTTTGAAGCATTTATTTTAGCAGTACTGCACAATGTATATCAAGTATGGTAGTGTTGAAATTACAGTGGCAGTAGAAATCCTTTTCTGTCCTCCTATTCATATCAAAGAAATTAATATGCTACCTAGTAGGACAGTGAAATAAATATATTTTTTAAACGTAGTAAATACATGATTCAACATTTTTTATGAGAAAAAATTATCTTGACATGTCAGATTGACCTCATGTTGTTAAGAGTTGGAGATATAAACACACATTTGAAAAGAAAACATTTTATTTTGAATTTCCTATACTGAAATAAAGATATTTTGATGGGGTCAAACCAGTGTAATTTTAAAATGTGATTTACCAAACCTACTCAAATAGGGTAGAGGCCAAATTTCAGCATTTTATTTCTGCCCTGGAAGAAAAAAAATCCATTCCTGTTTTTATATATAGAAAACTTAATTTATCCCATAACTATTGGGCATAATTTTCCCTCTTGAACTACCTTAATAAACTAGAAAAGCTAAGAAAAATATTAAAAATGATTAATACAGAAAGAGACATGGGAGAGCATAACAGTAAAATATATAAATTAAAGAAAACAACACCACGGTGATTCACTAATTAAAAATAAATTATAAAAAAATTAAAAAATTAAAAAATAAAAAACAACAACACATTTTTCTGTAGGGCTGAATAGTATAGGCTTTAGATGAAGGCTTTGCTTACAGCTGACTCTGGTTTGATTCCTACCAGGAGAAATGATCCCTGAGCAGAGCCAGGTAAACCTCTGAGTACAGTTGGATATAGCCCAGATACAGCCCCATCACAAACAAAACAAAACAACATCCTCCAATATACATGCTTCTGAGATGAACAGGAAAATCTGAATATAAAAGGAAAAATAATATTAAGGAATTATTAATTTTATAAATATGATATAATGGTATGGTAGTTATAGTAAAAAATTCTGTATGTATATGTGTTGAAATATTTACAAGTAAACTGTAATATGATGTCTACAATGTATTTTAAAATAGTAGGTACACAGCTGATGTTCAGTGGTAGAGCACATTCTTTAGATTCAATTCCTGGCACTGACAGAGTCAAAAAGTGATAAAATATTTTTTCACAAACACACAAATGACATAGGTGGGTGTTTTTAAAGAAAGTATCACTGATAAAATGTTAAGTCCTAAAATTGGATAATAAGGGTTGCATTTTTGAAAATTTCTATAATACAATTTTAAAAAAAGACCAAATAATAAATAACCTCATGTGAATTTATATCACTGGAAGACAATCACATGTCATTAAAAGAAATTCATATTCTGATTGAGAATTTATGTGACTAAAAGACATTTCATAAATGAAATTTCATTACACTAGTCTTCCTAATCATTAACATTAAGCAGAGTAATATTAGATTGGACTTAATAAATGGTGTGAAGCTGGTATTTCCACCAACTGTTTCTTAGGGATAGAAACTTAATCCCAATTGAGACTCTAGCACATTACAGAGGTATGGAAACCCTCTCTTCTACTTTTTAATTTTCCTAAATAGACTAAGGTCTTAAAAGAAATACGTACTGCTTTCTGGTAAGAAAATCAGGGGGTTACAATAGTTCTAATAGCATTAGTATAAAATGAATGTTTTTATATCTTACCACACATGACATGAATTTATTAAACAATGTTCTATTTACAAAAATAGAACTAAAACATATTGATACAAGCATTAGTTTTGGTAAAACGTGGAAACCCTGAGTGAATAAAAGGCAAGATTCTACTTGCTAAAACAAATTTAGATTTCACTCATATTGAATGCTATAAATTTGACTATTTTTGATATAGATATTTTTATTACAATATTTTACTTATTAATGCATATATTTAAGCATCCATAATATTGTATAACATAAAATTTATATTCTTTTTTGGGGGGATAAAACTTACTTTTACTTCAATAGGTATATTTAGATGCTCCCCTTACATCTTCCTTACCTCTCTTCTTTCTTCACCCTTTTTTTTTTTGGATCACACCCAGCGATGCACAGGGGTTACTCCTGGCTCTGCACTCAGGAATTACCCCTGGCGTCTCCACCCTTTTTTTACATTTGTAAGATATATCTATTTCACGTAAATCTTAAAATGTAACAGTACAGAATTATCCAGAATACTATTTTTTTAAATTTAATACCTACAAAAAGATAAGGTTTTGGAAAACCTTTGTCAATTTATCATTGATTTACAATTTTGTGGAATTTCAGCATATTTGCCCTATTCACCTGTATGTTTAATTTTCACCACCTGCATAATAAAAAACAACAAAAAAGGATATCTATCTGAAAAATGAGATAAAGAAACACAGTAAGGGAACAACAAATGGTCAAAGTGATCAGAACTGAAGATTTTGTATACAGAACTAACCTTACATGGGGCAGGGGGAAGAGCCTTTGGGTCAATGATAGTGGGAAGCAAGTACTCTAGTGATGGGTGTGGTTTTGGAATGATATATCCATCACTGTATCACTGTATCAATGTCGTCTCGTTGCTCATTGATTTGCTTGAGCGGGTGCCAGTAACATCTCCATTCATCCCTGTCACGTTCAGGGGAATGAGGCCAATTATTGTTACTGTTCTTGGCATATCGAATACGCCACAGATAGTTTGCCAGGCTCTGACACGCAAGATTCTGCCATGATATAGCCATAAAACATATAATTAGCAGTATTGTAAATCTGGCCTTAATAAACTGATTTTAAAAAGTCAAAATTTTATTTTAAACATCAGAATACTTATTCAAAAATAGAAACTATTATTTTGAGTACTTAAAGTTATGTACAACAATATAAATGAATTTGGGGATATGCACAAAAACTGTATATTGTTACATAAGAAGTTATATAAGACTATATGATAATCATAGTTACTGAATCTGCCAGTTGAAATCTAAACCCCCTAAAGTTCTGTCAAGTAAATTTGCACCGGCACTTACAACAAGCATATGCTTGGAAAAATCAGATGCTTGCATATATTGGTATTTCTAGTTCTGCATACACTGTTATATCCAGTACTGGTACCTCTTTGCTCTCGGAGACCCAATTCTGACCCAGTCATTCTATATTACACAGGCTAGACTTGCAGGGGTGGAAGGATTTAAGGCAGTGGTAGCAAGCAGTACGTGAGTTCTGATATTCAGAGCTTATGTGGCATGAACATAGGCTTTTTCCTGCCATCATTATGGATCTACACATCCCAATCCTAAAGAATCTGTTGAAAAATGGAGGAAAACCTTTTAGTAGCAGTTTTAAATGATTCTAACAGAATGAAGATAGTCTATGCTACTGACTTTTGATGTTTGATTTATGGAACTAGTGTTTGGGAAAATGAATATGATTGGTTAAATTCCAGAACCAGTGCTTCCTAAGTCCATTGCTTATTCTCTCCTTTAGTTCTCCTTTCAGAAAGGTGGAGTATAAGACCACACAAAAAAGTTAGAGGAGGATACATCAACGTTCCCTGAAAAACACTGAGGACTTTTTCAGTACTCAACATAGCATTGTTGATGTTCACAGCATACTGAAAAATTGGTACTCAAGGAGATGCACATTTTCCTAATTTTCAAAAAGGCAAATAAATTAGCAGTGATTTTGCTTGAATTAGATTCAGAATTTAGAGTTAGCAGGATACATAAGATCAAACATTGCACTAAGATATCCCAAGGCATAGTTTACTATTTGTTTTTATATTGGGCCCATTAGTAAGTTGCACTTACCCTACTTAGCTTATTATTTGGCTCCCCTTAAGCAATGATTTGCTAACTTCTATTCCCAATGTCCTAAAATGATTGAACGTAACAGCTTAAAAGAACTCGCCCACTCCCAGCCCATAGTTAATATACTGGCAGAAATGGCCTAGTTACTAAATGAAGAAAGGCTGAGAAGAGAACATTAGGCTTGGTAGAACGGCATGAATGTATTCAATCTATACAACTACACAGTCTCCTTCTACTTCCATGTTTGAGAATCTATTTCATAATCTTGATCCTCACTCAGATTTTCTCAATGCCTAACAAGTCGATACATTAACCAAGCAAGTCCCACATACCAAGTATAAATGCATTTAAAACTTTCTACCATACCTTGATCATAATATTTTGATAAAACCTTTCCTTTTGATACTTTCATCATTTAACAAATGGCATTTTTAATGTGGCATATTGAGCTATTAAAACAGAAATTAACTCTGCTTCCATTTAATATAATGTTTATATAACAAAATTCCTCTCTAAAAAAACATAAACTAAGATAAACCATAGTCCTTAGAAAATTGTTTTCTAGGTAATGCTGATGAATAAAAAATTAAGAAGCTCAATAAGACATTGACATTCAGAAGTTCCATCTATGATTAATTAATCAATAAACAATTAAAAACTTTTAAATTATGCTCTTAACAACATGCAAAGTAAGAATTCATGCACTGTGTTCAGCATGGAAAGATGAAAATACTTAATCCCTACTGAAGATTTTACAGAGTATTTAGGAAGAATTTGAGACTGGTTAAAGGGTGTAATCATTAGTTCTAAAAAAAGAAACTGGAGAGTCAGAGTGATAGTACAGTGTGTAAGGTGCTTGACTTGCATGCGGCTGCTCCAGGTTCGATCCCTGGCATTCCATATAGTTCCTTGAGCCCACTGGGAGTGATTCCTCAATGCAGGAATAAACCCTGAGCAGCCACTGGATGTGGCACAAAAATAGAGAGAGAGAGCAAGAGAGAGCAAGAGAGAGAGAGAGAGAGAGAGAGAGAGAGAGAGAGAGAGAGAGAGAGAGAGAGAGAGAGAGAGAGAAAACAACCAAGCAAGCTGAGGAGAACTGACCCTAAGACTTCAGTATAAACTGCCCACCCCACACACAATAAACCTGGACTCAAATATTGGGGCACAACACCAAAATCAGTCCAATGATCAAATAATAACTGGCTCAGAATCCTGTCCAGTAAGTAAAATTTCCTCTTTTCAGGCAATACTAATGACTAACCAAGCATATGAAAAAATGACGTTCTCCACAACAGCATGTGTAGTTTCTCTCTCTCTCTATCTCCCCCTCTCTTTCACACACACACTTACAAATGTGTGTGTGTGTATATATATGTATATATATATATGTATATATATGTATATATATGTAAAATTAGATATAGTGTTATGGTTATATGAATGGAGAAAGGGAGGTCACCTGAGGATAAATAGAGCCATCTGATGCCTCAAATCTGCTGAATAGCCTGTAGTAGCGCTAGGTTGTGTGACCAGAAAATCTGATAAACCAAGTATCTTTCCCTTAGTTAACACAAGGGAATCTAGATAGGTCAAGACTACCAGCAGGGGGAGTATTGGACCTATTAACAAAAAGATCTTTTAACAAGTCATATATTAACAAAAATACTGTTTAAGGTGATATGTAGTAGGAGCACTAGTCACAGTTTTGATATATGTCTAATGAATTGACACTCCTGGGGGGCTGGAGCTGCAGTACAGAAGTGCTATAGCTGCACTGACCTTATGTATTACATGTGGCTGATTCAGATTTGATCCCTAGAAACCCATATGGTCTCCTGAACATGGATAGGAGTGATGTTCCAGGAGTAAGCCCTGAGCACAGCAAGATGCGACACTGAAACAAAAATAAATCTCTCCTGGGTTAACCTATTTCAAATATGTACTGCACACACATTATTGGACAATCCCCCCAAGGGAGGTAGAACAGGCTAATGACAGAGCAATATTGACTATTGCTTTGCGATACTAGCAAAGGTTTCTCTAAAACTCATTTAATCTCTGCTATACCTATGGCAACTAAAATCTTATACTTTGGGATTTTGGGGATCCCTACAGTCCAACACAGATTGAATAGATA
The DNA here is from genome assembly GCF_027595985.1 of Sorex araneus. Classification (NCBI taxonomy): domain Eukaryota; kingdom Metazoa; phylum Chordata; class Mammalia; order Eulipotyphla; family Soricidae; genus Sorex; species Sorex araneus. The sequence continues at coordinate 151,918,175 of NC_073303.1, read as the reverse complement.
GCTATGGTTAAGATATTTCCTACATTATCACAAAGAAAATATAGAGGAAGCTATCAGGGCAAAGCTATTTTAAAAAAAAAATCTGACTAAGAATACTGTACGTAACTCATCAAGATCAATGATGGAGAACCATCTAACTATTAAATAAAGAAAACACATATGACTGCATGCAAGAGTGAAGCTTAAGGTTATACACCCCTAAGAAGATATCTCCTTAGGAATGGAGACCCAAATCAGAAGATAAGGAGATATAACAAGTTTAAATGGGAGCCTAGCCAAGAGCTTTACCTTTACTTCAAGGTAAAGCTGGGAGATGAAGGAAGTGCTAAGAGATCCTAATAGTACATTGTAATGATGAAAAAGCAAGTGGAGATACATGAGTTTCTAATAACTAAATCAAAATTTCTACCTCTTGAGGGAAAGAAACACTCCAAGATACTGAATATGGAAAATGCTGATATTTACTGGTCATGATTTAATATTTTCTTGGTATTTTTTACTGCACCATTCTGTAATACAGTGATGCCCAATGGCCCTAAGTAATTTGGGCATGACATACGAAATTAATAATACTAGATCAATAAAATCTTTATTATTTGACTGTTTTAAAAGTATTTTTATATGTCTTTCCTGTAATAAAGATGCCAGCAATCAATTTTGGTTGTCTCCTTGTTTGCCTGTAGCACCTTGTTCTTTCTTTTAAACTTCTGTGAGTTTAAAATTAAACCTAAGTACCTATGCTTCTAAGTCCTAATAAAGAGGTGGGAAACTTACAGCTTAGACTGGGGAGTTTGGGGGTAGGGATTAGGATGGGAAGGCTGGATTCCTGAAAAAAAATCATAATTTTATTTACATTGCTGATATTATTTTTGCATTCTTAATTATTCAATGCTTGGTTCAGCATGATAGGTGACATAAAGCTAAACACTACATATCATATGTATGTATATATATATATATATGCAGTATATTACAATGAAATAAATAGTATTTCTCCTAAGGGTATTCTGCTTTACCAACTATCTATAAAATAACAAATTAAAATTTAAAAGTAAATAACAAGTTATTCCAGTTAAAGAGAGTTTACTTGAAATACAATGATTTTAACAAATCCTAGTTAAGGCATTATGTAACAAGAACTTATCTATGGACTGGAGCTCACCATGGTAGAGACTTTGTCCTGAGGTGGGGTGGGGCTGAGGAGAGGAGAGGGTCCGTAACATTGGCAAAGGACACATTGGTGGGGGGTGTGGTCCTGAACTATTGTATTCATGAAATCCTATCAGTGACAGTATTGTAAATTATAAAGGACAGTGACCAAAATTTAAAAAAAATTAATGCAAAATCAGTACAATTTTCTAATAAGAAATTCATGTTTTATGAGATGACATTAGTTTATGTGACTATACTTTAGGGCTAATTTTACCTCTTCAGAGTACATGTTTTACCACAGTACCAATCATCACAAATATTAATTACCTTCACCACAGAAGACTGGGCTCAATCCCACTTCAATCTCCCTTCCCCCCATCCACTCTAGTAACAACAGTTCTGTGATCTGAGAGCCCATGAGTTTGGTTTTGTCTGTTCCCTTGCTTTATTTCTTTTTATTCACATATGAGTGTGTAATTCAGTAATTGTGTTTTTCCTGACTCATTCACTTACTGAGATGCCCGTCCTCCATGTCCTCCATTTCAATTCATGTTATTGCACAAGGCAAGATTTTGCTTTTCGCACGGGTAGCTTGCCAGGCTCTGCCGTGTGGGCTCGATACTCTCAGTAGCTTGCCAGGCTCTCTGAGAGGGGTGGAGGAATCGAACTCAGGTCGGCCACGTGAAAGGTGAACGCCAAACCGCTGTGCTATTGCTCCAGCCCATAAAACACCTATCCTTGCCAATACTTCAGTTACTTTAATATACACTCAGTGTTATGGAAAAATCATTTTTCCTCTTGGTTTCTAAAATATTTTTTAAGAAAACCCACAAGGAAACGCCCCAGTAAGTAAATATGAAGACACTACTATGGCATTGTAGTGTGAGTTGTAAAGTATATAAAACAAGTTCCAAGCTTGAAATTCTTAAAGTTTTACTTTCTTTCCTATAGCAAATGCATGGAATGCCAGTGCCCAAAAACATTTGGCACACTCAATACATATACCTACTGTGAGAGACTTAAAATCCCAATTAACTCTCAAGATTAAATTGTCCCAAGACTGCTAAAATCCCACTTTCATCACTTACTAGCAGTTGGTCAATTTACTTTTCTGAATTTCAGGGTTCCCACTTAAAAAAATGGTGATAATAATAGTAGTTTCTTCATTAGAAGGGCTGCTGTGAGGATTAAATTAGATGCTCTATTTAAAAGGTTTGCACAGTGGGAGGGGGGAATGGTCAAATACGGAGACCCTGTGTTGATATCCTCCTGCAATCATGGCTAATCTACACCAAAACTTGGGGGAATCTACACAGAAATCAATCCAAATTTTTTGGAAGGTGGGTGGGTCTGCACCCAGCAATGCTCAGGGTCTACTTCTGGTTCTGCGTTCAGAAGTTATTCCTGGTGAAGCATATGTGATGCCAGGGACTGAACTCAAGTCAGATGTGTGCAAGTGACCTATTTGTTCTTCTATTGCTCCAGCTCCACCTCCTCCCTCCCCCCTCCACAGGCTCCAAACCTGCAACCTGAAATTCTAACCAACAGTTTCCATAGGATAGGACAAAAGTATATCATTTGGATAGACTGGAAACAGAGACAGAGAGATGTCTTCACTGAGAAACAACAAGCTATAAGCTACAATAGAGAAGAGATACCTAAGGTGCAGAAGTTTGCTGCAAAAAACTTGGCACCCCAATTGTATACTTAGAATTCTTGAATAGAAGATAAAGGAATGTAGCACTGTAGCACTGTTGTCCCAATTGTTCATCGATTTGCTCAAGTGGGCACCAGTAACATCTCCATTGTGAGACTTGTTACTGTTACTACAATCTGTTAGGCTGAGAGGATAATATAAAGGAATACAAGGAATATATAGGTGATAGATACATAGGTGTGCAAGTAACGGGAAGGCACCATCTTAGTGACCTCTAGCAGCCTCGCTGATGAATACATGTAGGACCCATTCACCTTACTAATATACTGAGGGAAATTAATAAAGTGTGTTTCACCTATCACTACGCAATTTTTGAGGTAACAGGAGGTAGACAAACAAATATTAAGAGCGCCTATTACTCTTGACCAAAAACAGATCTAAGTCCTATTGTCGCCACTTGACCACCAGAAAACTATATAACAAGCAATTATCCCATGATCCTCTCAAAATGTAAAATGAGCCTGCACAGACAGGGGGCCAAAAAGTATGCTACATACCCTAGCTGGCACAAGACCAACAGGAATGTTTACCCTCCTGGTAAATTACACACTCCGCTGCCAGCTGGGACTGAGGAACCAGCCTTCTCTCCTCTCAGAATGGTCTGGGCATGAATTCCCAGTAATAGTTTAGGTCTCTGTGTCCACAACTTTTTAGTGACAATTAGTCACTCCTGACTGTGAATCTATGTTTGACCTCAGTGCTACAGTTGATGCCAGACACTCATGACTAGAAACTCTTGGTTATTTCCCAGGTCTGCTAGCTCTCAGAGTCATGGCCAGGACCATGCACGTGTGACTGTGGCTACCAGGCTGTCGAACACAGTTACCTGGCCCCTTCCCAGCCATCATGGGGTAACAGGTGCAATGAGAAAATGGAGGCACTCACCTGCAGAGATGAATCAAAATGGTATCAGGAAAGAATTCTTCATACTACTGTGAAAAAAACCTTCAAAGTGTTAGTCCTAATGATGCTCATTAAAATGAAAATATCATTTCTTTCCTGTAATTCTCTTCTCTAAACACTGGGGTCAAGGGTGATCTAGGCATCCCCTCTTCACTATAATATTTTTCCTCATTTAGTATTCTATGTATCACAGATAACTGAGATCATGCTCTGTTGTCTTTCTTCTTCTGGTTTACTTCATTCCAAGATAGTTGGAACTATCTTCTAGTTCCAACCAGGTAGGGGCAAATTGTATGATTTCATTATTCCTTGCACAGTACTCTATATACATGCATGTGTGTATGTGTGCATAGACCACATCTTCACAATCCATTCATCTGTCATTGGACACCTAGGATGATTCAATATCATAGCTACTGTACTGAGTACTGCAATGAATAATGGTGAGAAATGCCCTTTTGAAAGTGTTTTTTTTTGTCCTGGGAGTAGATGCCCAAAAGCAGAATTGCTAGGCCATATGCCAGTTCAAGTCTAAGTTTACTGAGAAATCTCTACACTGTTTTCCACAGGGGTTGTATCAGTAAACATTCCTACCAACAGCAGATGAAAGTTTTTCACCATGTCTCTGCTAACACAGATTGCTCCCATTATTTTTGATAGGTGCCACTATCATTGGTGAGACGATATCTCATCGACTTATATCCAAAACACTGAAACATGAGATCTAAGTTTATACCATGAAACTTTGTAATGTTTGTACATTACAAAGCTGACAGGTGAGGCATGGATAGGGGGTTAGGGGTACAGAGAGAATAAGATCACTGGTGGAGGGAAGCTGACACTGGTGGTGGGATTGGTGTTGATATTATATGCCAAAACTCAACTATAATAACTTTGTAAATCAAAGTTCTTTAAATTTAAAAATTAAAATGAAGATATCAGTAGAAGAGAACTTCAACAAAGATTAACTTAAGAAATATTGAGAATAACCCAAAAGAAATCACAGAACTGAAAAATATATAGTAGCTGAATTAGAAAAATACAACACAGGGGTTTCTCAACTGAAGATAGAATAAGCTGAAAAATGCAATCAGAGAATGCAAAGATAAGGTATTAGAAACTATTCAAATAGATCAGCAAAAATAAGAAAGAATTAAAAACAAGAAGATGTAAGGACTATATAGGATACCATCAAGAGAAATATCTGCGTCAAAGGGAAGGAGAAGAGAAAGGGAATGGGGCAGAATGCTAATTTGAAGAAATAATAGCCACAAACTTGCCCAGGTTGAGAAAATATCAGTATTTACAGGTTGCCAAAACAATTCAAAGGGTCCAATTGGTTGGAAGTTAGCAGGAGATGCTTTCTGCATGTTCACTTAAAGAATGTAGATTGCCAGTGGGTGTGGGTACTGAGTGATTAATTTTTCTGAAAAGGAGGCAGTTAGCCAACTAAGTTTGGGTGCCTCTCTGGGTTAGACTTACTGATTTAGAAAACTCAAAGAATTTAAAACTAAATAAATACAGTATACAAACACTAAGATACATTCTGATTAAAATAGGAAAAACAAAACAAAAGAAATAAAAAGCAGAAGAGAGAATCCCGAAGTGGCAAGTAAAAAACAAAGAGTGTCATATAAGGGAGTCATATGTAAGACAATCAGCAACTTTCTCAACAGAAAACCCACAGGCCAAGAGAAACAGCATTGTGTATACAAAATAATTAGTGAAAAAGACCTCCAACTATGAATACTCCATCCAGCTACAGTTTTAGTCAGATTGGAAAGAAGAATAGTTTTCAAACAACTGCTAAGGGAATTCACCACTAAATTTGCCTCCAAGAAATAAACTACTGGGCTTTTATAAAAGAAAAAGAAAGTCTATTTGGAAGTAGAAAAATAACTAAAAAAAAATATCCTGAACAGAGAATATCACAGAAAGAGAATAGCACTGCTCTGTAGCACTGTTGTCCTGTTCATCGATTTGCTTGAGTGGGCACCAGTAACGTCTCCATTGTGAGACCTATTACTATTTTTTGGCATATTGACTACGCATGGGTAGCTTGATCTTAGCACAAACTCAAGTTTTACTTGCTTTCAATTTGTTTTTTCAACATGGTTAATTTTTTTGTTTTGTTTTGGGGGCTACACCCAGTGGTACTCCGGAATTACTCCTAGCTTTATGCTCAGGATTTACTGATCACTCCTGGTGGGGCTGGGGAATGACATGGGATGCCAGAGATTGAACCTGCATTGGTCGCAAGACAAGTGCCCTACAGGCTGTACTATCAGTAAGGTCCCACCTGCTTTCAATTAAAAACTGGCTATTAGGTTAGAACCTTAGGTGAAAAATTCATCGTAGTATAAAAAAACTATAAGAAAAGAAAGGCAATGGGATCACTATATAAAAGGCAGGTATAAATATATGAGAATAAGAGGCAAAAAATAGAGATATAGTGCCATAACATCCAGAGCCTACTTACACAAATGACAATTATTCTTTTTCATTAATAATTTTACTAATGTCAACAGCCTGAATTTATCTAAGTTGGATCAGGAAACAAAACCTAAGCCCCTCTGTAGTCTATAAGGCACACTTCAGCTCCAAATAAGCTCAAAGCAAATGGATGCAAAACAACTATACAAGCAAATGGTAGCATAAAAAAAGGCAGGGTCAGTCATACCTCTATTGTACTTCAAGTTAATACAGGTAACAAGTGATGGGGTAAGAAATTACACAATGATTAAGGATCAATTCATAAAGATTTAATATTTATAAACAATGGCATATCAAAATATACAAAGCAGCTCTGAGCAAATCTGAAGATCTGCAACAGCAACCCAACAACAGCAGCCCAGTTTAACCAGAGGTCAGATCAACCAGACAGAGAAACCAAGATTCATAAAGAAGTTAAAACAGATGGATTGAACAGGCATTGACAGGACTTTTCATGACCCCAAAGGCAAAACACAGTTCCTTCAAGAGAGCATGGTATATTCTTCAGGATAGATAACAGGCTGGGATGCAAAATAAAGCTCAATAAATTAAAAGGATTGGCATTGTATAATTTTCATGCCACAGTACTATAAACAGAAATCTAGAAAATCTTAAAAATATTAACAAATATTACTGAATAGTTATTGGGTCAATGAGGAACTCAGAAGACCTTTTTGAAAAATCCTGGAACATGAATGAAGAAACACATTACCAGAACATATGAGATGTCGCATAAAAAAGTAGAAATTGGGAAGTTCACAAAAATATAGGCTTGTGTCTAGAAACAAAAAAAATCTCATACCATAAAAATTGACAACTAAAAAAACTGGAACAACAAATGAAACTTAAACAGAAAAAAATAATTAAAACTTAAGAGTGGAAATAGTAAACAGCTCCAAACAACAATGCAAAAGACCAAAGGAGACAAGAGTTGGTTCTTCAAAAATATATATGATTGACAAATTATTAGACACACAAAAAGAAAGGAAAAATTCTCAATATGATGAGAATAAAAGGGGAGAAGCTACCATATAACACAAAAATAGAAAAGATCAGGAGAGATTATTACAGATAACTATGCATCACTGAGTGGAAAATCTGGAAGAAATGGACAAATTCTTAGAAGAATGAACCAGAAAAAAGAAATCCTGCATTGATCAATTTTAAACAAGAAAACAGAGATAATATTCTCCTAAAGTCAAAGAGATAGCTCAGAGGATGAAAATACATACTAGAAGGCCTATTTTTGTTTTTTAAACTCTGGTAACACACGAGCATTTGGAGTAGCTCTTGTGTATCACCCAGAATGTCCCCCCCCCCCGCCCACACACACACTCAAAAGCATAAAAAAAAAACCATCAAACCCTTCCCCCTTACATCAAAGAGAACTGGAGATAGTAGTGGAAGGAATGGGACACTGTTGAAGGGTTTGGTGTTAGAGTACTCTATGCCTGAAACTCAACCATGAGTAACTTTGTAATTCATGGTGATTCAATATTTTTAAAAAATGAATTATAAGTCACTAAAAAAAAAACACCTAACCAAGAATATCTACTCTCATCAACATTATTCAACAAAGTAGTCAAAGTCCTAGCCAGAAAAGTCAGGTAAGAAAAATAAAGGGAATCCAAATTGGAAAAGTAAAACCAATAATTTGCAGATAAAACATATAGAAAAAAAATTTCACAAAAACTTTGGAAACAAGGTATCAATAGTAAATAGGAAGGCAACAAAATAGGCAAAATTTGTTGAATTTCTATATGCAAGCAGCAAACTAGAAAAGAAAGATCCCAATTATAATTTCTTCAAGAATAATTCTTGGCCTGAAATTAAACTTAAGGAACATGAAATAGCTGTATAATAAAAGCTACAAGTCACCATTAAAACAGATACAAAGAGAAGGAAAGACATTCCAACTTATGTACTCCACTGTTAAAATGAATACCCTACCCAAAGTATTACACAGATTCAGTGATATTCTTAAGTAAACCTCAACCATATTCTTTTAAGAATAGAACAAACATTACAGAAATTCATATGAATAACAGCAACAACAACCCAAAAAGCATACCAAAGAGCCAAAGCACACTTGAGGCAAAAAAAGAATGGGGCATCAACTTCAATTCCAATTTATAAACTACAAACTAAAGTAATCAAAACAGTATGGCTTTGGAATAACATAAGACAGACAGATAATTAAGATCCCAGAAATAAGTCTTCACACATATAGTGAATGTACATTAAAGGATGCAGAAACATAAAAGAAAGGTAAGTCTCTTAAATAAATGTGTTGAGAAAACTCGATAGCCACATGTATAATAATGAAACTGGCCCACTATCAAATATCACACCTAAAAATTAACTAAAAATGGATGAAAGACTTGGATTTTAGAGCTAAAATCATTACAGACAATGAGGAAAACACAGCGTAAACACTCCAAGATACTAGGTTCCAAGATGTATTTTCAGAATCAACTATATGGCATGAAAAACAAAAGCAAACATGTGGCATTGCTTCAAATTAAAAAGCTTTTGTACAGCTTAAAAAATTATAATTAAAATGAAAAATCACCTTTATAAATGGGGACATATTGTCACACCACAGACCTGATTAAAAGAAACATTCAAGATATATGTATATGCTGCGGCCTGCGCGGCCAACTTGAACCTCGGCCGGAGAGAGGGAATGAGAGTTGAGTGGGCTAGGGAGGACTGCATACAGCAAGTTTATTGAAATCCAAGCGGGTTTATATAGTCTTAGTTTAGCAATGATCAACAGGTTACATAAGTGGCATAAACATTATTAATCAAGTGGTGCAGGCAACTTTAGTTTTGCCAATCTTACTTGTTTTTCGGTTCCTTCTCACAGCCTTGAGAAACATGGGAAAGCAGATGTGGCCTTGAGCATGGCCATGGCAGACACGAGCCAATCCTCCCTTTAGCCTCCTCTCAAGTCCAGCTGCCAGAGCATGGTGGCCCTTCATCTTTTTTCTCGAGGCAGGTCACCAGAGCATGGTGGCCCTTCGACCACTTTCCAGGCTGGCCGCCAGAGCATGGTGGCCCTTCGGCCTCCTGTCAAGGTCGGCTGTCAGGGGATGATTCACCCTCATGCCACGTTTCTCCAGACTCATTCCTGTTTACAGGAACTAAGGTAGGGGGTGCCTAGGCCCCCTCCTCACTCAGTCCCTGTTTACAGGGACAGAGGCAGAGGGTGCCCAGGCCCGTCCCCAACATGTATATATATACAACTGACAGAAATAAGAAAAAAAAAACACCCAAAAATTGGAAGAATTAGCTGAAGAGACACTTCACCAAAGACAATGTACAGATGGCTTTCAGACACATGAATAAATGTTTCTTATCACTTATTATCAGGGAAACACAAATCAATGAGACAATGACATACCTGTGAGACAGTTTTATATTAAAACAGTGCAGAAACAAGTGCTGGTAAGAATGTGGAGGAAAAGGCACTGTTGTATGCTGTTGGTGAATATGTAAATTCATTTTAAATCTTCAGAAAACAATATGGTAATTTATCAAAATCTTAAAAAATACCATGGCAGTGAAATGAGGAAGATAGGGGAACATTGTGGGTCTGTGAAGTGGGGACTCTGAGACAACAGTAAAGGGAAACACTCTGGTGGAGGTGTGATGTTGGAATATTTTATGCATGAAACTTGATTACTGAGAGTATGGTAAAGTTGTAAAGCACAGTGATTAAAATAAACTAACAAAATCCTAGAATTAAAATATACATATATATATCATATGATTCAGTAATTCCAAAACTAGGTGTTCATTCAAAGAACAGAAAGGCACTAATCTGAAGATAAATCCACATTTATGTTACTTGCATTACTTTTTATAATAGCCAAGATGGATACAATTCAAGTACCCAACAACAGATGTGTGGATAAAGAAGACGTGGTACACACACACACACACACACACACACACACACACAACTTAGCCATAACCCCCCCCAAATTTTGACTTTTACAATAACATAGGTAGTGCCAGAGGAGGTTACATAAGTTAGAAGTTTCAAGAAAGACAAATACAAGCTAGATGGTCTTATTCATATGTGGGATATAGAAAAACACAGTAAGGAAACAGCCAAAGCCACATAAAAAACACTAATCACAGAAATGAATTATTAGAGGGGGCAAAGGAAAACTGAAGCGGGGAGAGGTCATGAGATCCAATCACTGTGGTAAAGGGACATAGGTATTTGAGTGGTTGGGTGTACAGCCTGGTAAAAAATTATTATAAAGCAGTAAAATTGTATTCTTAAAACATTTACAGTCTTTTGTAAATTTTTACATCTACATTACCTCAATTAAAATTTTAAAATAAAATTTTAAAAGTTTGGCTGTGAGAGACTGTGCAGAGGTTAAGGCACTTGTCTTGCATGTGGCTAACACAAGATGTAACTCTGACAGCACGTATGGTTCCTTGAGCACAGTCAAGTGTGATTCTTGAGCACAGAGGCAGGAGTAAACCCTGAATACCAATGAGGGTGACCAGGTCCCCCACGCCCCCGCAAAAAAGCTTAGACACAGTTAAAAGTCTTGCATGATGTCCAGTACACAATATGCCTATAATATATTTTAGCAGATATTACTGCCATTTTGAAGCCCAAAGCATAGAGTATAACTTCACATCTGGGTTAAAATGCATAATAGTGACACCATGAAGTGAGACTTCTCATTTTATTTTGCAAGAGAAGTAATGAGCATTCATGGTTTTCCCAAAACAAAACAAAAAGAATACTGATTAATTCTAATTTCAAAAAAAGGTAAAAAGGTAAAACGTTTTATTTAATAAGAAATACATTTGCTACATATTCTATGCCAGCACAATGCTAACATTACAGGTAAAATAATCTGTTAGGTTATGTTAATCTCAAAACAAATCCACCATTCTACCAGAAAGAAGCAAAGTCAGAGATGAATTTACATGGTCATGTGGCCATTGACATAGTCAGGACTTTGAAAGCATTTCTGCCATAACATCTACCTTATGGGTATGGACTCAGATCTGAAAGGGACCTTGAAAAGTCCTTGCCAGGCTCCTACTTTTTGCTAGGCGCAAAATAAAACCAGTTTGGAAATAAGGAACTTCACTATTTTAAGTGTAGCTTCAAAACCTACATTAAAGATCAAGTGAAACTGCCCTTTACACCCAGCAAGAATTGCATATGAGCCTCTCCTGAGCAGCAAAGAATATAATCTTTATTCTCCAATCCACATTTCCTTCTCACCTATAATCTCTATTCTCCAATCCACATTTCCTTCTCACCTATTCCTCAGATGTAAAATTGATGAGGTGGTACAAGTATGTTACCAGAGAAATAAAAGTACTTATTCAGTCACAACGTACTCCATCACAAACATGCTATAGTTTAACAGTTCTTCCCGTTAAACACCACTACAGGCACCTTACAGTCATATCACATGGGGGAGGATTAACGCTGAAGTATTTTAAGAATGAAAAAAATATCTTATTGAAGCAGGAATCAAAATTAGTGATTGCTTACAGAGCAAGCTATACCGTAAATCCATTTGGGTATTTTCCTGTATTAGTGAAAAAAGACATTTAGTCTAGAAGAGAAGTTAAAATTATAAGTAAAATAAGGAAAATTTAAAGAACTGGAGACATTAACTAAAGCAGATTCTCTCAATACAATGTTGCAGACTTCCAAGGATGGCACTCTAAACTAAAACTAAAATGATGTTTCATTCTAAGTTTAGATTTTTTTACTTCCTACAGCTTTGCTTTTTAAGCTAAAAATTCTCTCATTCTTGGTGCAATGAATTTTTTGCTAAGTAATTATAAACCAATTGTGTTTAAACCTTTTGAGAAAGTTGGTTTTATGCTGTGAAACTTAAGATTTGGTTTCTATAACCTCAAATTTAGCATCACAAGGAAGAATGGTATCTATGGCATATTTGAAAAAAAATGTTTTGAAATGAAGTGATGGGCATTTAAAAATAGAATTCAGCACAGCTTCCCTCCCATTTTTTTTTCCACAGGGGGAGGAGAATGACACATCTGCGTTATGCTGCCAGAACTCCGTTGCTGTGAATCTATTGAGCTTCAGAATGGAGGGAAGCTACAAAGACCACATGTAATTACAGTGTAGCTTCCACAAACATGCATAGTTTGCAATTGACATACTCAAGTTAAAAATATAATGACCAGAACACCTTCCTAGCACCCTCCATTAGTTCTCCTTTCCTGCTCTCACCCTTCACATCTCTGAACATTTTATTGTACCCCTAACCATCTGCCCAACTGTCAGAGCTTTAGTTAGGCACCAGTTTCCACTCCCATGAGCTAGCTTAAGGAGGCTTTGGAAAAATTTCCTATTTCAAGGACAAGGGGTAGAGAATGTGAAACTATGTAGGCTAGTTTTGAGGGCTAACACCCTTCCATATTTTTTTTTTCCTTCTAGGATCAGCAGTATCAAAATTCAAATTACTAATCTACAAATGAGATCTTGGAAAGTGAAACAAATGCTTTACTAACTGCATACTTATTTTGTTAAAAAATATCTGGTAAAACCATAAATAGTTTAAAAAATAAAGAGGGAACCATAAAATAAGATGAATAAGGTTTAGAAAAAATATTAGGCAAAAGTAAAAAACACCTGTTTCAAACAAACAATTTCATTACTGTAAGCATTCATTATAAATAGCAGAAACTATGTTCTTAGAATACAATTTTGGAAGTCCAGGAAATAATACTACTATGTCACGACTGGATCCGGGAGATAATTAAAAACTTACTAAGTGTACACCCAGTACCTCATACAAAATTATGTGAATTAGCTAGTTGGGTGTCATATATGTCGTAGTCAGGAAAATGGGTCACGAGTCCTCCTTTCAAGCAAAGTACTTTGCTGCTCAACTACAGAAAACGTAATCAGAGAGCCTCCTACTGCAATCCCCTCATCTCTGTCTCCTCTGTAGAGAGCTACCTCATGTAGGGGTACAGAGCTGCCTCCAGAAATTGAACCAAGGAGGCAACACATCAGAACTGCTTAAAGCCAAAACTTTCCATAGGCCTGCATCACAGGTTCCCTTCGTAACAGTGCTTCTTCCCCTTTCCTTTCACAGGTATCTGCCTCAAATAAACATCTTGCCCTCCAAATTCTGCCTCACTATCCACTTGCAGAGAAAATAACCTGTAACGTGCTCTTCATTTGCATTCCCTCTTGTTCCATTTACCATAAAGCCCAGAAAAATGTATATTCATCTTCTTGAGCTATCACCTAAGAGCACACTTTTCGTGTTTATAAAATTCACTGTATTTAATAAAATGTAAGTAGATTTCTCCCTAAATTATTTTACGTGGTATGTACATATGAGGAAGCAGTTATCATTAAGAAGTTCTTTATGAAGACTAAGCAATACTTTTCTTATAAAATTATAAATATAAATCACATTCATCCATGCATATATTTATTTTATACTATTCATTGTCGATCACCTTTCTACATACCAGGCAAGGATAAAAAAGCAGTGAAAAGAGCTCCTGCTCAAGAGGCATTTACATTCTGGTGATTGAGACTGAAATTAATAGAATGCCAACATTCACGAAGAAAATAAAGCAGGGTGAGAGGACAGAGAATGAGTAGAGACCCAGTTATTGTTTCAAAATCATAAACAGAAAGGGATTACTATAATCCACACATTATTGGGTTGTCACAGTCACATTTACATTTACTGCATCAATTTCCTGGATAGTATATCATTCCTATTCTGGCAAAGAATTCATAATATCCAACTTTACTAAAATAATATAGCTTGTATATTGAGTCTACCTGCTGCACGGAACATAAAATTTTAAATCTGTTACTAACCTATATAGCAATTCTGTCATGGGGAAAGAGCAGCCTAAGCCATCATAAGCTATAGTCAGACGCAGCTGTCTCAGGCAGATGGCTTTAGTGGGGAACATCATAAGTTTGCCAGATTTTTCAAAATATGAAAGGGCTCTCTGCCTCATTTGTACTTCATGAGTGACCATCCACAAACAACTGGTGTTCAAACTTCCACTTGTGAAAGAATTATCACACATGGTCTTATCTCTAAAGGTTATTGGTTAAATGATCATTGTTTAAAGGATTTAATACTTAGATGACTTATCAGAACATAAGAAGGGGTAAACACAAAGCTTTACTTAGGTGAAAAATTAAAATCAGGGCCAAGAGAGTAGTGGTTTATAGATAGAATAAGCTATTTTGCTCCTTCTAAAAACTCAGATAACTTTTTACACAGTGAATCACATATATTGTTTACAGGCCTCTATTTATATGATCACTGAACTAACAAATCATACAAAAGACAGTTATTTCTGTGAATAACTGTATAATTTCTACTTTTTCTCTCTCATACTTTAGAAGTGCCTTTTCATCATCATCTAATATTTATAGGAAAACTAAGCACCACAGTTTACTTTTTAGAGGTAGAAATCAAGTTTATATACATACTTTGTTGAAACAAACCTAAGACTTTTGGGTTTGAAGAAACTGAATGCAATTTCATCAAATGTAATTAATTTTAATTTTCTTTCAAAATTAAACTGCCCCAAAGTTCAGGTTTTTATTTATCAGAAAATAGAGAAAAGATTTACCCAAGTACTTTACAAGGTCAGTAAATGGATGTCTTCAAGTATTTTGGTAATTACAAAATTATCTGTATATGTACAATTGGATGTTATGTATGCTTAGATTTAAATATCAATCAATTATTCTGATATAATTTTCAACTGAGCAGTAAAAAATAAGTCACTTAAGATTTAGTATCTTCTGTTATATTTGAAAATTATCATAATCTGTTATTACCAAGGAAATCAGATTGAGGAGTATGGTGAGATGTGTTGGATTTGCCAATAGTAAGCTTGTTATATAAAAATACATAGAAATATGAATTTAAAAATCAAAAGGTAATATTTTCATCATGTTATAGGTGAAGAAGATAGGACACAGAATTTGCAAAAGTCAAATACCTAGTGAGTATTGGTAAAAATATTAAGGTCAATGCACACATTCAAGCAAGTTAGCTACATTAGTTTATATCTCTAGTTAGGTAAAAACATAGTCATATAAAAGTAACATGATGGATAATAAGTAGAGGGCAATACTAAGGCAATAAATGATAAATAAAAAAATCATTCTAGGTTTGTAGCTAAGAAAATCTTTAAGATATGAAACTAAATGTTGATTCAAAATTGTTTATAGAATTTTAACAAGAAAAAATAAAGAATACCATAATCCATATGTATTCTTTTGAGTGTGTAATAGGTATAATATTATTACATATAACATATATAGAAAAACACAAAAATTCCAGAGGTTCTTTTCAAATAGAATAGATTTCTATCTTTTATTACTTTTTTTTTTATAAACTGGGGTTTACTTCTTAAACAGAAAAAAAATCCCAAAAAGCAAAGTCTGGCTACCTATGTACATAAAGCAACATCTAGACCTATGTAGCAATCTTAGTATAATGCATTATATTTCAAAGAATTGCAATTTAATAGTTTTTCTATAACCAAAATGATTTAATATTGGACAACTATATTGAAAAATAACTTTTAATAAGACAATTTATCTTTTTTTAAAAAAATGATATCAAATTTGTTTTAATTTGCAGAAGGAGCACTATGTTTATTTCCATGGCTCTGACAGGAGGCTGCCCCACTTGACCTTTCAGAGTTTTAGATTTGCTATAATTACATTTTATACACTGAACTACAATTTTGCGAGATAATTTTCAAATGACACATAAAACAATCCACAGTCATAATTTCTATTTGTTTCAGACTTGTTTTATTATGAGCATAAGTGAACTGTGTATCTCATAAAACTTTGTGTATCTTTGTGTATTTTGTTGTGTATCTCATAAAACTTACCAAGCGGAAGGTCTGGGCCTTTAAAACATTGAGATCAATAAAGTTTTCCTCATTGTCTGTCTCCTCTTCCTAGAACAATAAAAGTGCTAAAAGTTAGTAATCATTAAAGTTTATTTAAACATACATTTCCGAATTTCATATACACATTAAGCTCAAATAAAGACTAATTCAGAAAAGGGTATTTAAAATTCTAGTATTATACATAAAGTAGGCTATAATATTTATTAATAGCAGTTCATCTGATTTCTTTTAGGTTTTGATAGTGTTATTTAAAATAGAATAGTTTTTGTTTTTAAAAAATAAATGAAGGGGCTGGAGTGATAGCACAGCGGGTAGGGTGTTTGCCTTGCATAGAGCCGACCAGGGTTTGATTCCCAGCATCCAATATGGTCCCCTGAGCACCGCCAGGAGTAATTCCTGAGTGCATGAGCCAGGAGTAACCCCTGTGCATCGCTGGGTGTCACCCAAAAAGCAAAAAAAAAAAAAAAATGTCTGTGGGAACAAAAATGAATGGTAGTTGAGATGATTATGCTAAATGGAGTAAGACATTAAAATGCAATTATTAGATGATTTCACACATATACAGAATAAAAGCAAACAAACTTGTCAAAAACAACAAAACTCTTAAACTAGGTGAGAGTTGTTATGTTGGTTACTAGACAGTAAGGCAGTAAGGTGGTTGGATACAGGGGTGGGGAGGGGAGCCTCCCGAGGGAAGTAAGGAAAGAACGGTACAGTATATGGAGTGGGATGACACTGCAAATTTGATAGTGGGTGAGTCTTTTTGCTTGCTTGTTTTTGGGCCACATCTGGTAGTTCTCAGGGCTTACTCCTGGTGCTGTAGTCAAGGATCACTCCTGACAGAGCTCAGGGGACCGACTGTATGGGATGCTGGGAATGAACCCAAGCAGGCTGTGTGCAAGGCAAGCACCTTACCTGCTGTATTATCACTCCACCCCAAGTGTGACTGAGTTTGTCTGGGGAGTACAATACTGGCTTGGGGCTTCACCTCGTTGTATCTGGGGTTTCCTCCTGATTCTATGGTTAGGGGTCACTCCTGGCAATACTTGGCAGAATCATATGAAGTGTTGGGAATAAAAACAGGGCTTGTGCATCCAACAAAAGGCCTTTTCGCTATAATGGCTATTCTGCCTATCCCGCCTTTGGTCCTGCTATGAGTCTTGGTTGCATGAATTTTTATAAAGCTAGACCTGTATTATTGCATAGCATTATAAAAAATGATAAGTCAAAAGTTAATAGAAATATTTTATATCACTGAAGAAAGAAATAGAGAGAAGGGCACCACTGCTATGAAGAAAAGAATAAACACAAGGAAAAAACAAAACAGTCCCAAGTGGAGTATCAACTAGAGAACTGATGGGATAACTTGCATTATTATAAAAATAAGTTGGACAAACGTGATATTGACAGGATAGACTGTTTTCACCTATTTAAGGACTAATAATAATGCTAATTACTGGAACAATAGCACAGAGGGTAGAGCTTTTGCCTTGGATGCAGCAGACCTTGGTTCAATTTCTCCGTCCCTCTTGGAGAGCCCGGCAAGCTACCGAGAGTATCCCACTCACATGGCAGAGTCTGGCAAGCTACCTGTGGTGTATTCGATATGCCAAAAACAGTAACAACAAGTCTCACAATGGAGAAGTTACTGGTGCCCACTCGAGCAAATCGATGAACAATGGAACAACAGTGCTACAGTGCTATGTGTTCAAATTTAATAGCTGGCTTATGGTTCCTGGAGCTATTTATATAATTAAGATTCAATTTCACATTTTATGTTAACTTCCTAGGGCAGTTCAGATGGACTCAGTACTGACTCTCAGCCAATTGTTATCAGAAGCAAATCCTGAAAGGCAATCCTTCTGCCAATAAATAGTAAATACTGTATGAGCAGGTTCTATGACTTCCCCTTATTTTCAATGATCTCTCTGATGACAAGAGACAGAATGGGTGAAACAGATTTAACAAGAGTATCCATAATAAAATCAACTGAGCTTAGCCCTCAAGTCTTACAAAGGAGAAAAAGGAGGGCGGTAGGGAGGCAGGGAGGAGAGAGGGAGGAGGAGAGGAGAGCTGGAGGGAGGGAGTGAGGGAGAGAGGGAGTGGGGGAGGGAGGCAGGAAGTAGAGCCTAACAAGTGGGTGTTGTTGGGTGAATGTTCCTATTGTAGAGATGTAATAAATGATGCGTGGGTGGCTGGAGAGATAGTAGAGTAGGTCGGATGCTTTCCTTGCATGCAGTAGACCAGGGTTTGATCTCTGGCACCCAGTGTGTTTCCCTGAACACCACTATTGATCCCTGAGCCAGAAACAAAGGAACAACAAAAATTCTAGGTAAGAAACACTAAGGTAATATATGAGAACTATATTAATCTTTAGAAAACTAAGTCTCTCACATAAATAGGGTATAAGAAAGCATAACATAGAGATAATAAATGCCCAAAGACAATGGAAACAAAGCACATGAGTATTCAGTAGGAAACATACCACTTGAAGAGGCTGGAGGTAGGTCAGGAAGGGAGCAATGACTATGGTTAAGTATTCTGTGTGAAACCCTGTCGGCAACACTACTGTAAGCCACAAAGCAAACACATATTTTTTAAAAAGTGCCCCTCATAGAGGCAGGCTGGTAGGTGGGAGGCAAATGGGGGTGGGAGGAAAACTGGTGGAGAGAAGTGGGCACTGGTAAAGGGATTGGCATTGAAACGATGTATGCCATAAATCAAGTTATGAATAACTTTGAAATTACATGGTGATTAATAAAAAAAGTAAGAAAACTGAATCTTCAGAGAACTTTTAGCAAGATATGATGTGCTATAAATCAGATTTCAGACAATCAAGGGGTTCTTAGGAGAACGGGCACTGAAATACACATGTAGAAAATATTGTTTATTTCTCAAATTTTAAGCACAGACATAGATACACAACTTTGAAATGATACTCAGATTATTTTGTATTTGCATACATGACTGCTTACTTTAAAAGGACATAGTAAACGACTGAAATCCCAATGATTCAATGCACATGGGAGAAGAGTCAAGCTTATAATGCTTTTACAATAACCTAATCAGTACTATTTACATAGGCAATCAATATACACTTGCTGAATGACACTAGATTGAACACTAGTAAGATAAAATTCTTTACTAATAGATATTGAAAGCGGAATTAAAGTTAAAAGCTATTGAGTACATTTAAAGGAATTTGAATAAAAAAACTTATAGAAAGTATAGTTTTAAAATAAAGGGATTTCAGCAAGATGGGAAATTAAAAATTCTTGACTCTCTTCCTCCTTCTATCCCTCCCCTTAACTAAATGGTCAACAAAATGAAATAGAAGCTGAAAAAGAACTGTATGACTGGATCGGTGCCTGTCCAAGGAGAGGCAGCTGGGCAAACTGGATTGGACATAAGATCTCTGGTGTGATTTGCTGAAAGGAGTTAGAGTATGACTCAGCACAGCCAGAAATAAAAAAGAAAAGACTGTTCTCGGGAGAGTGACCAGAGAGTGGGGAAGTTCCATGAAGAAGTACTGGAGGGGTATATCTATTGATATCAGTTACTACAGATGCCAGACAACAGGCAAACAGCCAAGAAGCTAGAACAAAGGGAAGTCAGAGAGAACCCCAACAACTGGTGGTGCTTGTGAACATAAAATAATTATTTTGCCTGGTGGTGCCATCTTTGTCCAGGATGGGGACTAACAATTTGGTCTACTCCCTGGGTGCAGTAAGATGAGTTTTAGCCCAAAGTGGTCCCAACTATAGAATCAGTTGGGAATTGACTAATTCTATTTGTGGCCTTCTCACACTTCAAGAAGCTCCTCTCTACATCTGATCTTGGATTAAGAAGTACAGTAGTAGCCAGACCTAGAGTTGTCTATCATAGGGACAGTGTCCCTCTATGGTGTGCCCTGTCCTGTAGCCCAGGGGTTCCCAAATTTATTGAATCTACTTCCTCCTTTTCAGAAAAAGTCACTAAGTGCCCCCACTCTCTAAAATCTACCTTCTTTAATTAAACAGACAAACAAAAAATGCTTCTAAACAGTGCCCAAACTACCATTGTCCTCTGGATTATTCCAACAGGCACCCTTCCCCCATTGTTTGGTATCAGGACTCAGAAAACACTGCTCTTACTGGAGCCTAAAGCATCAAAACAGGAAGACTGAAGTCCAAGATGGTAACTCCTACATCACTCCTCTTCCTACAATCACCCTAAGAAGCTGCTGAGCCTTCAAATCAAGAATAGACTGTAGTGAAAGAAGCATCAATAATCCAAAGCAGCTACAGATAGCAGAATTGTCCTAGAGGACAGGAAAGCTTCAAGCTTCTCTATAGCCTCGCAGGTTGGACACTAACAGTCCCTTGGGTGGCTTGAATGTGTGGTTCCCTCAGCAATCTACTCTGCAATTCGCTGCTTTAGTTTCTTCCCTCTGGGCAGTGCAGACCTCTAATCATCCACATAGATCCAGTACTGTCAATATATAAAGCCACTGATACTGAAGTATCTGGATTACCTCCCACAGTCCACCAATCTGATATAAGCCAAGAACAGACAGCATTCAACTCACACACAGTCTTTAATATACAAAAAAAAAGAGGATACAGACAAATCTGCTTAATAAGCAACTAAAACACGTGTGTGTATGTGTGTGTGTGTATGCGCACGTGCGCATGCTCACACTCGAACAAGATCTTACTACAATAGGGTACTGATACAATTGCATGCAGCAGACCTGGGTTTGATTTCTTGCATCACTTTTAGTATCTAAGAATAGAACTAGGAGTCAGCTCTAAGCACTACTGTGTGTGCACCCCTCACCTCTCCTCACACCCTACAAACAAAATACTAAAAAAAAAAAACCCTGCAAATAAACAATAGCTGAGTTAAAGACTAAATTAGAGGAGCTTAATGATAAACCAAAAGAAGTAGTTAAAGTCGGTGAATTGGAAAGCATTGCATAGGTCCCAATAAAAGAAAGAAGATATTCTAGTTGAAAACATTATAGCTGAGAATTTGGTTAATTTGGGAAGAAAATTAAATATCCAAATACATGAAGCTTTAAGAGTCCTAACACCAAAAAATAACCCCAAAATATATGACGTATTAAAAACTAAAAGTCACAAACTTCCTCGGAAACTCGCGAGCTCATTTGCCAACGTGGTCAGGCGCGAGGGTCAGGCAATCACAAACTAATGTCCGAGCTCACAAAGCTGTGCAGAGAAGTGATAAAGGAAGACCTCAAAGAGAGAAGAGCAGCAGTGTTGGCTGATACAGCAGAAGCCGGGAAAAGTTTTCGCCAACACCTGCCTGTCCTTCGCCAACTATAAGACCAAGATGACTGCCCTCTGATGTCCTAATGGATCTCGCCGATCTGCCTGTTGTCCATCATCTACAAGTTATTCACTCGAGTTATCCTGAATAGGATTGGAAGAACACGAGACGAAGGACAACTATGCGAGCAAGCCGGGTTCCGAAAAGGATTCAGCACAATAAACCATATCCACATGTTGACCAAGCTCATTGAGGTTTCACAAGAGTTCAAGATACCACTCTTTCCAACATTCAGATTTAAAGAAGGCCTTTGATTCTGCTGAGACTAAAGCAGTCATCGAAGCCCTAGCCAAACAGGGTGTTCAAACTCAATACATCAGGATCCTCAGTGAGCTGTACTATGGATTCACCACCAGGATCTTACCATTCTACAAGGAAGTGATTACTGACGTAAAGAAAGGGTTTCGGCAGGGCGACACTGTTTCAGCGAAACTCTTCAGTGCCACCCTTGAGAACATCATGCGACGACTGGTATGGGAAGGAACGGGAGTGAAGATAGACAGTCGGAACTACACCACCTCCGCTTTGCTGATGACATCATTCTCATAACACCAAATATCAGCCAAGTGGCACAAATGTTGGCCGACTTTGATGGTGAGTGTGGAAAGGTCGGACTACAGCTGAAGCTCATGAAGACAATGTTCATGAGAAATGAACTAGTTCCTGATGTTCCATTTGCCCTCAATGGATGAACATTTCTGAATGCAGCAGTTATGTGTAACTAGGTTGAGAACTCAACATGACAAATGACCTGGCACCTGAGCTGAGCAGGAGGAAGAGAGCAGCGTGGAATGCCTTCAAGATCGTCCAAGAAGTGGTTAAGAGGATGAAGAACCTCCAGCTCCAGGCACAAGAACCCTACCATTCTTCCTGCACTAACATACACTTCAGTCCTGGACTCGACGAAAACAGGACAACGCTATTCGCATATCCCAAACAGGAATCGAAAGACCTATGCTTGGAGTATCACATTTCACTCAAGTGAGAGAAGGAACCCAAAGTTCTGACCTCCAGCAATGATCAAGAATCAGTGATGCTGTCTTGTTTGCCAATGCATCGAAAATCAGAATGGCTGGACACGTAATGCGATTTAGACTAGAGCTGTTACCGACTGGATTCCACAGGACTTCAAAAGACTGTGTGGCCGCCCACCTACAAGATGGTGAGACCTCTTCGTCAAAACCCTGAACAAACGGTTTGAGGGTCTTTGTGTTCCTGGAGCAAGCAGATGCCACTGGGCTACACCAGCATGAGACAGGGACAAACGGAGACGGAGACGTTACTGGCCTCCACTCGAGCAAATCAAAGATCAACAGAATGACAAGTGATACAAGTGATTAAAAACTAAAGAGTAACAGAATACTACAACTACCCAGTAAAACATATATTACAGTAAGGGTATTCTCATCGGGTAATATGGATTTTTTTTCCACAGAAATTATACAAAACTGAAGATAATAACTTGAGATGTTCAAAGTTCTGAATAAAAAAGGTTTTCAACCAAGAATAGAGTATTCTGCCAGATTATTATATTGAGTAGGAGAGTGGATAGAGTTTTATAAACAAAATTAAATTTATCCTTGCAAGAAATATTCTCTTCAAATGATAGTAATTTTACCTTAAAGCCATAGCAGCACCAAAGCATATTAGGCAACTATTATTAGAAATAGAGATATTGATAATAACAAAACAAATAGGATTTTATCAACCCATTTACAACTGATTAGGTCATTAAACAAAATAAGGAAAAGTAGTATTTTTTAAGTGAAGTAGACCACAGAACAAATGGGTAGAATAGACTTTTTACAGAACTTTTCACCATAAGAGTCGAATATTTTTCAGTGCACATGGAACTTCATCAAGACTTTCAAATTTGGGGGCCAGAGTGATAGTACAGCGGGTAAGGCATTTGCCTTGTATATGGCTGATCCTGGCTCAATCTCTGTCATCCCATATGGTTGGTCCTCGGAGCACTAGCAGGAGTGACTCCTGAATGCAGAGCAAGGAGTAACCCCTGAACATCGCCAGGTATGACCCAAAAAGCCAACAACAACAACAACAACAAAAAAGACTCACTTTTTTCTTTATGATGCTATGAAAGTATCAATAAGCTTAGCTTAAAAAGACAAATACAAAGTAATTTTTCTGCTACAATGCTAAAAATAGAATTCAATTTCATTTTTTGCATGTGGTTTGTCAATTTTTCCAGTACCATTTGAAGAGGATTTTATTCTTTTACTTCATGCACCCAGCCCTGTCACAGATTAAAATGTCCATAATTCTGAGGGTTTATCTCTGGACTCTCTATTCTATTCCAGTTTTCTGAGTGTCTATCTTCATTCAAGCACCATATCATTTTGATTACAACAGCTTTACAATATATAAGTCAGAAAATACAATACCCCCACTTTTTTTTCTCAAAGTGGCTTTGGCTGTTTGGGAAGTTTCATGATTCAAAACTAAATCTAACAGAACGTGTTCTAAGTCACTGAAGAATGTCATTGGAATTTTGATGACAACCACATTCAGTCTGTACAATGTTTTTGTTACTGCTGCACAGGCTCCTGACCTCAAACAGCTTAAAACTGAAAGTAAGAAACAAGAGACATCATGGCTAAATTCATTTAAGATGAGAAAGAGGAGTGCAAGAACGTTTCTGAGACAGAGGAAGGGTCTACTTTAATCAGAATCCCCAAGGTTAAGTAAAGCCTTCTTTCACATCTTTTTAATTCTGGGGATGGGTGACAGGCTAATGCTTTTCATTAGGCTCAAGTATGCAAGACAGGGATGTGAGGAAGAGTAGGATGTTTCAGAAAATTATCTTTTGTATGTCCCGGGTTCATCCTCATGGCATGCCTTACCAATAAATTTTCCTTTAGGGTCATTCTTTCTAATCCCACTATACTCCTATCTTACTATCTCCCTGTTCTCTTTTGTCACTATATTAATCTGGCTAGGATAGTCATTTTGACAACGTTAATTCATCAACTCCAGGAACAAGAAATATTTTTCCCTGGTGTCCTCTTCATTTCTTTCAATAGTGACCTATCACTTCCAATGTATGAGGTCTTTTACATCTTTTATTTGATTCCTAGGCATTTGATGTCTTAAATATTTTTAACTCAGAAATCTTGATTTATTTCTTTTCTAGTTCTTTATTTCAACATAGAGAATTTGCATATTTATTTTTTTTAGCCTGCTACTTCGCTGCATTGGTATACTATTTACATGTTTCATTTTAGGGGGTGCTCCTAAGCACCCCAAGAACACCATGAATCCCACACACCAAGGATGCCAAGCTCTTTGGGTCCCATAATGTCAGCAGTTATGTGGGCCAGTCTGTTAGTGCTGGGGACACACAGGGTTGCACTGTGTGATGCTGGGAAACCATGTAGTGCCAGGAGTGGAATCAAGTGGGGCACAGAAGGCATGCATCTTAAATTCTTCCAGTCCCACTAAGATTTTTACTGTAGTGTTAGGGCTGGAGCGATAGCACAGCAGGTAGGGCGTTTGCCTTGTACTCGGCCAACCCAGGTTCAATTCCCCGGCCCCTCTCGGAGAGCCCAGAAAGTTACCGAGTGTATCTAGCCCACACGGCAGAGCCTGGCAAGCTACCCATAGCGTATTCGATATGCCAGTAACAAGTCTCACAACGGAGACGTTACTGGTGCGCGCTTGAGCAAGTTGATGAGCAACGGGAATACAGTGACAGTGACAGTGACTTAGGGTCTTCAATGTACATGATCATGTCATCTGCATATAGTGATAATTTAACTTATTTTTCTATTTTGATTGTTTCTTTTTCTTCTTTAAATGTAGTAGTGATAACTCCCCCACCCTTTTTAGCAGTGATAACTTTTAAGGTTTTACTGGATAAAACTGGAGAAAGTAGGTATCCTTTGCTTTATGCCTGATCTCATAGGGAAGGCACAGGTTTTTTGCCTCTTAGTATGATGTTGATTGTGGGTTTGTTGTAAATGACTATTATAACTTGAATAGAAGGAGCATTCTTTAGGGGCCAGAGCAATAGTACAGTGTGTAGGGCATTTGTCTTGCATACAGCTGACTCGGGTTCTATCCCCAGTATCCCATATGGTCCCTTAAGCTCGCCAGGATTAATTTCTGAGCCAGAAGCAGGAACAAACTCTAAGCATTGCTGGGTGTGACCCAAAAACAAACAAACAAACAAACAAACAAAAAAACCAACATCCTGCCCCCCTGCATCATTCTTCTATCCCTATTTTGTTGAGTGATTTTTTAGATTATGAATGGATGTTGAATTTTGTCAAAAGCTTTCTCTGAATCAATTAATATGATTATATGATTTCTATCTTTCCATTTTTTGGCATGGTGTAATTATTTTGTAAATGCTAAACCATATTTGTATCCATGTAATGAACTGATAATACTGTCTGATCCTTTTGATTTATTGTTGTCTGTTTGCTAAGGTTTCACTGAGGAATTCTGAATTTATATTCATCAGGGATATTGGTTTGTAATTGTTTTTAGTAATATTTCTATCCACTTTTGGTGTTAGGGAGAGAATGGCATGTATGTGTGTGCGTGTGTGTGTGTGGGTGTGTGAGTATGGGTGTGTGTGGGGGTGGTGTATGTATTTGGTTTGGGGGGCACATACAGCAGTGCTCATGACTTACTACTGCCTCTGTGTTCAGGGATTACAGAATTTGGGGCTTGGGGAAGAAAATGGTATATATTAAATAGGAAATAGACACTATTGGCAGGGAGGTATGAAAAAGAATGTAGAACTATTTCACTGTTGGTAGAAATGTTGTCTGGTTCAGCTTCTACGGAAAAAAGTATGAAGAGTTCCCAAAAACAGAACCTTCATATGATCCAGCAATTCTAAGGGTTGCCATCTACTCCCAAAATGCAAAAACATTAATTTGAAAAGATACATGCACACCCATGTTCACTGAAGTGCTTAGTAGCCAGGATATGGAACCAACCTAAATTCAACAGACAGATATTTGAATAAAAAGTCTGTGGCATATATACACAATGAAATACTATGTAGCTATAAGACAATATAAAAATCATGCAGTTTTATCACTGATACTTTAATGGAACTGTAATGTATCATGTTAGAGAAGATAAATACTGGATGATCTCATTCATCTATGGTATACAGAGCAATAACAGAAGGGAATCAAAGCTATCAAATATGGCAAACCCTTAGCCCTAGATTATAGGACTGAAAATATCAAGTAATTCAGAGATTGTGAAGTGGGGAATGATGTGATAGATTGAATGTAACATAAGGACACTAGTGGAGAATATTGGGCAGTTTGGTGGTGAAGTGAGGGAACACATATGTCAAAATAAAAATCTTTAGGGGCCGGAGTGATAGTACTGGGTAGGGGTTAGGGTGTTTGCCTTGCATGCGGCCGACCCAGGTTCATATTCCCGGCATCCCATATTGTCCCCTAAGCACTGCCAGGAGTAACTCCTGAGTGCAGAGCCAGGAGTAAACCCTGAGCATCCCTGGGTGTAAGCAAAAAATAAAAAATAAAAAAATAAGAAACTTCAGCTACAATGAGTTTTATGATAAATGCCACTCAAAGTTAACTGTAATATAACTGTCTGGAGTGACAGCATAGCGGTTGGGCTTTCGCCTTTCACATGGCCGACCCGTGTTTGATTCCTCCACCCCTCTCGGAGAGCCCAGCAAGCTACCGAGAGTATCAAGCAGAGCCTGGCAAGCTACCTGTGTGTATTGGATATGCCAAAAACAGTAACAATAAGTCTCTCAATGAGAGACGTTACTGGTGCCCGCTCAAACAAATCAATGAGCAATGGGATGACAGTGACAGTGACTACTGCAATCATGTGACCCTAACTAACAATTTTTAAACAGGTTTTTCCAAGGTGGGTTCTGGGTGAGAGGGTGGTAGGAGAACTTGAAACACTGATGAAGGAATGTTGACAATGGTGGTGGGTGTGGTGTTGTTGTTGGAACACTGTATGCCTCAAACTCTATTATTAACAGTATTATAAATTATGGCAGCTAAATAATAACTGAGGAGAGGAGGGCAGAAAAATCAGAAAACCTCAAACATGTGGAGACTAAACAATATGCTTCTCAGGAAGCACTTGAAATAACAAAGAAATGAAATATCTTAAGAATATCGAGACAGAGAGTCTCTTGCCCACACATCTGGCTGTCTTCTCCAGGGGCCCCTCGGAGGGGATGGGCTCCAGCTTCCCTCCCCATCCAAGCAGAGCTCCCGGCGGCCGAAGACCACCGGAACCTAGCTATAGCCATGCTCGAGGCCCCTCTCCACACGTTTGGACAGGCCTCACACATGAAGGTACTGGCAGAGGAACCCAGGTGTGTGTGATTACCATCAATGGCCAACATCCAGAGACTTAAAAGCAAGCTTGTAGCCTACTCTCCCTCTGGGAGAAACTGGCAAGCTTCTGAGAGCTTCCTGCCCACATGGGACAGCCTTGCAAGCTTTCCATGGTGTATTCATATTCATTCCCCTGACCCTGAAAGAGTCTCCAGTGTGAAATCCTTGGGAGGGCCGAGACAAGACAGACTTCTAAGATCTCAGGGAAAGGACGAATTGAGAGGTTACTGAGCCGGCTTGAGAAATCGATGATTAATGGGATTTTGTGATCATGATCGTGATCGAGACAATGAAAACAAGTTATCAGAACTTACAGGCTATAACAAAAGTTCTACTAAGGAAAACTGGTAAGACAATCAGGTCTCAGAGGAAACAAGAAGAATCACAATATAAAATTATGGCTAAAAGTATCTAGATAAAGACAACAAAGCCAATAGGAGAAAATAATAAAATAAATGAATGGAAATTTCAAAAACAGAAAAGATTAAAGAAATATTGGATCAGAGAATGTTTTTTTAAAAAGATTCATAAAATCAATAAGCTTTATACTTGTAGTAAAAGACAGAAAACATGAATAGAATCAGAAATGAAAGAGGAGAAATTACATATCATAGAAATAAGATTAAAGAAGGCTTCTTTGAATAACTATGTGCCAAAAAATTTGATAATCTGAAAGAAACAAATATAGCTTTAGAATAAATACAACCTAAAAAATATAAGCCAAATATAAGCCAAAAACTGAAACAAGAAACAGAAAAGTTGAGTCAACCAATTACTTTGTATAAAAATTCAAACAGCAATCAAAGACTTCCCCCCACAACAAAAAGTCAGATGGCATTTGCAGTGGAATTTACAAAATCTGTAATGAAGGAACTCAAGCCTATTCTTTTCACTCATTTCAAAATAATCAAAGAAAAAATATACCCACATACATTTTATGAAGCTAACATTACCTTGGTACAAAACTGGACAAGGGCATTAAATAACACACACACACACACACACACACACACACACACACACACACACACCCCACCACCACCACCACCACCACCACCACCACCACGAACAACAACAACAACAACAACAACAACAATGACAAAAAAAAAACCCTAAGAAAATCTCTGATGAACAGATGCAAAAAATTTCAGCACAATACAGCAAATCAAAATCAACACTGTACCGAAAGAATAATACATCAAGACAAAGTGGGATATATTCCAGGCATAAATAAATGTGGTTCAACATATGCTAATCAATGTAGCACACTATTATCAATAAAAGAAAAAATAAAACTTATCCAGGGCTGTGAAGCAAGCATTTGACAAGACTCAGCACCAATTTACAAAAACAATAAAATGGTGCAGAAGGAACATATTTCACAATAATAAAGTCACAGCTACTACTGCACTCAAAGAAGAAAAACAAAGCTTTTTCTGTAATATCAGGAACAAGATCAGGCTATTCATGATCACTAATTCTATTTACATTAGTATGAAACATCTTTAACATAATAATTATGTAACAAGATATCAAAGAAATCCAAATCAGAAAAAAATGTTAAACTATTATTTGAGCTATCTATTTATCTATCGATCTATCTCCCTAAAGACAAAGGAAAAGTAATTAAAAACAATGAACATGGTAAAGTGCCTACTTTCAAAATCAACATGCAAAAAATGCTTCACTCCTACATGTGAACTTCTACATGAAAAGAAAGCATTTTTTTTTATAATTGCATCCAAAAGAACTAACAGGAACAATTTTAACAAAGGAATTGAATGACCTGTACAATGAAAAACTACAAAATGTGGTCTAAAGAAAGAGAACAAGATATCAGGAGATGGAAAAGACAGTTCCTTTACAAGGGTTGTTATGATGGAGTGAAAACGTCTACTTTATATATTTAGTAGAACTCAAATAAAATGTTCAGTAGCATTTTAAGGAATTTTATTTGAGACACTATGATTTACAATATTATCTTAAAAAGTACTTCAAGCATACAATGCTCTATACCACATCCTTCACAAGAGTGTCCTCTCTTCAATCCACGACATCCCTCCACACCCACTGTGTTATGCCTAATTTTGTATAGGAGTTCTCTGGTTTTATTGCTTTTGGCTATTTGTTATTACTTTATTCTGCTTGGTTTTTTTTTTGTTTTTTTGGGTCACACCCAGAGATGCTCAGGGGTTACTCCTGGCTCTGCACTCAGGAATTACTCCTGGCAGTGCTCGGGGGACCATATGCGATGCTGAGGATCGAACTTGGGCCCTACCCGCTGTGCTATCTCCCCAGCCCCACTTTATTCTGCTTCGTAATATCCAAACAATGACTCAAAGTACATCACAATCTTAATAGAAAAACAAACAAATAAATAAATAAATAAAGCCAATCTCCCACCCCCCTGCCAAATAAATGAGGCATAATATTTTAATACTTATCCAGAGAGGTATTATGAAAAAAATGCTCATCCCCCATAATCAGGGAGATGCAATAAATACCAAAATGAGCTACAACCTCAGCCCTGTGAAAATGGCTATATTAAAAGCAGCAAATACAAGTGCTAAAAAAGGGTGTGCAGAAAAAGGAACTTTCATGTACTGGAATGCAAGTCATTATAACTATTCTGGAAAATAATATGGAGTTTCCTCAAGAAGATAAAGATAAAAGATGCTATATGATCTAACTTATAGCACTTTTGAATGGCTACTTGAAAAATACGAAAACACTGTTTTATCTAATTTTTATTAAAACAATATTTACAACAGCTAAAATATGTAAGTAACCAATGGACCCATTATTAGAAATTAATGGACCCATTATTAGAAATTAACGGACCCATTATTAGAAATTAATGGACAAGGAAGATGTGCACATTCACACAATAGAATACAATTCAGCTATAAAACATATGAAAAAAATTGCCATTATCACATAATGGAAGGACTCAGAGAATGAGAAATAAGATAAAATGAAAGACTAAGGAAAATATTTAATAACTTTATCTATGAATGTGACAAAAATATAAGATTGATGAAAGACCAAAAATAAAGGCAAACCAGTGGGTATTGATAACAGAAATATGTTAACTGGGGAGAAGAGCATGGGAGTGATAAATATGGTAGAGAAGTGGGAAAAGAGCATAGGAAAGTAAAAAAAATATAAATAATATATAAGACATAGTAATCATTTTAGAGTTCATAAGCTCCACATTGATACTTGGGTAACATATAGAGTAAGATATGCAGGAATCCAAAAAGAGAATATGGCCTAAAGGACTACAAAGTAAGATTACAATAAACTATTGCTTTTCTTATTTTTTTTTGCTTTTGGGTCACACCCAGTGATGCTCAGGGGTTACTCCTGGTCTTGCACTCAGGAATTACTCCTGGCAGTGCTTGGGGGACGATATGGGATGCCGGGGATCGAACCCGGGTCGGCCGCGTGCAAGGCAAATGCCCTACCCATTGTGCTATCGCTCCGGCCCCTAAACTATTGCTTTTTTTAAAAAAATTTTATGCTGCCACTTCTCCTTTTCTTAAAAATTTCTTTTTATTGGTATATGGAGGAAAGCATAGGCAGAACCTTCCATGACATTGAAGATAAAGGCATCTTCAAAGATGAAACACTCCTGACCAAGCAAGTGGAAGCAAAAATAAACGAATGGGGCTACATTAAACTAAGATGCTTCTGCTCCTCAAGAGAAACAGTAACCAAGATACAGAGACAGCCTATGTAATGGGAAAAATTATTTACCCAATATCCATCAGATTAGGGGTTAATATCGAAGACATAAGGCACTGGTAGAACTTTACATCCATACTCATCAAATAATGGGGAGAAGAAATGAACAGAAACTTCCTCAGAGCAGAAATATAAATGGCCCATGAAAAAAATGCACTACATAACTAATCAGGGAGATGCAAATCAAAACAATGATGAGATACTGTTATTCTCTTCACACATCATAGTGACTGGCACACATCCAAAAGAACAAGAACAACCAGTACTGTTGTGAATATAGGGAGAAGGGGGCTCTCATTCACTGTTGGTGGGAGTGCTGACTGTTCCAGCCTTTTTCAAAAAACAATATGGGCATTCCTCAAAAAACTAAAAATTAAGTACCTATTTGACACAGAATATCACTCTAGGAATACTCTGAGGGCTCAAAAACATAAAGCAAAAATACCATCTGCACTTCTGTGTTCATTGTAGCACTATTCATGATTGAATCTGGAAACAACCTGAGTGCCTGAAAACAGATGACCGGATAAAGAAATTATGGCACATCAACACAATGGAACACACAGCTGTTAGGAAAAATGAAGTCATGAAATTTGCTTATAAGTGGATGATCATGGGCAGTATAATGCTGAGTGAAATGAATCAAAAGAAGAGAGACAGATACAGAATAACTGCATTCATCTCTGGGACATAAAGAAAAAAAGCATAATATGAGACTAATATCCAGGGACAATAGAAACAGGGCTAGGAGGACGGATCAATGGATGGATGCTTGCCACAAGTGGAAGGACAAGAGAGGGCAGTTAGGATAGAGAAGGGACTACTATGACAATGGTGTTGGCAATGATCACTCTGGACAACAACATAACCTCCTAGTATCTGTACTGCAAAACATAATGTCAGAAGGGGAGTGGAGAGAGGGAAGGGGGAGGGGTGTGTGTGTGTGTGTGTTTGTGTGTGTGTGTTTGTGTGTGTGTGTGTGTGTGAGAGAGAGAGAGAGAGAGAGAAAGAGAGAGAGGGAAGTGTCTGCCACAGAGGCAGGCTGGCATATGGGGAGGGCGGCAGACTGGGGATACTGGTGCTGGGAAATGTACACTGGTGAAGGAATAGGTATTGGAAAATTCTATACTAAAAGCCAATCATGAACAAATTTGTAACTGTATATCGTTATGATTCAATAAAATAAATTTTAAAAGTTTTTTACTGATTGAGGTTTCTGTGGTTTATATTACCATTAATAATAGGTTCCCATTTACATAATTCCAGGCCGCACCCTCCCCATAGGATCACAGTGGCCTTTCCTTTCAACTTCCCTACCAAACTCACAAATCAGTTATATTAGTTCTCCCACTGTGCTGCCTTTGGCCATTTGTTGCTAAATTGCCATTTATTTTTAAGTCCCATGTATGAGAA
The DNA here is from genome assembly GCF_027595985.1 of Sorex araneus. Lineage (NCBI taxonomy): Eukaryota > Metazoa > Chordata > Mammalia > Eulipotyphla > Soricidae > Sorex > Sorex araneus. The sequence continues at coordinate 151,885,103 of NC_073303.1, read as the reverse complement.
GATAATCATATATCTATCCATTTGAACTGTTTCATTTTTCAAGCTGAAACTTATGGCCAGGAGACCAAAATCTAAAGTACCTAAAAATTATTGAATTTCTAGAAATCTTTAGATTTCTTTAAACTTTTTATAATTCTATTCTTGCTATTCTTCCCTTTACATATGCCAGTACTGCAATTTGTTTCTTGCCATCTGGCACTTCATTAATAGTGATCCACTTTGTTGAATAGCATCAAACTAAGCGTAATATGAAATTCTGACAACAACCATTTCTATTGGTATAGTCTTTTACTTTTAAACTTTTTAATTGAATCAATGAGATAGATAATTACAAAACTGTTCATGATTGGATTTCAGTCAAACAGTATTCCAACACCCATCCCTCCACCAGTGTACATTTCCCAGCACCAGTGTCCCCAGGTTCCCTACCATTACCCCTGACTCCTCACACACCCCAGCCTGCCTCTATGGCAGGTACTTTCTTTCTTTCTTTCTTTCTTTCTTTCTTTCTTTCTTTCTTTCTTTCTTTCTTTCTTTCTTTCTTTCTTTCTTTCTTTCTTTCTTTCTTTCTTTCTTTCTTTCTTTCTTTCTTTCTTTCTTTCTTTCTTTCTTTCTTTCTTTCTTTCTCTTTCTTTCTTTCTTTCTTTCTTTCTTTCTTCCTATTTCTTTTCTTCCTTTCTATCTTTCCCCCCCCTCTCTCCTCACCCCTCTCCCTCCCTCCCTCCCTCCCCTTTTGGGCACTGTGGTTTACAGTATTGATACTGAAAGGTTATTAAGAATATCCCATTACCTATTATAACCCTTAGATCTTATCCAGTGTGATCATTCCCAACTATTACTGTCATACTGGTCTCTTCTCTATTTTAACTACCCTTAGCCCCACATACTTGTGGTAAGTTCAACCACTGACCAGTCCTCCTAACCCCTGTACTCCCTGGCCATGAATATTAGTCATATATATGTATATATATATATATATATATATATATACACATATCACAAATGAATGCAGTGATTCTATGTCTGTCTCTATCCTTCTGACTCATTTTACTCAGCATGATATTCTCTACATCCATCCATTTATAGGCAAATTTCATGACTTCATTTTTCCTAAGATAATGCATAGTATTCCACTGTGTAGATGTGCCATAGTTTCTTTATCCATTTATCTGTTCTTGGGCACTCAGGTTGTTTCCAGATTCGGTGAATAGTGCTGCAATGAACATAGGAGTGCAGATGGTGCTTCAGCTGTGTGTTTTTGCGCCCACAGGGTATATTCCCAGAAGTGGTATTACTGGGTCAAATGAGAGCTCAATTTCTAGTTTTTTCAGAAACGTCCATATTGTTTTGCAAAAAGGCTGAACCAGTCAGCATTCACACCAACAATGAAGGAGAGTCCCATTTTCCCCATGTCCACACCAACACTGATTGCTTTTGTTCTTTCGGATGTTGGTACAGTCTTTTCAATGGGACATGTAAGTTTGACCACCAGTGCTATGCACCAGTACCAAGGCATTAAGAGAAACCTCCCCTCTAATGCAGTCTCTTCTAATATGGATTGTGTCCAGCAAGGTTCTTGATAACAATGTTTAGGATTATGTTCACAGCTAGAAATTTAAGACAAGACTTTTCACCTTCTGCAAGGAAACAATAGCATTTGGAAGGATAGTTATCATGCCAATAAGAAACTTTTGTACTAGGTCTAATTGTTTTGATAAAAATAAGCAGGAATCCTCCCAATGAGCTAATTACAGTATACATACTATACACATTGGCATATGACTTGAGGCTATACCAAGAGGATTTAAAGGCAAAATATAAGCCAGCAGTAACAATAAAGTGGCAAAAAGATATAAGGGAGTTGAAGAGAATGTCAGATACTTAACAAATAATAACTAGAGGATAAAATCTCTGAAATTCAGGATTACCAGAAGGAGAGAAAAAAGAGAAAGGGGAAGATGATTGGTAGAAGAAATAACTGAGAGCTTCCCCAGTCTCTAGAAGAAGGATTAGACACAGATTCAAAAGGCCCAAAGAATATCTAACAAAACAGACTGAAATAAAGGAAAAACACCATCAAAATATAGTAATCAAAACAGTGAAAACAAAGATAGAGACAGACAACTTAAAGCATCAAAAGAGAAAAAAAATCTCAAATACAAGGGAAATAACAGAAGGATCACAATAGATCTCCCATATGATACCACACAAGAGAAGAGTGGAATGACATATTCAAAGGACTAACTGAAAAATACTTTCAACCAAGAGTCCACTATCCTGCAAAGCTGTCATTTAAATTTGAGGGAGGGACAAAAACCTCAGACAATAAGAGCTGGTGACATTTGCTACAACTAAACCAACCCTGCTAGAATTACTGAAAGACTGCCTATAAAAAGTAAATGGTCTGGGGGCGGAGCGATAGCATAGAGGGTAGGGCGTTTGCCTTGCATGCGGCTGACCCGGGTTTGATCCCCGGCATCCCCAAGCACCGCCAGGAGTAATTCCTGAGTGCAAAGCCAGGAGTAACCCCTGAGCATCGCTGGGTGTGACCCCAAAAAGCAAAAAAAAAAAAAAAAAAAAAGGAAACGGTCAACTGCAAAAGTAACAAACCACCCAATCAACATTTTTTTAAAAAGACAACACAATCTTTTATATAATAATCTCTGAATATCAATGGACTAAATTCTCCCACCAAAAGGCATAAAGTAGCTGGATGAATCAAGAAACAGTCCATCTATTTTCTGCTTATAAGAAGCACATCTAAATCCACAGGATAAATATGAGAGTATAGGAGAGAAAACAATCATACAAGACATGGATAGACTAAAGAATAGCTGGTACAGTAATACTTAAACAACACCAAATAGCATTCAATTTAAAGAAAATAATTAGAGACAGGAATGGAGACTACTTAGTACTTAAGGAAACAAAAGATCAAAAGCACTCACTCTTATCAACATATATGTACCAAATGAAGACTAATCAAGTATATGGAACTTTTGCCCATAAACCTAAAGAAACACATTGACAGAAACCCAATGGTAGTGAGAGACCTCAACACTTTCACTAGACAGATCAGACATTATATCACTAAAAATACAAGAGCACTAAAGGAGAACCTAGGAGAACTCGGATTAATGGATATCAGACCCTCAACCCAAAAGCTGAAAACACATTTTTTTCTCTAGTGCACTTAGTACATTGTCCAGAATAGATCAAATACCAGGCACAATTCATACATATATTGACAGATATGGAAATAGTAACAAGCAACCTTCCTTATTTTCTCAAGGTTTCTGTTTTAAGAGCCACATATAACATTGTTGACTACATCCAGTGGTTGCTCAGGGGTTGCTTCCTATGTAGTTTGGGGGAACTAAATCCAGGGACTAAATCCACAGTTCATATATTCAAAATGTGTTCAGTTGCTTAGAGCTATCTACCTGGCCAATGTTCTCAAAAAGTTTTAAGTTTCAGTTATTTTTTTGATGAACTACTATATTTTTGTTTGCTTTTTTGGGCCACATCAGAGATGCCTGGAAGTTGCTTCCAGTGATGCTCAGGGAACCATGTGGTATCAGAGATCAAACCCAGGCCTGCCCTGTGCAGAGCCTATTTGCTCAGAACCTTAAGCCATCTCCTTAGCCACTTGAACCATATTATCATTACTATTGATTGGGATCAGCTAGATTTGGGAGACTAGAGATGTTTCCTGTGAGAAAATAAAATCCTTATACATATCTCAAAGTACACATTATTAATTGTAGTTCATATTAATGAAAAAAGTTTGAGATAAACTACTTCAAACTTCATTACTAATGAAATTTTACCAGTGAAAGTCATCTACAATTGTGTAATAAATTAAAACAACTTAAGGAAGATAAGGCTCTAATTCAATGGCAGATCATTTGGCTTGCATGTGGGAGACCCTGATTTCACTTCTCAGCACTGCCAATGTCAAAAAAAGAAAAAGAAGGGGGTGCAGTGCTGCCAGGTCAACCTGTACCCTTGGGGGAGTTCATCAGCAACCTAATGGTGCTCTCAGGCTTCCTCATATCCCAAAATTGCCACTGTGCAGCTCTGGCTGAACTCCAACAACTCGGGATAAAGTTTCTCGAGAAATTAAACGGCCAAAAGTTAGGTATGTGGGAGCCACACCCACAAATTACCTCCAGCTCAGCTATACAAGCTCATTTTTCTGCCTTGCTTCAGAGACCTATAAATAAATCTTGAAAGAGATCAAAAGCCAAAGTTAATCTCGGACCCATACAAGGCTTAACATACTGGGGTAAATTGGAGCGGATTGAGTCAGCCTGGTGCCTGCCCAAGCAGAGCCACTGGCAGCCGATTGCTCCCACAATCCAAAGTGGCCACATGCCCCTGGCCGGACTCTACCATCTCAGGACAGACATCACCAAGATACAATCTGCTGAAAATTTGGGTATGAGGATTTTGTGACTAAATCTCCAGGCTTTCTCAGAGTTGAGATGGGCTACCTCCCCCCACTTCCTATACTCCAGGAAGCACTGGGAGTCATATTTTAAAAACAAAACATTTTGAAAACAAAATGTTTATACTAATAAAATGACTTTAAAAATACAAAACAGAGAGAGAAGCGGCAGGCATTCTGGTGAGCAACGCGGCCCGGACAATGCTCCGGACCCGAATCGGGGCCAGCATCACTGAGAGATGCCAGCACCTGCGTAATCAGAAGGGAACACCTAGTAGAGACTATTGGGAGGACCCACTCAGGTTGAAAGCTGCGTGCCAAAAGTAGACTATAGACCGAACACGATGGCCACTCAATAAATACCTCTATTGCAAACTACAACATCCAACAGGAGAGAGAACAAAAGGGAATGCCCTGCCACAGAGGCAGGGTGAGGTGGTGGGGGTTGGGGTGGGGGTGGTGGGAGGGATACTGGGAACATTGATTGAGGAGAATGTGCATTGGTGGAGGGATATAAATGAAATGCAAACATGAAAGTTCATAAGTTTGTAATTGTACCTCATAGTGATTCATTAATAAAAAATTAAAAAAAAATACAAAACAGAATAGTCATCCATAATCCTTTCATATATTCATAAATTAACATATATTTTCTTTTCTTCACATTTAAGTGAGTTTATTCATAAAGCACAGTATAAGTTAGCAGACTTATATCATTAACATCTGTTTACAATTTTTAATGACTACATAATATTTTACTATGTACATACAATCTAATTTGTTTAGTGGCTATTTTCAGTATCTGTTATGGGGGATACAATGAAAAACATCTTTTGTAATGTTTAATCAACTAAATAGAAACAGAATACTTATTTATTGATTTGTAAAAATAATCTAAAATTTTAATTCATTTATGATTATAAAATACACCATAAAATTCTTTTCTTGCCTATTTTAACTTCAGATCATATTTCCTGAATGATAAAATCAATTATTTCTAGTTCTGAGATAGAGATGTCTTTAACATTTTAGTCCAGGTTGCTGTGGGCATGATCATTTAGTTTCATATTATGGCTAGGATATTAAGAATGGGAAAAGGTCCAGATGCTGCTTAAACTATTTAAATGTTATTTATAAGTATTTCTTAAAAGTTCCTGCAAGGTACTAATTTAAGAAGTAAATTAGATTCACCTAATTTAATAAGCATAAAGGAATGCTTGAGAAATGGCATTCTTAGGAAGTAGCACACATTAATCTTAAATTCCATTGTTATGCTTTAAATGTTATTTAATATTGTTATGCTTTAAATTTGATAAATGAATTACTTAAAATCAAGAATGGCTATTACTAAAATGTCTGCTTATATAACTAGTAGTCCACAATTTAAGAAGCTGTGCTAAAATTCAAACCATGCGCATTAGAAAATATGAACATCAACTTAACCAAAAGTCTGATTGATATTTGGCATTCTATTAAAAATTTTTCTTTTCTGGGCTGCAGAGATAGTATAGTGGGTAAGATACTTGCCTTAAATGCAGCCAATATGGATTTGATTCATGGCAACCCATATGATCCCAAAAGCCCCACTGAGCACAGTGCAAGGAGTAAGCCCTGAATACAGCCAGGTGTGGCCTAAATAACAAAACCAAAATAATAATAATAATAATAATAATAAAACATGTTTCCTCTATAAAACAATAAATTATGTTTCAAAAAATGGAATCCAGGGAAAATTAAGAGAAAAGAATCAAAGAGTGAAAAGGAAGAATTGTTTAGTAACATACATACCACAAATTCTTCATCTACTTTACTTAATGTCAATTCAGCGTCATCTTCTGGAACAGTTTCTTCTTCTAATTCTTCCACAGGGTATGTTGGCCTGAAATAATAAGTTAATGTAAGACAAGTGTCAAAAACCAAAATATATAATCGGGGAAAAAAAAGACATATTAAAGATGCCCTCTGTGCCAGATCTTGTCTTTTACATTCTGCCTTTCCACAATCACTGCTAAATGCTTTGTGTTCTGAAAATTTCTAAGTGAAGAAACAAAAATGTTTATCTCTAACTTTAAAGACTTTATACACATAGGATGATATTCACAGTTGTGTTATTCAACATATCTTCTTTTCTTATTAATCTACCACACATATTTTATCATCATCTATGGCTTTTCCTTTTGTACTTCCAGCACTGGACACACACACCATTGGCCAACAGCACCATAAAAAAATGAACACTGAGGTTCATTCTAGTTTTTTTTTGGGTGGTTGCTTTTTAAATTGGACAATGTTGCAAAGATCATCCTTATACATTTTTCAATCATTTAAAATAAATTTTACAAGTAGAATGCCTGAGGGTATACTGTGTGCTTCTTTTTTTTTTTTTTTGCTGACAGAACTAGCTTCTAGTCGATTTACACTGCCAGCGATGACTGTTACATGCAAACAAACTTTAATCTTTGCTAATCTTCTAGATGGAAAAAATTTATTCTTGCTTTAATTGCATTTCTCTTACATGAAAGTGGCTTAATATATTTTTTCATTTTTTTAATTGGTTACTTATGTTCATTTTAAGTGAAATGCCTTTGACTTTGTTCCTTGACTTTTTCTATATTACAATGTACTTTGACTTGTTAAAAGTATTTTCCTGAACATCTTAAACTCTTGCTGCGAACCACAATAAGATCTCACCCTCCCCAACCTGAAGTCCCAGTATCCCCACCAGGGAAGCCTGGCAGCTGGATCCTGCAGCATTTCACCACTGGAACTACCTCTCATGACCTTCCTCTAAAATCTAATCTCAAAATCATGCAGACGCACTAGCGTCCACACAAAGAAGTTACTTCATTTACATCCTATATTAGAGGTACCGGTGAACTCAGGCCTCACATTTCTTCACCTCTCCGTAACTCATTGTAAACATAGAGACATCATAACTGTAGGTTCCAAACCACGTTACAACACACACAAAAAAACAACTCCAAACTGCAAAGGTCACGATAGTGAAGCAACACAGGTACCCACCAGGCTTAGTGAATGAAGTCACTAGTTCAGATGATCCAATCAGTAATAATGAGCTATATAACCTTTCTGACAAGGAATTTAGAATGGAACTGTTAAGGATATATAAGGAGCTTAAAGAAACAAAAGAACACACTGCTAATAAAAGAAGATATGAGAGCAGAAATTAGGAAAATACAAAGAAAAATACAAGCAGAAATGACAGGCCCAAAAAACTTGATAGGTGAAATGAAAAAACTCACTGGAAGGCCTCATCAACAGAATAACTGCTGCTGGGCATAGAATCAGTGAGCTCCAAGATGAGATGCAGAGAATCTCCAGACAACAGAAGAAGACGGAAAAGAGCCTCAAAAAAAAAAAAAAAAAAAGATGACAAGAGAATATGGGGATGAAGTCAAGAGGAATAACATAAGAATCACTGGGGTACCAGAAGGGCAGGAAGAAAACCTTGATGAAGAAGCAACTATCAAAGCCATCATTGCTGAGAAGTTCCCAGAGCTGAAAAGTGCATGCACCCAGATCCAGGAGGCCTACAGGGTACCAGCTAAAGGAAATCCAAATAAAAATACTCCACCAAAGATATAGACTACTGAAAGAAGCAAGATCAAAACCAGAAAATACTCACAAAGGATCATTCTTAAGATTCACAGCAGACTTATCAAAAAGAATTCTCAGGGCCCCAAAACAGAGATGGGCTATAGTGAAAAGACCCAATGAAATGAATACCTCACCAAGAATACTTTACCCAGCCAGACTCATTCAGATTTAAAGGAACAATAATATTACCACAATAAGAAATAGAAGGGCTACTTTAATACAAGACAAGCTCCACGAATATGCCAAACTTCTGGAGAAAGCACAAAACCACATAACAATAATCTTTCACAACACCAACAGTTTAAATGCACCAATTAATAGACACAGAGTGGCAGGATGGATCATAAAATTGAACCAAACACTCTGCTGCTTGAAAGAAACACATCTGAACAGCCGGAGAAAACAGATTCAAAGTCAAAGGTTGGAAAACAATTCTTTAAGGAAACAATCCCTTAAAACAGCAGGACTGCATTCGAGGTCTCCAAAAAAAAAAAAAAAAGCAGGATGTACATACTAGTTCCAGACAACATAGACTTTAGGCTTAAGAAGGTTATAAGAGACAGTGAAGGTCATTTCTTAACAATCAAGGGATCTGTACATCAGGAAGATCTCCTACTCCTAAACGTATATTTACAAAATGAGGAACCAGCAAGATACCTAAAACAACTCTAATAGACTTGAAGAAAAATGAGAGCAACACAATAGTAGTTGGAGACTTCAACATTGCTTTTTCACCTCTTGATGGATCAATTAAACTAAAAGCTCAGCAAGGAAATACTTTATTTGAGGGAAGAAAAGGAAGAATAGTAGATACATACATTATATATAAAAATATATCTATGTATATATATATGTATATAAATCTTTTCATCTCCAAAAAAGCCAAATACACATTCTTCTCCAGGGCACATGGGATATTCTCCAAAACAGACCACATGCTGAGCTACTAAACATATCTTCATAAAATTAAGAGGACAGAGACTGGCCCCGCTCGCCGCCAAGATGAGATCCTGGGGGCTGCACGTGTGCGGCCTCTCCGCAGCTGCATGAGCATGACTCCAGAGGCCAGCTAAACTACTTTTGTTACCGGCAGCTCCTTGCAGAATATCTCCAAGCTGAGAACTAAGCCGCGGCCCTGTGCTTGCCCAGGAAGGGAGAGGTATTTCTCTCTCTCGCCTTTTTCCTTGCCGGGGGTGAAGGGCGTGGCGATTGCCATATTTTGAGGACTACAGATGTGAGTTACAAACTGCAGCAATAGGACACGAGGGTGCTCTCGGGAAAGTGGGTGGCACCGGCCCTGCTCACCACCGAGATGTGATCTTGGGGGCTGCAAGTTTGCGGCCTCTCCGCAGCTGCACAAACATGACTCCAGAGGCCAGCTAAACTACTTTTGGTACCGGCAGCTCCTTGCAGAATGTCTCCAGGCTGAGAACTAAGCCGTGGCCCCATGTCTGCCCAGGAGAGGAAAGGTATTTCTCTCGCGCGCCTTTTTCCTTGCCGGGGCTGAAGGGCGTGGCGACTGCCATATTATGAGGACCACAGATGAGAGTTACAAGCTTGCAATGGTCCAATATCTGGAAGAAATTTCCCTGGACTTAGTTGCTAAAATACAGAAATCCAAAACCAAGACCTCATATCTCTTCACAACAAGCCTGACTCTAGTGGGGAACTCCTAACAATATAGTGAGGTTTTTGTTGAAATATTGAATGTAACCAAAGTAAAGAGAAAGTAAAGTGATATTTATCAGTTGTGGGGGGGGGGGAATGGGAGGTATACTGAGTTTTTGATGGTTTTTTTTTTGGTGGTGGAATATGGGCACTGGTGAAGGGATGGTTGTTTCAGCACTGTATAACTGAACTTAAACCTAAAAGCATTGTAATTTTTCACATGGCGATTCAATAAAATAAAAAAAAATTTAAATTAAGAGGATAGAAATTTTATCAACAATATTTTTCAACTATGATGTACTGAAAGTAGAAGTTAATCACACATAGAAACCGAGGATTAAATAAACACCTGGAAATTAAATAGCTCATTACTGAACAAGTGGGTTAAAGAGGAAATTAAAGAGGAAATCAAGATCGCTGAAAACAAATGAAAATGAAGACATGGGCTACCAGAATTTGTGGGACATAGCAAAAGCAGTGTGAAGAGGAAAGTTATAGCTCTGCAAGCATTCATCAGAAAAGAAGAGCCCACATAAAAAACCTAACTTCACAGCTTAAGATCTTGGAAAATGACCAACAAAAACAGCCCACAACAGGCAGGAGGAAGGAATGAGCTGGAATCCCAAAACACAAACCAAAGAATCAATGAAACCAAGAGCTGTTTTTCTGAGAAAATAAACAAGATTGATAAACTACTAGCAAGATTCACAATGAAAAACAGAGAGAAAACCCTAATAAACCAGTCAGAAATGAAAGGGAAGGTATCACAACAGAAACCACAGAAATTCAAAGGATAATCAGAGTTACTTTAAGAAACTTTATGCCACAAAACTAGAAGATGATTAAGAAATGGAAAAATTCCTAGATTCCTATAACCTCCCAAGGCTGAACCAAGAAGATGCAGAATACCTGAACAGACCTATTACCATCAAGGAAATTGAAATGGTAATAAAAATCCTTCCCCCAAACAAAAGCACTATCCAGATGAATTCACTAGTTAATTCTTCCAAATCTTTGAAGAGGCCCTACTCCCAATCCTTTTCAAGCTTTTCCAGGAAACTGAAGAAACAGAAACTCCCAACCAGTTTCTATGAGAAAAGTATTACATTGATACCAAAAGCAGACAGAGACACCAAAAAAAAAAAAAAAAGAAAGAATTACAGAGTGATATCCCTGATGAATACAAATGCAAAGAATTCAACAAAATACTAGCAAAAAAAATAGAATCAAACAGCTCATCAAAAATATCATTTCTCAATGATATTTATCATAAAAATATCATGCCACAAAATATCATGCCACAACTGAGTAGGATTCATCACAGGGATGCAAGGATCATTTACCACATGCAAGTCAATCAACATAATACACCATATCAATAAAAGAAAGGATAAAAACCATATGATCATATCAATAGATGCAGAGAAAGCATTTTGAGAAGATCCAGCACCCATTCATTAAAAAAATCAATAAAATGGGAGTTGAAGGAACTTTACTCAATATAGTTAAAGCCATCTATCACAAGCCCACAGCAAGCATTATTCTTGATGGGGAAAAACTAAAAGTCTTCTCTTTAACATCAAGCACAAGGCAAGCTTTCCCACTCTCATTTCTATTTGATATAGTACTGGAAGTGCTTGCCATAAAAGTTAGGGAAAAAAAAGATATCAAGGGCAACCATATAAGAAAGGCATAAGTCAAGCTATCACTACTTGCAGATGACATGATACTGAGAAAATCCTAAAGACTCTTCAAAAAAGCTCCTAGAAACAATATGTTTACATAGTAAAGTTGCAGGCTACAAAATCAATACCCAAAAGTCCTTGGCTTACCTATATACAAATAATGAAAGAGAAGAGATATTTAAAAAACAATCCCGTTCACAATTGCATCTTAGAAAATCAAGTACCTTGGAATCAACTTGAAGAGGTGAAGGAGCTGCACAAAGAAAACTATAGAAGACTACTTCAAGAAATAAAAGAGGACACAAGGAAGTGGAGACACAACCCCTGCCCATGGACTGGGAGGATTAACATTGTCAAAAATGGAAATACTCTCCAAAGCACTATAACAGATTCAATGTGGTCCCTATAAGGATACCCGTGACATTTTTCAAAGAAATAGATCAAAGACTTCAGAAATTCACATGAAACAATAAACCCCTGTGAATAACTAAAGCAAGTCATGGGAAAAAGACGGGAGGCATCATCTTTCCAAACTGAGTTTACGATAGAGCAATGGCCTTTCTGTACGGGCACAGGAAGACAGTTAATATTATGCTTGGTAACTTGGGAGCTAATTGACTCCATATTAACTCCTGGGCATCTGCTTTCTCGACTCAGTTGCTCTTAGTTCCTAGCACCCCAAAACTAGGGTCCCAACGAGGGACAGAATGGACCCAGGGCAAGCTGTGAGCTACCCTGGCATCAAAATGGGCCAGGCCAAAGCACCACAATACTCAACTATAAATTGAGAACATGGTCATAGACAAATGGTGTCATGATCCAAAAGTAAGGACGAGACTAGGACCCTGAAGGGGTTAGGAAAACTAACCTGGTTTGAGGACTGTGGTCTGGAATATATAGTAAATGTCCTTAGGAAGAAACAAACTTTAAGTTTGATACATCTCTTACTGTGCTCATACAGAATGACATTGCTAGAAATATAAGAAGTAAATTTACTGTAACTATTTAAGTGGATGACTAGCTGGGGAAGGAAAAAAGTGACACACCCTTGTTTAGATCTCACCCTTGAGGGATCTCCTAGTAATCTGGAGTAATCTCCTTAGATGAGATTTTGTTAATCTCCTGGAGAAATGGTCTTACCCTTCATTGTTGATTTGTTAATGTTCAACCCACCTTTGTATCACCACCCTATGTAATTTGCTATATAAACTAAGACTGTAAGGGGGGAAGGCGCAGAAAGACAGAGGCAAGACAGAAGCAGCAGAGAAGACACAGGAGAAGACACAGAAGCAGAGAGAAGACACAGAAGCAGAGACAGAGAGAGATCAGAAGAGACCAGAGGAGAGACTACAGAGACAGAGAGAGACAGACAGAAGAGAGCACAGTGGCACACACAGAAGCACAGCACAAGGAGGAGCCATCCCGATCTAGTACATACACAGTGGCTTGAAAGCACCGAACTCGAGTGGTGAGAGAGAGACCACTGCCCCAAGAGCCCGGGAACAACAGAATACAACACACACATCATCACCCCCTCCTGCGCACGCATCTTTGTAATTTTTTACACCATATGGGCCCCCGAGTACAGCCAGGAGTAATGCCTGAGTGCAGAGCCAGGAGTAAACCCTGTGCATTGCCAGATGTGACCCAAAATGCAAAAATAAATAAATAAATAAATAAATGAATAAATAATCAGACCTGAATCCATAAGGTAGCACTGTAGCACTGTCCTCCCATTGTTCATTGATTTACTCGAGTGGACACCAGTAACGTCTCCATTATGAGACTTGTTGTTACTGTCTCAAGTATCAAATACACCACGGGGAGCTTGCCAGGCTCTGGTGTACAGGCAGGATACTCTTGGTAGCTTGCCGGGCTCTCCGAAAGGGACAGAGAAATCGAACCCAGGTTGGCCGAGTGCAAGGCAAATGCCCTACCCTCTGTGCTGTAAGGTACATGGAGGAAAACATAGGCAAAACCTTCCATGAAATTAAAATTAAGAGCCTCTTCAAAGATGAAACACCATTGACCCAGCAAGTGGAAGCAAAGAAAAACAAACAGGACTACATTAAACTAAGAGGCTTATGCATCTCAAAAGAAATGGTAACCAACAGTAATCAAGATACAGAGACAGCCTATGGAATAGAAAAAAATTATTTACCCAATACCCATCAGATTAGGGATTAATATCAAAGATATATAAGGCACTGGTAGAACTTAACAACAACAAAAAAATCTAACCCATCCAAAAATGGGGGGAAGAAACAAACAGAAACTTCCTCAGAGTAGAAATACAAATGGCCCACGAAAAAATGCACTACATCACTAATCATCAAGGAGATGCAAATCAAAACAATAATGAGATACTGTTATTCTCCTCACATACCATAGTGACTGGCACACATCCAAAAGAACAAGAACAACCAGTGCTGTTGTGGATATAGGGAGAAGGGGGCTCTCATTCACTATTGGCAGGAATGTCGAGTGGTCCAGCCTTTTTCATAAAGCAATATGGGCATTCCTCAAAAAAACAGAAATTGAGCTCCTATTTGACCCAGCAATACCACTCTGGGAATACTCAGAGGGCTCAAAAACATAAAGCAGAAATACCATTTGCACTTCTATGTTCATTGCAGCACTATTCACAATAGCCTGAATCTGAAAACAACCTGAGTGCCTGAGAACAGATGACCTGTTATCTTGGTACATCAACCAATGTTAACTATGGTACATTAACACAATGGAATATGCAGCTGTTAGGAAAAATGAAGTCATGAAATCTGCTTATAAGTGGATGATCATGGAGAGTGTCATGCTGAGTAAAATGAACCAAAAGAAGAGAGATAGACATGGAATGATTGCACTCATTTGTGGGACATTAAAAAACATGGTATGTGACTAATACACAAGTATAGCAGAAACAAGGTCAAGAGGAATAGTCTACTGTTGGAAACCTGCATCAGGTGCTGGGGGAAGAAGAAAGTTAGGATAGAGAAAGAACCACTATGCAATGATGGAAATGATCACTCTGGATAAGAACTGCTTGCTGAAAGTAGCTGAAGAAACAAACATGATAACCTCTTAGAATCTGATTACAAACCATAATGTCCAAAAAGAGAGTAGGGGAGAGAGGAAGAGAGGAGAGACGGGGGTGGGGGGGAGTGAGAGAGAGAGAGAGAGAGAATATAAGTGTCAGCCACAGTGGTAGGCAAAGGGTGGGGACAGAACAGAAACAGGGAACATTGGTGGCAGGAAATGTACACTGATGGAGGGATGACTGGTGGGACATTATATCACTGAAACCCAATCATGAACAGCTTTGTAACTGCATATCTTATGGTGACTCGATTTTTTTTAAGTATTTTCCCAAATTAGTACATAAAATTTTTATTAAATAGGCTATTAAATGGCTATTATACTACATATAAATGTGTAACATATATGACTAACACGTTATTGTATTAGGTTAAGGAGTTATAATTCTTATTACAAACACCTGGCAACGTTTTCCTGAATCGACTATTCTGTTAGCATTATATCTGCATCTGCAAGACTTTTCTCTTGTATGATACACCCCATACACATTCCTTTTGGTCTTTTGTACACCAATAATTTCTTCTATAATAGTAAAATCTTTGATCAGGATGAAATTCATTTGCTAGAGATGGTAAAAAGGACTCAAGGTATATTCTTATTTCTAAAATCAAAACAGTGAGCTGTAACATCAAATGTTAATTATAATTTCTGAAAAAAAGTTTTAACAACATCTATTTCCTGTACTAAAAATATTCTGGGGCCTGGGACATTACTCAGTCCTAGGGTACTTAGTTTGCTTCCTATGAAGTTCAGGGTCTGATTCCTGGACAGAGACCTATACACACTAAAGTATATGTGACCAGTTAACAAAAATACAATAATCAACATTGTTGTACTGGAGCGATAGTACAGCGGGTAGGGTATTTGCCTTGCATGCAGCCGACCCGGGTTCAATTCCCAGCATTCCATATGGTCCCCCGAGCACCGCCAGGAGTGATTCCTGAGTGCAGAGCCATGAGTCAGCCCTGAGCATCGCTGGGTTTGACCCAAAAGCCAAAAAACAAACAAACAAAAAAACAACAAAAACAACAACAAAAAAAATCAACATTGTATTTTAAGATAGGAAAGAGGTGTGAACAAAATAAATTTTCTTAAATAATTTTCTAACATTCCATTAATTAGAATTACATAATAACATCTCAAAAGTGATATTCTTATAAGATTTGCTTGACAGTTATGTAAACTAATCATCTATAAAAATGAAACCTATAAAAATGAAAAGGGCACCTGCACTATATCCAGTGCTGCCTAAGGGTATTCAAAGGCTACAACCAAAGCTTAATATTTATTTTTGCCCAGTCACTCTAAGCAAGAGTGACTGAGTAATTTAAAGTATTAGACTAATTTCCATTTTGCTTTTTATCTTCAGCTATCAGTTATCCCCAAGGATATGTGTTTATTTGCATAAATTTTTATTTGCATAAATAAAAATTTTCAGACTTTTAAAAATTTTCCTAAATTGATAAGGATGGATAATTAAACTTAGTATTAATATGAACTTAACTATTAAATTTAATAATTACATATTTGAACTGAAAAGGGGCACAATAATATTATATTTGATTTTTGAAAGCATCAAACATTAAAATTTTGTCCATATTCTTTTCTAGTCACCTGTGACAAATTACAGTTTGGAAGAGTTAAGAGAAAGAGGAAAAGCAAGAACATAAAATTACTATTGCAAGATTTTTTACCTTTTCCATGAGAAGCCAATATATTTTAATGCTTCTTCAGCTAAGCAGTCGAGAACATAGCATACATGCTCTCCATAACCTGATTTTAATTTTGAAGGGGGAAAATCTGCAGTTCTTGCCTGAAAGAAATCAGAATATTATTACATATATTCCAAATACAAAAATATTTTAAGTAAAGCACAGCTGAATGCATCACTCCTCTATTTTTCAAATAGCTATAATCGTACATTATTTCTTAGAAATAAATCTTTTCAGTGTCTTAAAAATATATTGATATATTAAAAAACAGAGGCATTAATTTTAAAATATATCAAGTTAAAAGGTGATAACCTCATGAGAGCACAAAAAAAATCACTGATCTTGTTAGGGTGAAAAGCAAAATTACTGCCTAGTATTATATAATTAAATGACAGTGTAAAGAACAGTGATTCACTTATCAAAAATTAATGACATGTGAACCAAAAATTCTTTTGGGAAAAGTTAAAAAATGCAAATTTGAATTGCTATCACAGTCAATGTTAAATCAAAGTTCTCTTTCAAAATGCAAAGTATTTCAATTTTCTGGTTTTTAAAAAATAATTTTTGAGAACAACCATGCTTCCATAAACTTATCGCACACATATTAAGATTAAGAGAAATATTACTTTGGGTTATACAAGTATACACTGGGCATTTATAAAAAGTATATTCATATTATAAAAACCATGCTGAAAAGGTTTTCCTGAAAATAAATCCAGATAGGATTTTGTATACCTATGTGTTTATACTTATTCACAGAGGATTCATCTGTGAGATTAACATTCAGGTCGCTGAACTGCCAATATTAAAATTCATAATTTGAGAAGAGGCACAAAGAAAGTTGTTTACACTTACAAATGATCGAAGCTCAGATAATATGTTCGATATTGTTGCATTAGGGTCATCATATTCTTGAGGCTGTTCAAAGGAATGGCCTGCTTTATTAATCAACCAAGCAGCAAGAGTGCAAAACATGTAGAATTGTTCACCAGGGTTAGTAGGCAGTGCAAAATAGTGTCTGTTTCAAAATATAAAAAGGTGGAGATATGAAATATTACAAATAAGTATGTAGCAACCAATATTGTGGAAGAATTTTTTCCCAAATATTCTAAAAACTAAAAGACATTGATAATTCACTCTTTGAAGTTTCCAGTATTCCAAGCACTCACACTAAAGTACTTAATCAACAGGAGTAAGATTAGGAAAATTAATATTACAGATTTTAAAAAATCAAAGAACTTATATACAGAAAATGCACTGCATGCTAAATAAGAAAGCATACATACTCTGTCAAAACCATTTATGGGTCAAGAATAATAATAAAATATGCCCTAAAAATAGTAAATTAGAATTAAGGCATCTCAATTGAAGAAAACTGATTATTCATAAGGCATTTTAAAGATGTTTTTATAATGTCACTGGATATCTTACTATTCTAACCTCTCAGTCATGTCAAGTAGTTCTCTCTATGGCTGCATATTTGATTTAAGAACTCCTGAAACTTACTGCTAAGAGGCCAAATACTGCTTCTTCCCTCATGGTTTAAATCAGAACTTCTGGGAGAGAAGGTCAATATAGGTATATTTCAAGAGCTTCCTGGATGGTTCTAAGGTACAGTAGAATTAAGAACCACTGAGTATTAGACCTCCAGTCTAATAAACATTTGTTGACTTTTGCCAAATCCCCTAGTCTACTATAAATAGTTCTGCAAGAATCAGTACAATTTATGATTGCAAAAAACCTGAATATTTTAGAAACAAATCTTGCCAGCAAGAATACTTAAGTCAGTTTAGTCAGAGATGTATTTTGCTTTTTTGTGTTAGCTATTACTATTTATATATCATATGTATATATATACATAATGTAATACTATTATGTATTTTTCATAAGTCAACAGTCCATATTTCACAAACATTTTTTTGCAGGACAAATGTAAATTTTCTGGAAAATAGCAGAAGGCTGGGGAAGGGGGGGGAATAAAAGCCATTAAGTCCTTATAGGTATATGCTTCCAATTTTTTCAAAGAACCCATTGACTCTCATTGCTGGCTGCCACCATCAGGACAGAGGAATGGATATTGATGTGTACTGTAGCAGATTAATGGCAGTAGTTCAAACTTTAGCATTTACCAGAATAAGCAGGAAGGTTTATTGAAATGCAGACTTTTAGGCCCTACTCCTAGAATTTCTAACATGTGGAGCTGGAAAAGGAGCTGGGGAACTGCATTTCAGGTAATGCTGATACTGGTAACCATACTAACACTGTACTGTGATATCCCTCCCCTGGCCCAGGTCCCCCACCCTCCAAATAAATCCATGATTCAAAGTATCTTCCTGAACTTCCAAGAAAACAAAACAGAAGTAATATTAGTAGAACTTTATAACTATTTTTTCAGTTGAAAAATATTCTTGGGGTAGAGATGAGGGGTATGCCCCTTTCATTAATAGAAAATGATGAATCTCTGTAAGAAGTAATAACTACCAATCCTACAATTTCTGTCATCGGTCAGTCAACACATCTCTTCCTCTTAGTGGGTCTGATTAGCAATACGCCGAGTTCACATAAAACCTACACATCTCACCATCCAAGTTATAGAAAAAAAAGCAAAAGATCCAAACTACTCAGGGAAATTGCTTGAGTAGAGCTTTAGCCATAGAAAGTCCTGCAGCATTTTCTTAATCTAGATTAGAATCTTCGTCTAAATTAGTTGGCACAATTAAACAAGCAAATGTATGTATTGTGAAGGAAAAGCCTACCAAACGTGGATCTAAGGCTAGGTATGGTGAAAAGAGGAGAAAGTATTTGCTGTCCCCTACCCTCTGCCACCACGCCACCACAGGCACTGCTAGTAATTTTCCTCACTAGAAGGGCAGAACTTTAAATTGTGGGATGATAGGATGAGCCAATAGTTGCCATTTCATTTGTCTTTCCCACTTTTCAGTTCCTGAGACAACTAATATTACAAATAAAAAAGACATGAGCCACAGCAAAAAAAAAAAAAAAATCAAAACCACAAAAGTTTCCCAAGTGCATTGAAAGTTCTCAGCGGGATACAAGACTGCTTGCTTGCAGGACCTCTCAGAGGAAATAAAAAAAAAAAACTAGAGTTCGAAACAATGCCATCTCTGAGATGATCGGCGATTTCGGTATTTTTTTCCTGGACATTTCCTAGTGTTTTCCTACCGCAGGTATACCTTCATTATCTTCATCATGGGGGGGGGGGGGAAGTTTGTGTTTTGTGGAAGAGCGTGAGTCCTTGCAGAGCCGTCTTCCGGTCTGATTTCTGCCTTTCCAGAACTCGCGCTACCAAAAGAACAAGTTTCAACTCCCTGAACTCCGGGGTCCTGGTGGCCTGGGTGATGAGCTCTTTTTCCAGCCCGGGAAGCCCGCGGTCAGCGCGGGCTAAGCCGCGCTCTGCGCTCCCCCAAAGCCCTCAGATGTCCCCGGGGCGCGGATGCACCCGCGCGCTCGGCAACGAGGACACCCACCTGGACGGGGGCTTCAGGTTGTTCTTCCTGAGGAGTTCCTCCTCATAGCGGAGCAGCTTCAGTTTCTCCACCAGGTCCTCCATCACCACGAACATGTGGTAGGCCGCGCCGGGCCCCCGCTCCACGACCACCTCCCCCGCCCCATCCCCGCGGGCCCGGGACGCCCCATCCTCCAAACCCGACGGCGTGACCACTGCCGCGGAGCGCGCCATCACAGGACCGACCGAAAGAGCCCGCCCTGGGCTTCGGGCCGCGGCCGGAGGCCTCTGCCTGCAGCCCAGTCGGGACGGCCGCCACTGGTTACCAGGCGACCGCCGGGCAACCTGTCACCAGGGAAACTGGACTCCGCCTCCTCCCCTCCCCGCCCCCCGGAGTCTTCCCTCCAATAGGAGCGGCCAGGTCCGATGACGTCACTAACCACACGCCCACCTCCATTGCCTCAGGGGAGGAAGTGACAAATGAAGCCCTGCCCCGCTTGGGGGCGTGGCGTCCCTCCTCTCGCGGAGGCGTCAGGGTGAGGAGGAGGAGTCGAGGTGCAAGTGTGAGGTGAGCCTTAGCTGATTGGACCTGGTGCTTATCCAGCAGTGGAGCGGAGTGCTCAGCTGGTAGCAATTGAAAAGATGAAGGGAAAGGCGGTTTGTAGTATTTGAAAGTCCCGCTAATCCACTGATACGTTTTAGTTTTCTTCTGAACGTTGGAGGTTTTCACAGTTGTAAAGATAGTTCATGTGTTCCATTTCCCTTGACCTCAGGAACTTTCCGAGAGTGGTTTCTTTTTAGTCTTAATCTCTCTCATTAACAGTTTACTGTAAGGCTTGAAGAATCATGTGCCCCTCAATTACTCAAGCGCCAGGAAAGGGGTTTAGGTTGGAGGTGCGTTGAAGAAGAAAGACTGGATGAGCAAAAAGGCTGTGTTGAAAGGATTAGTTCGGTCTCAGAAATAAGAACTCTGAATACAACCTACTTAATCTGTCTCCTATTCAATACGTGTGGAATAAAGTTTCAGAATTCTTGTTTAAAATCTACAGAACAAAAGAGAGAATCTTTGCTATGTACGCCTCTGAAGACCAGGACTTCTACTCTGCCCCCAATTCACTAAATAAATACAAAGGGCCATAACTGACCACAATCTTCAGTTCTCAAAAAAGCCTGTGTATCAAGCACTTTTCCTATAAGATACACACAAAATGAGTTTAAATGGTAGATGCAGGGATACTTTTTGCAAGAAGAAAGCTATAGTAAAATGTTGGACAGGGTTATTTTAGGGATTTCTGCTACTACAGAATATATGAGTCACATTTCTTGGCTTAAGAAATTTGAACTTTATCTGACATACCATTTTTTTAAATAGAAAAAGTCAGAGGAAGGCCATTTCTCATTTGTTTTTATGCTAATAAGGGTATCAAAGTGAAAAATCATAAAAGCAAATGTCTTTATCTCTTGTCCAAGGAAAGGAAATTACTAATTTATATAAAACTAACTCGAGGAGGAAAGCCAAAGTGAAATATCTTTTAACAAATAACATTGCTTGCTACATGCCATTAATCAGTTTTTTTTTAATAGAAGTAAGTTGAAAATTTGGGTTAAACAATATTCCATTGTGAAATTGGTCTTTTGCTGTTTTAGAATAATGTTTCTCCTATACACCTCCACCACATCACCTCGTGAGATATATTGTACATCTGTGTAACATTTGGGGTATAACATTTTAGCATTAAAAAAAATGCCCACACAAGCTAAACAAGCTTTGGGCTAGTTGATTAATCAATAAGCAATCTGTGGTTTTCCAAATAACTCAAAGATGTCAGACTTCACAAATATATTGTTTATGCCATTGAGGTATTTATTCAGTGCATGTGATACATGTGATAAGACATTCTATCATTTTCAGGAAGTTATATAGAACTTAGTATGAACTTTGCTTTTGGAATTGTGAAAAAACCTCCAATAACATATATATTTTTGCTGAAGTTTTTCTTCTTCTATTGAATCTAGTCATTTTCTTTCCAGGTACAATACTGTTGAGCCTGGCTCAAAACAGCATGAGGAACTTGTTGCCCCTAAATTTCTGTGAAGAAAATAAAAGGACTAAATTATAAAATCTACCCTGGACTGGAGCGGTAGTACAGTGGGTAGGGCATTTGCCTTGCACGTGGCCAACCCAGGTTAGATTCCTCTATCCCTCTAGGAGAGCCCAGCAAGCTACCGAGAGTATCCCGCCCGAAAGGCAGAGCCTGGCAAGCTACTCGTGGCGTATTCGATAAGCCAAAAACAGTAACCACAAGTCTCACAATGAAGACGTTACTGGTGCCCGCTCGAGCAAATTGATGAACAGCGGGATGACAATACTACAGTGCTACCCTATACGATGTGACACAGAAAGAATGAAAAGGAGAAGTGGGGAGGTGTGGAAATCCAACTGTTCTCAATGCATGTTTTCTCATGGAAATAAAGATGGAAAGGGACAATGAAAATGTTGCTTTTTAAAAAATTATTGAAGTAACATGGTTGAGTATAGTGTCATTGTCTCTGCTTTTGATGTAAAATTACTGCACAATCACAACTATCACAACTACCACAGCTTTCAAAACCTCTCTTTCCCTATTTCTAGGTAGGTGCCTTCTAGTCCACTCTTTTGCTTCACGCCACCTCCTTCGTAGTAAGATTCCAAAACTCTGTTTTCATTGGGCATTGCCCCTTCCCTTGCTTTGTTTCTTTATATAGTACATATGACTGAAATTGTCCACCATTTATACTTTCTCTAATTTATTTCACTTAACATGACTTCGGGCTGGAGCAATAGCACAGCGGTTGGGCGTTCACCTTTCATGAGGCCGACCCGAGTTCGATTCCTCTGTCCCTCTCGGAGAGCCCGGCAAGCTACCGAGAGTATTGAGCCCGCATGGCAAAGCCTGGCAAGCTACTCGTGTGTATTGGATATGCCAAAAACAGTAACAAAAAATCTCTCAATGCCCACTCAAACAAAATCAATGAGCAGCAGGATGACAAGTTACAAGAGACAACATGACTTCATTCATCCCAGATTTTAAGCAAAAGTCAAGATTGCGAGCTGGAGTGATAATACAGTGGGTAGGCATTTGTCTTGCATGCAGCCGGCCCAGGTTCAATCCCTGGCATCCCATGTGGTCCCCCAAGCACCACCAGGAGTAATTCCTGAATGCAGAGCCAGGAGTAACCCCTGAGCATCTCTGGTGTGACCCAAAAAGAAAAAAGAAAAAACAGTCAAGATTGCATCTTCTCTTATAACTGTGTATTTCCATTGTGTATCAATTTCTTTATCAATTTATCTATTGTTGACATTTGATTTGTTTCCAAATCTGGCTATTGTAAATTGTGCTTCTACGAAAATAGGTGTGCATATATTTGTTGAATTAATGTTTGTCTAAAGAAGGCTGACATTTTATATTATTTTTATAAAACCAGGGATTATTTTGCTTCAGCATTTCTCAATGAGGGGCTATATAGCGTCACTATATGCCTCCAGGATATTCTAAGGGGAGCACAGTTGACATGTGTAAATGTAGGACCAGGAGACTGGGGGGATCAACCAGTAAAAAGGGGTGGTGGTTCCAGTTCCTTAATTTTTGCTCTCAGTTTTATTATTTTCTTTCTCCTTCCTGGTTTGTGCTCCCTTTGGTTGTTTTCCAAGATCTTACCCTGTGGATTCAAGTTATTTACATGGGCTCTTTCTTCCTTTCTGATTAATGCTTGCAGAACTATAAACTTTCCTCTTAACAGTGCTTCTACTGTGTCCCACAAGTTCTGGTAGCTTGTGTCCTCATTCTCACTTATTTCCAAGAATCTTTTGATTTCCTCTTTATCTCACTGATTTTTCAGTAGTGATTTGTTCAGTTTCCAGGTGTTTGATTTGATTCACTGTTTCTATGTGTGATTAGCTTCTATTTTCAGTGCATCATGGTCTGACAAGATAGTTGATACAATTTATAACATTTTGATTTTATAGAAGTATATGTTTTGTGACCCAGCATGTGATCTACCTTGGAGAATGTCCCAGGTGCACTGGAGAAGAATGTGTATTGGGCTTTGGGGGCATGAGAAGCCCTGTATATAAAGTGTAGGAATGGAAAAAGAGAGAGAGAGCAAGAAGAAAAGTGCCTCCCATAGAGGGAGGCTAGAGATGGAGGGTGAGGTGTTGGGGGGCTGGTGGTAGGGAAACAGGGGACATGGTGGTGAGAAATACACACTGGTGGAGGGATGGGTGCTTCTTCATTGCATGACTGAAACCCAATTTTGAACAGCTTTGTAATGGTCTATCTCATGGATATTCAATTAAAGAAATATTTTCAAAAAATCACTGTCACTGGCACTGTCATCCCATTGCTCATCGATTTATTCGAGCGGGCACCAATAACATTTCTCATTGTGAGACTTATTGTTACTGTTTTTGGCATATCCAATATACCACGGGTATCTTGCCAGGCTCTGCTGTGTTTCAAAAAGCAATGTGGAAGAAAAACGTAATATAGAATTCATGCCCTATTGCAATCAGCTTAATAAATGGCTGAATAAATAACAGTACTTCTACATTAAAATTAGAAAAGCACCACATATATCTATTAGCCTCTTCTCTTCCATTTCATACTTCAAAGTCAGTATTTCTTTGCTGAGTTATAGTCTCATTGATCTATCAAGAGGTGGAAAAGCAGTATTGAAGTCTCCAACTACTAATATGTTGCTACCAATGTACTCATTGAAGACTATTTGTTGTTTTAAGTATTTTGTTGGTCCCTCATTGGGTGCATATGCATATATGATTGAGAGTGTAATTTCTTACTAATTTATATATCCATTGATTAATAAATGACCTTTTCTGTCTTCTCTAACCTTTTTCAGTCTTAAGTCTTTATCTTTGGATACCAGCATGGCTACCCTGACCTTTTTTTAAGGAGTTGTTTGCTTGAAAAATTGTTTTCCAGCCTTTGATTTTGAGTCTGTGTTTGCTCTGACTATTCAAATGTGTTTCTTGTAAGTAGTAAAATGTTGGATTCAATTTTTTACTTCATTTTGATACTCTGTGTGTCTTAACTGGTGCATGAAAACCATTGACACATATTATTGACATGGGATTTTGTATTTTCTGTATAAGTTTAATGTGTTTTTATGGTTTGTTTTGCCTTCCCCTTTAGTTCTACTTTTAAAGTTATTTTTCAATCGATAAATTTACTAAGATTTATTTATTTATCAAGTTGTGTATCATTCCTTCAAGTCTTAATGACATTCTGGCTGGGAAAGTATTCTTTGTGAAGCCTTCATTTCATTAAGAGTTTTTTTTTGTTTGTTTGTTTCGTTTTTTTACTATGTCCAACCATGGGTCCAGAGGGTCTCGTTCATTAGGTCTGCTGTAGGATGCTTCTTTGTACGTAATTTCTTTCTTTGATCTTGGTGTTTTCAGTATGATATCTCTATCTATGGTTTTCTCCACTCTGATTAGGATATATATTGGGGACTTTTTGTTAGGCTTTCTTTACTCTTCGGGCTTCCTAGATCTGGATACCTACCTTCTCTAGCTCTGGAAACTTTTCAGCAATGCTATCTGTGACTATTGCTTCATAATTGGGGTTACATTTCTGTCTCTCTGGGACTCTAATGATTCTTATGTTGTTCCTCTTGAATTCATCCCAAAGGTCTCTGGCCTGCTGTTGATTTATTTTGAGGTCTTTTTCCATCTTCTGCTTTTGCCTGGAGATTTTCTGCATCTCATTTTTCAAGCTCACTGATTCTGTCTTCAGCTACTGTTACTCTTACTATTGAGGGCATCCACGGAGTTTTTCATTTCACCTGCAAAATTCTCAAAATAATGACATTTCTGCTTGTAATTTTCTTAGTTCTTCTCATATCTTCCTATGTTTTGTTGGGTGTTCATTCCACTGTTTCTTTGAGCTCACTAAACATCCTCACCATTTCGTCTCAATTCTTTATCAGAGAGATTATGTGGGTGGAAATTTCTTGTTAAGACTTCATGGCTCCTATCTCTGTCTACTTCCCATGGTGGCATTCTGTTTCCACATGGTGCCTGTGCTGGTCTGGAGGTGATTCTTTCCAATATACTATTAGCATCCCCACATGCCCCACTTCCAGGAACTCCATGGGTGGTGGTCTCTTCTTTCCCCATAATGACATTCCCTTCCAATTTGGTGTTCCTGTGTAAATGTGTGGAGCCTCTTGTCTGAATCAGGGAATATGTATTTTGCCTGATGTACTGCTGCTCTGTGATTAGAGTTGTTATGTTTCTTGCACTCACCACTACTTTTGTGGCTTTGGGATAATTTTGATTAGAATAGGGGCATATAGACTATTGACCTAATGTGGTTGGGATAGCAGGCTGCCCTGATGAAAATTTAGTATGAGAGAACGAGAACAAGATGTGGATTTTAAGGAATATGGAGAGGGAGATTAACACCCTTTTGGAAAACTAGCCTGCCCCCCACTGGTGGCCTGTGGAAGGAACCAAGCACTAGCAGCATTCAGGATCCATTAGAGTGTTAGCTCAAATCCTACTCCCAGTTTACTCTAATGCTAGCAGGAAAATTCTTTCCTTCAGGGCATTGGGGAGGCCTTCTTTGAGGCACTCTCATGCTGGGAAAGTTTCTTCCCTCAAGTTTGTTTGCAGGGATAGGGCGCCTGTGCTGGTAGCCACTTGGAAAACCATGTCCACCATTTGTTTTAATACTCATATGATTTATTTGTTTATATACTTTGGCAAACCATACCAGGCACATCTAGATACAACACCTGAGTCTAAAACTAACCAAAAAAGTCAGGATGGGATGAAATTTCATTGTCTTACAATACTGTTTATAAATATCACTTCAAAATAAGATCTTGGGGCTGGAGTGATAGCACAGCGGGTAGGGCGTTTGCCTTGCACGCTACCGACCCGGGTTCGATTCCCAGCATCCCATATGGTCCCCTGAGCACCGCCAGGGGTAATTCCTGAGTGCAGAGCCAGGAATAACCCCTGTGCACCACCAGGTGTGACCCCAAAAAAGCAAAAAAAAAAAAAAAAGATCTTAACTCGAATATATATTAAAAGCCGGAATCATGTTTTTTTGTAAGCAAACTTTGAAAACATTAGATTTCAAATTTAAATATATTACATATTTGTTTAAATATAAAATACATAAATTATTCCTTAGCATAATGCCACTATCATTTGGCTCACTGAACTTAATGTTGCAACTTTACGGGACTTAAATATACTAACCCACTCTGGGATCAATCATTATACCAATCTGGACCTGTGAGCCTTTCAGTCTAATATATAATATGAATTCTGAGCTAGATGTTGAAGTGATTTTTACCCTATACACAAGTGGGATTTACTGTTTTTAACTTGCCATAACAAACCTCTTAACTTAAAGAAAAGTGGTTTCAGCACATTTTTTCTGAATTACTTTATTTTTTAGTTTTTCCTTGATGGTAGAATTATTCTAATCCCAAGATTATAGTTGTTTCAGCTACTTTGAGTTTTATGATAAATGCCACTCAAAGTCAACTGTAATATAACTGTACATATTTTAATGCTTGGCTTTGCTACAAGACCTCATTTTTTCTTGGGGGAGAAATAAACTTCACATCTGAGCAAAGTTCAGATTATTGCCTCTGTGTAGGTGACAGAAATAGTAATTGCTGGTTTTCAAGTAGAAAGCATGTGTTGAGAGCATAGAATATAATTAAGTGTATATCTTAGATATTCTGATCATATCATAAAGAAGTAATAATAAGAAAGCAAAATTGATTAGAAGGTAATGAATAGTCAGGTGGAACATTGTCTTGGACTGAAATGGGTAGCTCTTGAAATGGCATAAAAGTGATAGATAATAGGAAGTAATTTTGAGGCCATAGATAATCGGAAGTAGATTTGGAGGCCATAGCAGGTAAGGCACTTGCTTTTCGCACAACCAGTCTGCATTCCATTCTGGCATCCTGTGTGGTCTCCTGAGTACCGCCAGGAGTAAGTCCAGAGTATTGCCTGATGTGGCCCCAAAGCAAAAATAAAACAGAACAAAAAGAAATAGACTAAAAACAACTTGGTAATAAACACCATGAGATGTTGTTTGGTCCATGAATGGTACCACAAAGATGACATACTTTGGAATAATAAAGCTAATGCTTATATCCCTGCCTCACTGGTTCATTGGCTATGGGCGATAGCTATGGGAAAGACAGCTTCTATCTGAGGATGAGGAAACTTGGCTGAAGGTAGTTCTTTGGAGGAGAGTACAGCTGTGACTACTGAGTAACCAAAACCTACAGTAGGTGGAGGATAGGTTTATCAACCTGGTTAAAAATGTCAACACACAGCAATTTTACTACCATTGTTGACATTAAAATGTGACAGCTATAAATTTATTTGGGGTGCTGATGTGCTGATGATGGGGTCCAACTAAGATTTTTGAAAAGTACTACTTAGGCCAGAGAAATAGTGCCTGGGTTAAAGCACTTTTCTTGCATACAACTGACTCTGATTTTTATCTCAGGCACCACCTATAGACTCCCAAACATTGCCGGGGGTGACACCTGAGCACAGAACCAGGAGCAAACCCTGATTATAGCTGGGTGTGGCCCACCCCACCCTCCCAAGTAAGACTGCTTGGGATGGGAGATGAAGTTCACTGTAGATCATTTGTCTTGTATGTGAGACCCTGATGTCACATGCACACACAGGTAAGGCAGTTAAAGGTGTAAACAACCCATAGATCAACAATCCATCAGATGGGAGAATTATTGCAAATATCCAGAAAGTTTCTTGATGAGCACTGTTTCATCATATGTGTTAGGAACACTTGATTTGATGTGTATTGGATACTAACAAGGATTAATCTGATTTGTCAGCTTTTTGAAGGTTAAATAGAAATAGGTTTATTCTTCAAGGGCTAGATTAAGAAGATTCAATTTATTTTGCAGTCTGCGACAAGATTTTCCCCTAAGGAAAAATTAAATTCAGGACAGAGAGTAAACAATAAATGTCACAAGAAAAAGCTTTGTTAATAGGGCTCCCTGGAGGCTAATAAAAGCAAAATGTACTAGATGCTACTTCCTAGTAGAATTGTCACACACCTTCATGTTATAACTTTGCAGCCCAATACATAATACACTAGGATTTCTGAAGGCCTATTTAACAAATGTTTTTTGTCACCTTGTCTTGAACAAACAATTACATGGTAATAATACATTGTCTAAATACCTTATTTTTATTTCTAGCTATTTGGTGGAGATAAATTTCTAGTTCATTCTGCCGTTGTATCTAGTGAGATTTTGACAGCAGGAGAAATTTTTCATCTTTATTTCTGAAGGTGTGAATGTGAAAATCCAAGCTAATAGTTCCAGGGATCAGTTTTACTTTTGACAATACAGAATGTACTTTATACCACTTTTTGCACAACAAACATTTGAGTATATATAATGTGTTAGACTTTGACATGTGCTTGGATATGGTGATATAAAGACTTATGAGCCTTCTCTCTGCTCAGAGGGCATTCTCTAATATTGGAAGAAACGTAAAATTGGCTGACCTACTAGGATAGTAATGGATGCATATTTTTTTTTGTTTTAAAAGTTTTTTATTGTTTTTCAGTTTTTTTTAAATTAGGCACCATGATTTGCAATACTATTAATAGTAATGTTTCTGGTATAACAATGTTACTACACTGTACTCACCACCAGTGTTGGTGATCCTCCACTACTATCTATAGGTCCTCCTTCATAGCCCCTCCCTAAACAACTCAGTTTCTTAGGCAGCCTCTCAGGTTCTATTACTGTTTTTTTTATTCACTTGTGATGTTTATTTATATTCCACATAAGAAATAGAGTATTCTTATTCTTCAGATTTCTTTTATCCTACCTCTCCTCAAAACAGTCAGTTTTGCCTCCCATAGTCTTACTATTTTTTTCCGGGAAAAATTAGTCAGGGGAAATTAGCAGAATAGATATTCCAAGATTTCCTATCTGAAGAACCAAACCTCAGAGCAAAAGTGATGGCTTTTCTTTGTGACTAAAGTGGAGGTTAGTATCACTATTGGCCTTTAGCTTAGGTTTAAGAGACATGGAATCTCCTTGCCTAGATATATTGCCAAGGGATCTGCTATAGACAATGATTTTCAGAGGAGCATGAGTGGAGAAGTGCGTGAAGTTCAAATTTCTACTCAGTTCAAATTGGAAAGTAAATTCCAAAAAAAAAAAATACCCTAAATACCCATAAATGAAAAGAACAAATAGAAGATTTTTATGGATTTCTAATAACTTATAATTTCATTAAGTATTGCTTTACTTACTGTCATTTGTATATTTTTAAAATACAATGTTAGAGTTCAGAGAGTATTCATAAACTCTAAAGAATTTATTCCTCGAACACCACAAGGCAGAGTATGAATTTGTACTAGTAAATTTCCCAAGGGGGAAAAAATACAATTGATTGAATGTAGATTATGGTTGATTAGTCGTCAGGAAGAAGGAAATTTCATCCCCAGTGGTACCCCATAGGATAGGAATTGATGATTTCACTTTCACTCCAGAGTGTTGTGGGTGGTAAAAATGGATTGTCATCTATTAGCTCATTCGTATTGATTTTCACCTTATATCTCATCCATTTACAGGTTTCCAACTCAGAACAGACTACTCTTTGCTTATTCTCATGCCTGTAAACCTCTTTGTTTGTGTGACTCTAAATATGGCTTATGTAGGCAGTATTATTTACTTACTCTTTTGGGTTTGTTAATTATATATATTTCTAGATCATTCTTTCCCAAAAGTAGTTAGTAACACCCTCCAGAGGATGCTATAATGATCAAGATGAGAGGGGGAAGGGATTCATTCTTGGGTTCAACTGTGAGCCACTCTGTATTCTCCCTATTCACTTAGTGAAGGCAGATTTCCAGAGAAAAAGGCGCACTAAGTAATTTTTTTCCCCTGAAAAGTGGGTAGTAGGCCAAATAAGTTTGTGAACCTCTGTTCTAGATGAGCTGTATGTTTATTTAATATTAAAATATGTACCCTTAGAATATTTTTATTACATGGAATGTACATGATCTAGAGACTTTATCATATACTCTATTTAAATCTCTTAATGAAATAAGAAAAATCTGATCTATTTTCTATTTTTTAACTACAGCCAATTTTAAAACAGAAATTCTTATTTTCCTAATGCCAGTAAGTTAGCGCTGTTGAGTATAAAAATCCCACATTTTACCTCCTGAAGGCAAGGTCAGACTGTTATACTGTGAAAAAATTGAATCTCGATAGCTTCTTGGAGAAAGAATAATACTTCTGAACTGGGAGGCAGGAGCTTTTATAAGTAAAATTTGAAATGCCTCAGAGAATCTTGTTATTTCAAAGGAAACAACAAGTCCTTTATTAAATAAAAGAAAAAAAAGTCTTTACTCTTGCTTGGACTACGATACCTGTGGTCAACACTGCTCTTATAGTGTTCCCTGAAGATCTCGTCCTCTGCCTGCTTTGTCTACACACTCTTTATGGAGTAATCTTGAGGTCTCCCACTCAGGACAATCTGGATATCTTAGTTGGCTGTTTAGGTCTCCAGAAATAGATCCAGACGTTGTGGGTTTTTTTTTAGTTTATGTCATTAGGGTGTGTCTGTTTTAACAACAACAAAAATGCAACATTAGAATCCAAAGTCACTTCGAGATTTTGGAAGAGGCTAAGTAGTAGAGGTCCCTAGAATTTTTGACTTTATATTTGTAAATTTAGTAACATGAATTTAGTAGCATGAAGCTCAAACTTCCACCTATTTGAAACCAATGTAGTCGGAAAATGATGGACTTAATATTTTCCCGATGCTGGTGATTGTAAAATGGGTTGCATGTGTCTAGTGTGACAAACACAATCAGTTGGCCTTAAGTTCTAGTCAGTGGTTTCCATACTACAAAGCAGAATTTCTCACCCCAGGGCCATCTAACTTCAATTTGGGCCCCCAAAATATTTTCAGGGGCCATGGGAGAAAATTCCCAGATTTGGAATACTTTTGTCTCCAAAATGGCAAAAAAAAAAAAAGTCTTCCCAATTCTTTGATTCCTTATTTGTATGAGGATGCAAGATGAAGTCTTCTTTTTTTTTTTTTTTTTTTTTTGCTTTTTGGGTCACACCCGGCGATGCACAGGGGTCATTCCTGGCTCTGGACTCAGGAATTACCCCTGACAGTGCTCAGGGGACCATATGGGATGCTGGGAATCGAACCCGGGTTGGCTGCGTGCAAGGCAAACGCCCTACCCACTGTGCTATTGCTCCAGCCCCAAGATCAAGTCTTCTTAACTTTGCTTTGGAGTATATACTAGTATGCCACTGATTACTGGTTTCTCATGCCTGAGATTTTGATTTCTCTTGCTTTTGTGTGGTTCACATCCCCATGCCCTCCAGCATATTAACCACTTCATGCTCCTGCACCATCAGCATTATGTCATGAGTTAAATGAATTCACCTGATTTTCTACAGGCTGTCCTGAAGGTCTAGGTTTCTTCAGACAATGACAGAGGGCAAAAGAGATAATGTAGTCTTGAGGAGAAAACTTAAGTGAAGATTATTGTCTGTCCATTCATGTAAATACAAACATTTCAGATCCTCTACCTAGATTAGGACTGAATAGGATACATTTTCAAGTTAACCAGTACATATTACACATCTGAGACCATATTAATTTGTTCTGTCAATTACATACCAGGCGTGGCATAGTAGCTACAATCTAGGATATATCTATATTATTCTCAATGATTCTCTGGGGTTTCTGGTTTTTAATAGAAATACAAACTCAAAATAAAATGCAACATCGTTCAGTGAGTATCTCGCCTGCAAAGCAGAGCCTGGCAAGCTACATGTGGCGTATTTGATATGCCAAAAACAGTAACAACAAGTCTCCCAATGGAGATGTTACTGGTGCCCTCTCAAGCAAATCAATGAGCAATGGGATGACAGTGATGATGACAGTGATGACTGATATTTTGCCACATGCATTCATGGGACATGATAATGTTTTTTGATACACTGTTATGGGGAGTGAAGTTGCAAGATATTTCCAGTTGGTTGGTCCCACTATGATATCTCTTGTTCCATAGTCCAGGTATATAATTTGAAGATAACCCCTGCAAATACAGCAACTTACATGATACAAGTTCTTTAAATCATGTATAGGCACATAGTATATATAGTATGGCAGATGTTCTTTCTTCTAAGATGTTAATGCTTTGTTCAATGGATTTTAGTTGTGAAAAATTCGTTCTGCTCTGGGGACTGAGCAAGTGATGCACTTTTATTAGGGAGTCATTCTCAGCATCCTGCACCTCTATTTATGTCATTATTTAATTGCAATATTAGCACTATTTTAGCTGCCTGTCTATTTTTTGCCTTGGAGACACCATACTCTATTAAGCATCTCTACAACTTCCTATGAGTCAAGAAGTCTTGAATGCCTTCCAGCCTTGACAGTCATTATGGTAAGTACAACTTCCTGAATCCAGAAAAATAAGCACTGTCATCTGACTTCTCTTCTAGGGCTCATCATCTCCATGGATACTAACCAGTCCAATTATGCCCCTGCTTCTAGAATCAACGAGCCTAGTCTTTAGAGGAGCATCATCAGAGTTTCTTAGTGATGCCTATGTCCCCTTGCCAAAACATTACTGATAGCTCTGGTGTATTGAGTGTACATTGGGGTTTCCAGGGAAACAGACTTTTGGTGGGATTTGTGGGGAGTTCTGCTATATTGAGAATTTCTAGGTTTCTAGAAACTACTCCAGCTAGGGGTTCACTTCTCCTCTGGGGTCCTTTTTTTTATAAATATACTAAATCCTAGATATTGATCAAGTGCCCCAAAGAGAAAGAGTACCTGCTTACACATTTCTGTATTCTGCTCCCACTGATCAAGCTTTTTGAAGATATGCTTCTGAAAAAGAATCTCCTGACTCCTATTACTACATGCCTGCTCATTTACGTAATTCTTTAGTTTTATATAACATCTTTGCTCTTATAAAACTCGGTGTATCTTCAGGTAGTTTGATATTTGATATGAAAAATCAATATATTTTGCACAATATATTGATTTGGCAGGCAGATGTGATGGTCAGGATAGTCGATATGAGTGTCATCTGTTACCTTGTCTGATAAGATTGCTGCTGTGCTCAGAAATGTTGAAGACTTGCTAGTTCTAGAAGGACAGGTGATACTTCTGAATTCCCTAAGGGTCTAGAAGGTTGCAAAGCCAACATCCTCAGGATATCCAATAAGATGACCTATCCTATTTCAGAGTTCCAGGTTTTTACCACCTGGACACTGACTTTCACATAAATAACCTACCCAGACTGAGAATAAAGATGTCTCTGGAGCACTGGGACATAAACATGCACTTCTTTATCTTTTGCTCATTTGTACTCAATTCCAACAGAAGATGAGCTTTTTGTGAGCTCCCACTGGTGTTTCTCTATTTATTGCAAGTGCTTGTTCATGGTCCTCAATTTCTTGTAATCCCTCTTTAGGGTATCAGTATCACTTATCAGCAAACAGACAACTCCTCTGTCTTGGCATACATTGTTTCACTGATATTTTTCAAATACCAGTTGAATCTCCACTTGTCAAAGCATCTATCTCTATTAGAATATTTCTGCAAGTCACTGGAATATGCAATTTAGTCATTACTTTAGGCCAGAAAAATTTTATGTTTATATGCAGTGATTTTTTAAAATTATAACAGTTGAGCCTCATCAGTTTTACTTATTCTCATGGCTCCTAAAATTTAGTTAGAATTCTATTTACTAAACACATGATAAAACAGTAATTTAAGACCATTTTTGTTATCTATTTTAAAAATGGAGTCTGTGTGTTAAAGAAAAAGCAAAATAGTGGTCACAATAAATAATATATATTTGTAGACCAAAAATGTAATCACATAGCCATAATGTAAAATCTCTTGGTTTCCTCAAAATTCTGACTCTGTCCTTAAACAAAATATATAAAGTTTCTTCTGGTCAGTATAACCTGACCACTTTCTAGTCAATTGTCTACAAATTAATAGCTTATCCAATGCTTCTCCATCACAGTAGAAAGCTATGTACTTTCTTATTCATTTTTTATAAACTCAGCCTAACTATTAAAATCTGAGCCTCATGCCAATTTTGATTTTGAAGTTTTCCTTTTTGGCACGAGCAATTTGTTTTTCCTCAATAAAATATTCATTTCAACTAAAGCCCTCATTTTCTTTTTGATGATAGAATCTATGGTCCACAAACTCAAATAGAACATATAAAGCATCATATGCTTTTGTGCTGTAATTGTTAGAGCCACAACTTGAAACTTCAAATGCTGGGGTGAGTCTATGATTGGGGTTTGGATTCTTTTCAAGGATTATTCATTCAGAGCAGGCCACTGGACTAGGACAGTGTAAAGATTAGGACTGAACATACTTGACCTCTCCATTGCTTTGACTTCCTTACATAACTTCAAGTTATCAGACTTTACAGGGTGACTTAAGACTACAAGTTAAGCATTTTTAACAAATATGGAAACCTTTTATGATACTGACTGCTGTATCATGTTGGTTAAAGCAGTTCCAAGCCTACTTAGTTTCATGAGGAGGGGATACAATCTTTTACTTTTTTTTTTTTTTTTGCTTTTGGGTCACACCTGGCAATGCACAGGGGTTATTCCTGGCTCATGCACTCAGGAATTACTCCTGGCGGTGCTCGGAGGACCATATGGGATGCTGGGAGTCGAACCCAGGTTGGCCGCATGCAAGGCAAACGCCCTACCCACTGTGCTATTGCTCCAGTCCCCAATCTTTTACCTTTAATAGAGAAGTGATATCATTGTAACTTTAAAAAAAAAATCTATCACAATAGGTTCTATAAGGATGTCTATTGTTTTAGAAAACTTTTCTCTTAATATGTTACCATTTCTAACTTTCTGGATTTGTGCTCATCATAATACTGCTTGACTTGTATTACAATTGCCTGTTTACTTTCTTAGTCTTCATTCTTTCTTGCACCTGGCACACAGGTGCTTAACGGGCATTCAGTTAACTGCTTCTCACATAATTCTGCTTCAGGAGCAAAACTAACTTACATATAAAACTGTGCAATATAAGACAACAACACTTCAGGTTCTAGTGGTTTACATTGTACTGTAAGAATTTTTGTATTTACTCCCTCACTTCACTTAAATCTAGGTCTTTAATAACTCGGAATTATTAACATAAGCTATAAAGATATATTTCAAAGATTATTCCCTTTTTTTAAAGGTAGTTGATAAACATTTTAACTCTATCTAATTCCAAAACAATAAAATCTCACCTTGACTTTTGAAATGACCTTTCTAAATTAGGAATTACAGAACTGAGTTTTTACCCAGAGGCAATTTAATGGCCTTAATAAGAAGCTAATGACTTCTTAAGAATATCCTCAGAGTATTCAGGAGCAATGTTTTTTTCTACTGTAAGAGAATTTGGAAGAATGACATCACTTTATCATGAGAGACATTCAAAACAGTTCTTTTACCTTTACCAACTCATATCTGCCTTTAAAAATATTACGCCAAAGTAAATGAAGTATGTTAGATAATAAAATGAATTAAAGCATTTCATCTCTGTCTACATAGAGGTGAAAATGCAAGGCAGAAGAAGTAAAAGAAAAAGGATGAGACCAAACCAAAATACATCTTATGGCATGTGTGTCAAATTACCCTTGAGTTTGCTTAATCTCCATGTGATTTATATATGAAGAGGCAGCTAATTTGTGATATTGTTTGGAGAACTCAGAGGTATCAGAGTGAAAGCAATTTTTACAAACTAAAATGAGTTAGGAAGATAAGAAAGTCCACCATTTAAATTAAATTGGCTCTGGGACTAGCTAAAGCTCAATACAAAGTTATATCACATAATAATTACTGGAAACTTAATATTGACTTATCAGTAGATATAAAGTTTTATTTTCATCTTATGCGCCAATAAATATCATTTATTTATAATTTTTATTGTTCTGTGAAAATTTGCATACTTGGTAACTTAGGAATATGTAAGACTTTTAAAGAGAATAGCCCATTGAAATTATAAAAAGAAATTTCTTACCAATTCATGCCTTTGTCATAGGTTTTATGAGACAACTGTACAGAATCTAATAATTGGACTTGGACCTGTCTTTATTGAAGATTAGCAGATTACATGTTTAACCTTTTAAAAAAATTCTTGTTGGATTTTGTAGTCAGAATAGACTAGAGCAAGGTGAACTGGTGTCCACATCAATTCCCTGTTTTGCATCTGGCAGGCTTGATCAAAGATGCATAACTTTGTTTTTAACATAAATACTACTAAGTTAGGGTAGGTATATATATATATATTTATGTATGTGTGTATATATTGTATATTTATAATCCAGGTTTTATGTAAAAATTCTAACAGTTATAAAGAAAGGAAAGTAGAGTGCATATTAGAAATGGAGCACCTGACAATGATATTTGACATCATTTAAGAAGACTACAATACTACAGAGACATTTGAGTTATTCTTTAGTTTGAGGTATTAATAGAACTACTGAAAATCTTAAGAGAACAAAATAATTCAATATTTATCTGCAATATATATGTTTTATGATACCAATTTGTTATTGGTAGTTTCTAGATATAAAGTTTGGCTAATTAACTGAGTCACTTTACTAACCCTACTAAATATCTGTTAGATACCACTTGATGGGCGAATTTTGAAGTGTGTGGTGCATTTGATTTTTGGTCTATTCA
Organism: Sorex araneus; assembly: GCF_027595985.1. NCBI lineage: Eukaryota > Metazoa > Chordata > Mammalia > Eulipotyphla > Soricidae > Sorex > Sorex araneus. The sequence goes on along the minus strand of NC_073303.1, from coordinate 151,847,618 downwards.
AAATTACTACTGCATGATTGTTAACCTTCTGCTAAGCAGATGTCACTCCTCTATCAACAAAGGAACCCTGATTTACTGTGTTCAGGTGGAGCATACACATCAGTGCTTAAAATATTCACTGCTACATCTGAAATTCAGCTAGTAGTTATATCACCAGGAAAGTTACTGCTTCTATCTTGTATCTTCTATCTTACTATGGAAAATAAGAACTATTTTCCTTATTTCACAAAATATAGCTTGTTAGATTCACTACACAACCCTGTGACATTTTCCAATGTAAATTCTCTACAGTTATTTCACTTCATCCATCTTAAAATTCTTCCTATTAATATTTTTTATCTTCATAGTAAAATTTTTATCCTGCATGAAGAAAGAATAAAGCCAAAATATAGTAGTTGTGTCTCATTTCAGTGACTGACTTCTTAATTTTCTTGAAGCAATAAGATCAGAATATGTCTTCATTGTTTTCTTCTTTGGCAAGCTTTATTTCACCTTCCTGATGTGATCCCTTATTATTTTTGGCCATATGCCTGTTCCTAAATCTATAATCTGAGTGGTTGAATATATCTGCATGTTTCTCTTTTTCCTCCCTCTTTTCCCTACCTAATGATTATGGTGCCAGAGTTCAGTTTGAACCTCCCATTAGACCTATATTGTCTTTCACAACGATGGATTCTGGCATTTTAATGGCCTGAATACCTTGAAACAAGCTTTCCTAATGTCTGACAAAGCTTTTACAGTGTACTTGACATTCTTTTCTCTGGTTATAATAGATTCTAAGATGTTATTTTGTTCTGTTTTTGGGTCACAATGGTGGTGCTCAGTGCTCACACTGTGCTCAGGGATCACTCTTGGCATTGCTTGTCGGGGGACCCCCTTGAGATGCCAGGAATTGAACCTGCTTGACCACGTGCACGCAAGTCTTCTGCCCACTGTACTGTCTTCCCAGCCCCCCGGATTCTGAGAAAAAAACAACAAAAAAAGACTTTCTCCCAACATTTATATTACATTTTTATTACTTCTATTTCAAAAAGCATTAATTTGTGTTGTTTGGGGTAAGATTAATATAGGGAAACAAATACTTTTTTCCAGTAAAGCAGCTCTTAAAAATCCTCTGCTTCATCCTTTCTAGGAGAATTTTTCAGGAAATCACTATTATTTTTGAGAATTGTTCTTTTTCCAAATGTCTCTATCTGGAAGCATTCCTATAATAACAGACCATATAGATCAAGTTTTATATTCATAGAATCTTCTATTAATTTCTACAATTAAAAAAGCATTGGCATCAACTGAAGTATTCAGTGGTAGGTTTATGGTTAATATTGATGCATTTCATTAAAAATACGTAGAGATATATATTTATATGTATTCTCTGATTTAGACAAAATTTAATGGTAATAAAAAATTTCATATAATCAGAGAATAAGCTTGAAAATGTTGTATAAGCAGCAACACATGAGTCTTCTAAAACATGTATGCAAAATATACAATTATTGATTATATTAATAAAATTATTGTATAATGATAATATTTTCCGTGTCTTCTTTTAATTTTTCAAAATCTTTAAAATTAAATGTGTGCTTAGGTAAATTAAACAAGGAAATAGATAATATCATTTGATAGCACATTCTGGGTTCTACAGTGCAAACAGAACAGAGACAGAGACAGAGAAGAAAAGTGCCTGCCATTGCCATTGGGGCTGGAGTGATAGCACAGCGGGTAGGGCATTTGCCTTGCATGCGGCCGACCCGGGTTCGATTCCCAGCATCCCATATGGTCCCCTGAGCACGGCCAGGGGTAATTCCTGAGTGCAGAGCCAGGAGTGACCCCTGAGCATCGCTGGGTGTGACCCAAAAAGCAAAAAAAAAAAGTGCCTGCCATAGAGGCAGGCTGGGGGATGGGAAGGTGGGGGGATGGGAGGGAACCTGGGGACACTGGTACTGGAAATATACACTTTTCTAGTTGTAGGTGTAGAGATGGGTGTTGGAACACTGGATGACTGAAACCTAATCATGAACAGCTTTTTAAGGGCCTATCTCACAGTGATTCAATAAAAGAAGTAGAATAGGGGTTGGTGCAATAATACAGTGGGTATGGTGTTTGCTTTGCATGCAGCCAACCCCGGTTTGATTCCCAGCATCGCTTATGGTCCTCTGAGAACTGCCAAGGGTGATTCCTGAGTACAGAGTCAGGAGTAACCCCTGTACATTGCCAGGTGTGACCCAAAAAGAAAAAAAATGTAGAATAAAGATTTAATAAAGTGCAAACCAAGAACACCAGATTAGAGTAGGTAAAAGGGGTGTGACTCAAGGCTATGGGCTTGGGGTCTCGGACACTTTGGTGGTGGTGTGAGGAGATAAATATGTACATCAAGACCATTAATGTCAACACCACTGTAAACACATTATCTTAACTGTAGTAAATTTAAAAATCAAATGGTACTTGGGGAAGCCCGGGAACTCTTCTTGAACTGGCACCAGTGCTTGGAAGTTCTATTTGAGTTCCCAATAATGTAATGCTGGTTTGGTTCTGCTAGGGATGACTTTGTCACCCAGGTGGAGCTTGGGGGTCTCTGTGATTGTATTGGGTTTGACACACATACGGTGCCAGGGATTGAACCAGAATTGACTGCATGCAAGGTACACACCTTAATCTTATTTCTATTGCTACAGCCCCTTATATATACAATTTAAAAACTGAAAGTATGCTTAGGGAGAGTTCTCTATTACTTATAATACCTTACTTTAGCGTCTGTTTAATAATCCTTTATCAAGTATACTACAGGGAGCAAAGAAAAGAGTTTCTTGGTAAATATTGTTTGATTCTTCCTTCTTTATGAGAGATAGTATTTAAGTAATCCCTGTATGCTAGCCACAGTGCCAAAGCTATAAACTACGCAGTGTTTTTATTTATCTGTTAGATACTATCTTGTATAAGCCTTAAAAGAAATTTGATGTTTTACATATAAGGGCAACTCAATATGACAAACGACTTGGCGCCAGAACTGTGCAGGAGGAATAGAGGATGGGACACTTTCAAGAGCATTGAAGAAGTGGTTAAGAGGGCAAAGAACCTTTGGCTCCAGGCACATCTTTTTGACTCCACTGTTCTTCCTGCACTAACATAAGCCTCAGAGAACCTGGGCCCTATGAAGACAGAATAAGAACGCTATTCAGGCATCTCAAAGAGGAATCAAACGATCTATGCTTGGAGTATTACATTTCAACCAAGTGAGAGAAGGAATCTGGAGTTCTGACCTCCATCGACGATCAAGAATCAGGGACGCTGTTTCGTTTGCCAAGGCATTGAAAGTCAGATGGGCCAGGCACATGATGCAATTTGGAGACAACCGTTGGACTAGAGCCATTATCGACTGGATTCCATGGGACATCAAAAGAATGCCTGGTCGCCCACCAATGAGGTGGTAAGTCTTATTTCAAGTCCCTGAATGAATGGCTTGATGCTCTTAGTGTCCCTGGAGCGAGCAGACGCCATTGGGCTATACTAGCATGCAACAGGGATGAATGGAGACGTTACTGGCGCCCGCTCAAGCAAATCAATGAGCAATGGGATGACAAGTGATGCAAGTGAAGTGATATATAAGGGCGCTAAACCAGCTTCTAGGTTTGCTCAGCTTAAATGTGGTGAGATATGTCTTTAAAGACAAAGTCCATCCGGAACCAGCTTCTAGGTTTGCTCAGCTTAAATGTGGTGAGATATGTCTTTAAAGACAAAGTCCATCCGGAACCAGCTTCTAGGTTTGCTCAGCTTAAATGTGGTGAGATATGTCTTTAAAGACAAAGTCCATCCGGGGCTGGAGCAAGAGCACAGAGGGTAGGGCGTTTGCCTTGCACACGGCCAACTCGGGTTTGATTCCCAGCATCCCATATCGTCCCCCGAGCACCGCCAGGAGTAATTCCTGAGTGCATGAGCCAGGAATAACCCCTGTGCATCACAGGGTGTGACCCCCCCCCAAAAAAAAGGAAAAAAAGGAAAAAAAGACAGTATCTGTACTCTTTCCACAAAAGGAATTTTACCTAGCCTCTTCTGTGGTATTTGGATAACATAGCAGCTCCTAACAACAGCATTTGTACCTACAATAAAACGTCTCTTTTAGCTTGTTCTCCATTAGTTTTATTTTATTAAGCTCTTTGTTCTGAGATCACTGTGGAGCCACATGCAGTTGTAAGAAATAATAGAGGGACTAGCAGATAATACAGTTGCTAGGATTTATTTATTAGCCCATCTCATCACCTGAGCATCCCTGGAATACATTTCAAGATGTTCCCAGCACTGCATGGGTGGCCTGAGTAATTTGATTGAACTACTGGCTACTTGAGAATCACCAGTCAGGTCTCTGGGCATCCTAGGCACAATCTGGCCTTTCCTTTCCCCACAGGAAAAAAATAATGGATTTAAAAATCTAAAACATGGACTCAAACTAACTGCTCTTCAAGAGCTGAATGGATAAAGAATTGAAAGAAGCAGCCTCAGTTTCTTGTTGCCAATAAGAGGTGAGCGCACAGTTCCCCCTCACCTGCAGTTATATTTCTTCCCATCCACCAACCATACCTCATCCCCAAGGCCCTATTTCTAACATTCCTTGAGTTCCCTGGGACTATATTCTTCTGTCCTAGACAAAGAACTAAGATAATGAACAAAACCCAAGGCAGGTGACCGGAAAGTCAAATCAGCCTAACCACCCTGTAGATTCCCTGCATTCTATGTAACACAAAGATCCAGTTTTCCTATAAAAATCTCACAAAAAGAGCCATAGTTAACTTAGTCCTATACTCAGTTCCTCCCCACTTGGAGAACTCCTTTTCTCTTCCACTATCTTTTTTTTTTAATTCAATTTTATTTTATTTTGGGTCACACCCGGCGATGCTCAGGGGTTACTCCTGGCTCTGAACTCAGGAATTACTCCTGGTGGTACTCGGGGGACCATATGGGATGCTGGGTTTTGAACCTAGGTCAACCGAGTGCAGGGCAAATATCCCACCCACTGTGCTATGCTCCAGTCCCACTCTCTCTTCTACTTTCTAATAAACTTTTCTACTTTCCTACCTTGCGTGTGAGCATCTTTATTATTCAATATTTTCATTTTTTGAGAATATTGAAGAACCTGGGAATTGTGAACCAACACAGAGATCCGCCACTGCTGCTTCTGCCTTGCCTGCATCAGGAGCTGTGGTGCATGTACTCAATATGGTACCACTCAGCTCATAAAAAGATGAAATTATGCCTTTCATGACAAGATGAATGGAATTTGAGGTGATTGTGCTAGAAAGTGAAATACAACACCATATGGTTTCATTCATTAAGGTGAAGAAAATACAGGGAATGAGGAAGTGGGGTGCAGAAGGGTAAAAAGTATTTGGATGGTTTGATGGCACTGGAATTTTGGCACTGGGCACAATGGGTTTTAGAGACATCAAGAGACTAAACACTTTCCTGTTCAACTTTTAAAAGTTCCCATCCCCATCAGCTTAACCAAGGAAGTAAAAGACCTTTACAAAGAAAACTACATAACGCTACTCCATGAAATCAAAGAGGACATGAGGAAATGGAAACATATACCCTGCTCGTGGATAGGGAGAATCAATGTTGTCAAAATGGCAATACTCCCTAAAGCATTATACAGATTCAATGCGATCCCTATAAATATACCCATGACATTCTTCAAAGAAATGGATCAAGCAATCCTAAAATTCATATGGAATAACAAACGTCCAAGGATAGCTAAAACAATTCTTGGGAAAAAGATGATGGGAGGCATCACCATCCCCAACCTCAAACTTTACTACAAAGCAGTAACAATTAAAACAGCATGGTACTGGAACAAAGGCAGAGCCGTAGACCAATGGAACAGGGTGGAATATCCCTACACACAACCCCAAATGTATGACCATCTAATCTTTGATAAGGGAGCAAGAGAAGTGAAGTGGAGCAAGGAAAGCCTCTTTAACAAATGGTGCTGGCACAACTGGACAACCACATGCAAAAAAATGGGTTTAGACCTTGACCTAACACCATGCACAAAAGTCAGATCAAAATGGATTAAAGACCTCAACATTAGACCACAAACCATAAGGTACATTGAAGACAAGGTCAGCGAAACCCTGCACGATATTGAAGATAAGGGTATCTTCAAAGGTGACACGGAACTAAGCAATCTAGTAAAAACAGAGATCAACAAATGGGACTACATTAAACTAAAAAGCTTCTGCACCGCAAGAGATACAGTGACCAGAATACAAAGACTATCCACAGAATGGGAAAGGATATTTACACAATACCCATCAGATAAGGGGTTGATATCAATGGTATATAAAGCACTGGTTGAGCTCTACAAGAAGAAAACATCCAACCCCATCAAAAAATGGGGCAAAGAAATGAACAGAAACTTTACCAAGGAAGAAATACGAATGGCCAAAAGGCACATGAAAAAGTGCTCTACATCACTAATCATCAGAGAGATGCAGATCAAAACAACCATGAGATACCACCTCACACCACAGAGACTAGCACACATCCAAAAGAACAAAAGCAACCGCTGTTGGAGAGGATGTGGGGAGAAAGGGACCCTTCTTCACTGCTGGTGGGAATGCCGACTGGTTCAGCCCTTCTGGAAAACAATTTGGACGACTCTCAAAAAATTAGATATTGAATTCCCATTTGACCCAGCAATACCACTGCTGGGAATATATCCCAGAGAATCAAAAAAGTTCAATCGAAACAACATCTGCACATGTATGTTCATCGCAGCACTGTTTACAATAGCCAGAATCTGGAAAAAACCCGAATGCCCCAGAATGGATGACTGGTTGAGGAAACTTTGGTACATCTATACAATGGAATACTATGCAGCTGTTAGAAAAAAGGAGGTCAAGAATTTTGTAGTTAAGTGGATGGGCATGAAAAGTTTCATGCTGAGTGAAATGAGTCAGAAAGAGAGAGACAGACATAGAAAGATTGCACTCATCTATGGTATATAGAATAACAGAGTGGGAGACTAACACCCAAGAACTGTAGAAATAAGTACCAGGAGGTTGACTCCATGGCTTCGAGGCTGGCCTCACGTTCCGGGGAAAGGTCAACTCAGAGAAGCAATCACCAACTACATTGCAGTCGAAGGCCATGTGGGGGAAGGGAGTTGCGGGCTGAATGAGGGCTAGAGACTGAGCACAGCGGCCACTCAACACCTTTGTTGCAAACCACAACAGCTAATTAGAGAGAGAAAGCAGAAGGGAATGCCTTGCCACAGTGGCAGGGTGGGGTGGGGGGGAGATGGGATTGGGGAGGGTGGGAGGGACACTGGGTTTACGGGTGGTGGAGAATGGGCACTGGTGAAGGGATGGGTTCCCAAACTTTGTATGAGGGAAGTGTGAGCACAGAAGTGTATAAATCTGTAACTGTACCCTCACGGTGATTCTCTAATTAAAAATAAATAAATTAAAAAAAAAAAAAAGTTCCCATCCCCACCAACTTAAAAGTTGTTGCGATGATAGGGATTGCATATACTTGGTCAAAATGTCGACACACTTAGATGTAATGCTCCCTAGGGACTAAACATCCATCATGGAATGTTCACACTTTGGTTGCAAGCAAACAGATTTTATACTTTTATTGTCATGCTTGCAAACACTTGGTTGTCAGGCTGCACCAAAACTGCACAATTTTCTTACTCTGCCAGAATCATTCAGTCCATGAGGGGTGGTGCAGGGTTTGGTCTATTAACCTCATGTTTGCAAGGCAGATTTTCCACTGAGCTGCTCCTTGTGAGGAATTGGCCAGAACAGACCATAGGAGTTAGTTTAACTTTCTCAATGTGAAGGACTGGCCCAGGACAGACCACAGGACTCTTTTTACTGGAGCCCGCCTTGCAGAACAACTTGGTTTTCTGCCCCTGAGCAAGGAATTCAGATACAGGTGCCCCGGTCGCAAGAAGGATGTTGGTCAGACCAGATAACCAGATGCCTCTCACAAGACCCATGTGACAAGATCCATGACTGCCCCCAGAACCGGGACATTCCTGAATATTGGCTCGAATACGGATCTCTAAAACCATAGGCTAAGGAGTGATGTCCTTTAAAATGGATTGGTTAAGAAAGTTTGTAATATTACAAATCTACTGGCTATAAAGTGCACGGGCTCTGCTGTAACGGCAGGGGAAGGCCTATATAAGATCTTCTTTGAAGAAGCTCAGGGTCTTTTGCCCAACCTGCTGGACCTGCGTGCCACGTAGGTAGCTGGACCCTGGCTAGCCATTCTTACAATAAACCCTGCTTGCTGTTTTCAGTCTCTGGAGTCTCTTTGTCGGTAAGGGAGATCTCTATCCGTGCCCTAACACTCCTGAGTATATTCAAACTTAATATTGTCAACTAGTGGTAAATTGTTGGGGACTGTTCAGGACCCTGAACAAAAGAGGACCCCGAAACCTTTACCCTGGACAAACCAGAAAATTCCATTACCAGCTTTGCATAACCTGAGGCACAGGTGCCCTTGTGACAAAGGAAATAGCTAAACTCAAGAAGTAAAAGTAGCCCAGGGCAGGTAACCACGAGACCCCAAAAAGCCCGTAAAGTAGAATGCCTTCCTCTACACTAAAAGCCTTGTGCATTCCTCCTGACAGATGCTCCTGCCAGATTAACCCTTGTCTTCCCCTCCCCACTATTTCTCAACTTACTCTTGGAGAATATTGTAAGCCCACCAAATAACACCCCGAACCTTTCCTTATTTGGTCTGAGAAGACACTTCCCTGATGATTGACAACTCATGTACCAACCCCCTGCTAAGAAAGGTATAAAACCAGCATAGCTGTTAATAAAGATGCTCTTGATCGGTACTTATCATCTTGAGCGCCCTATTTATTATCCTCACCAGTTTTATTTTCAGATCGGGACCGCTCATAGAACCCACCCAATTAGAAGCGTTTTCCACTGTTGTCTCTCCGCGGGCCGGAGAGATCTCCGGGGGAACGCGCAGTAAATTAGTGGGAAAAAAAGAAAAATGTTTAGAAGAAGTACAGAATCATCCTTTATATCCTTTATTGAGTACTCTTTAATGGTTTAATCTTAGAATAATAGAGTATTTTATGATAATCTGATCATCCAAAAGTTTGCTTGCTGGATTACATGGTCAGAATGTGTTTAGGTTTCCTAAAAATTTCAGAGCTCTCTTCCAAAGTGATTATATGCTTTGCAATCACTCCAGCAATTATGTGAGTTTCTTACTGCTCTGCATCTTTATCTGCTAACAATCAGCACTTTTCATTAAAAAATTTAAACTTACATTACTAAATACCTAGTAGTCCATATTTTATTTCTAAAAATACTGAAAGACAATTTACTTTGCAGTGCAAGAGAATTAAAGGCAATGATACAAAGACACTATGAAGATAACCATTAACTTGATCTCCTCCTTACACATATTGGCTTCAATACTAAGGAATTTGACTCAAGGTCTAGGAGAGCCCACATTTATAGAGTTTCTTCTCTTTGCTACTTATTACTGTTGTTATTATTTATTGTGCCAGGGATCAAATACAGGCTTTCACACATACAAGGAAAATGATCTATACTTAGCTACATCCCTGGCTCTATAAATATTCTCTTTATTGTTTGTTTGTTTTTGGACCATATCCAACAGTGTTTAATTCTGGCTTTGCACTCAGGAAGTGACTGGGGGACTATATACAGTGCCAGTGATCTAATCCAGGTCAGCCATTTGAAAGACAAGCATGCTGCCTATTGTACAATCTCTCTGGCCCCTGTAATTTTTCTCTTAATACCACACACCTCAATCCTAGCAGACTCAAAAATGTTTGGAATACTTTTTTTCTATGGAAGATGAAATCACTAATTTAATCAAATCATAGCATTCCTTAAAAGTATGTAAAGTAACTGTTACACGAAGGAAAATTTTTAAAATGTAAAATAATTTTTATGTCCCCATAACTAAGTGTTTAATTATAATTAGATTAAAGGCAACCAATTAGTTATTAGTGTCCCTTTCTTGAGTCAATAAGTGAGAGGATATAGGACGACATTGACTTGTCCTTTCTCCCTTGCTGAAGGGAGCTCAGGTTTATAGAGTTACACCCATCACAATGCTCTTGAAGCACTCCCATTTTCTTGCTATTTATCTTTAACTACTCCTTTGTGCTTTGCTTCCCCTACCTGTTGATCAATCATTTCCCCTAATCAGCCTTTGTGACTTGTAAAGTTAGATTCTTCAGAGGTCTCTGGATTTTTTATTTGTAAGTGAAACATCGTTTTTCTCTTTTCCTTTGTCCTTTGCATAGTTTACTTTAGAGGAATGTCCTTTTTGCATAGATGGAGAAAGACAGTGAATGCTATGTTTTTGTAACTTGGGAGTTAATTGACTCCGAATAATATTTACTTCTGAGCATCTGTCATGTTTACTCAACTTAAGCCTCAGTTACCCTTAGTTCCTAGTACCCCCAAAGCAGGGTCCCAATGAAGGGATTGGATGGACCCAGGGAAAGTTGTAAGCTACCCTGCCATCGAAACGGGATAGGCAAGTGCCATAAAATTTATAATAAGATAAGAGCATGGTGATGGGCAAATTCTGTCATGACCCAAAAAACAATTAACTGGACAAGGACCCTGCTGGGGTTTGGAAGGACTAATCTGGCCTGAGTACTTGTCGTCTGGAATCTATAATGAGAAGTCCTCAGGAGAGCCACCCTATAAGCTTAATATATCTCTTACTGTGTCTATACAAAGATTGTCCATACATAGAAAGATTATTAAGAAGTAAATTTAAGATGACTGTTTAAATATATATGGGACCAAGGAAAGGAGGAATAGTTTGTAGATAAAATTTTGCCCTTGAGCGGATCTCCTAGAAGGATGAGATCTTTGTCTTAGAAGAGCATCCACCAGGGAAGGTCTTTACAGCTATTGATTGTACAACCACACCTATATGTAATTGCTATTTGCAATCTTTCATGATTTGCTCTATAACAAGGGCTGTGAGAGGGAACATGGGGAGGGGGAATATGGGAGTGGGTGAGACTGGAAGGAGGCAGAGGGAGACTAGATTGGAATAAACTGCAACTGATCGCCAACCAGTCTGGCCCTCATTTCCTCCTGCGTTCATCCATTGCCACTGGCCTTCTGGGGAGGGAAGCAGTTCCAGACAACTGAACGCATGCAGCAAAAGTGCACACACATTTTGAGAACACATAAGAAGGTTAGAATTTATTCTACTAGAGAAATTAAAGCAGTGGTCTGGGTAGATACTAGCAAAAAAATTTACTATTGCTACAAGTATAAGGGAAAAAAAGCTCATTTGTCTCTAATGAGAGTGAAGTAAGAATAATAGATGAGGATAGATTATAGAGTTGAAGCTGAAACAGTTGGGATATCTTATCTTTCAAAGATAAGCATTATAGTAATGTAACTTTTCTATGTTATGACACAAGGTACGACAGTGACACAAGGTACGACAGTGACAAAGTATTCATCCATTCCTATTTTGAAATCCCATTACTTGCTGAAGGAAATGTTCAGTATCAACTAAAAAGGACTAGGAAGCTATATTCTCCAATTAGCAACAGGGAATATAGAATGTATTAAAAATAAACCATAAGAGAAGAGGGTAGAGAGAAATCCTTAGGGACAATATTGTGGTAAGAACTGTAAACAGCAAGCCCTCAAGTGATTTGAGTGCTATTTTCACAGAAGAAGAATTTATCTTTGTACTGCAACAATAATGTAAGAATATAAGAATGTGAAAATTTAAAAACATTTTAAAATGAAATGTAGTAAGATCCCTCTGTGTTTTCTAATTTAATAATATTTGGCATTTAGTCATTTATAAGGAGTCCCAAAACTATTATATATTTGCAATATGCCATCTAGTTTATGGAGTAATTGTAAATCTGCACTGAGCACTTTTTAACTAATGTGCACTTGAAAATGCTTTACAACAATGAGTAAATGGAAAGTAGAAGCAAATTATTTAGTAGTTTAAAAAGTCTTTGTCCCATTTAAGCTTTTCTTTCTAATGCATATTTCTTTTAAATTACGTTGACTTTTTGCATAAATAAATGTGAAACATTTTATGCATTTTCTCCACTGAAGTATAAGTTTATACCTTTACTGGTAAGATTTTAAAGTGTTTCCTGCGTGGGATTGTTCTACGTGTTTTAGAATATCTATTATCTCTGTTTCCTAACCATTAACTGCCTGAACTTTCATATCTGTGTAGTCATCACATAACCAATTGTTGTATTTTACTTCATAATCATCATAGATTTTATGCCATTGCTTTGCCAAAAGAAAAAAAAGTACAACATAGTGAGAAACATTGTTTTTTCAATTTTCAATTAAGGCATTGCCAGGGAATTTAACCTAGGGCCTCACATATGCAAAGCTAGACTCTACCAATGAGCCACATTTCGGGCCTTGTGAAGTCCCTCCCCCACCAAAAAATTGTGTTAAAATTACTTAAAAATATCTCTAACTAGTAGGATGTAAATAAGGACATAAGTAAGACCTAAGGCAACAGAACTGAAGAGTTAGTCCACAGAACTGAATTTACCTGAGCAAGTGGTTGTAGGATACGATCGACTGGTTCAGCACCTCCATGTCTGTGTGAAGAACGCCGAGTGAGAAAGCCACAAACAGACGCCTGTCTTCGGAAACTCTCGAGTTCATTCGTCAATGTGGTTTGGTGCGAGCCTCAGGCAACCACAAGCTAATGTCCGAGCTCACAAAGCTGTGCAGAGATGTGATAAAGGGAGATCTCAAAGAGAGAAGAGCAGCAGTGTGGGCCAATGCAGCAGAAGCCAGGAAAAGTATTCACAATGTAGTCCTTCGCCAACTACAAGACCAAGATGACTGCCCTCCAACGTCCCTATGGATCTATCACATCTTCCAGAAAGGCAATGGAGAGGAATATTCACGACTTCTACTTGGATCTCTTTGACAGTCATGTCCACCTGCCCACATACCAATGGATATGTCGTTCCCAATGTTCTCCCTTCCGAAATCCAACACGCCATTTCGTTGGTCAAGACGCGTACAGCACCCTGTCCGGACAAGGTCAGACCCGAACACCTGAAGAATTTGCCACCAGTACTCATCAATACACTGGCCCAACTCTTCACACACTACATGTCTGAATGCAAGGTTCTGTCTCAGTGGAAAACCAGTAGGACCGTTCTGTTGTACAAGAAGGGAGACATCCACAACATCGGCAACTATCGCCCAATCTGCCTGCTGTCTGTCATCTACAAGTTGTTCACTTGTGTCATCCTGAATAGAATACGCAGAATACTAGACGAAGGACAATCATGCGAGGAAGCCGGGTTCCAAAGGGGATTCAGCACCATAGACCATATCCACACAGTGACCAAACTCATTGAAGTCGAAACTTCAATGAGTGAGAGTTCAAGATGCCGCTCTGTCTAACGTTCATCGACTTAAAGAAGGCCTTCAATTCTGTTGAGACTGAAGTGGTCATCGAAGCCGTAGCCAAACAGAGCGTTCAAACTCAGTATATCAAAATCCTCTGTGAGCTGTATTGTGGATTCACCACCAGGATCTCACCATTCTACAAGGAAGTGATCACTGATGTAAAGAGAGGGGTGCGCCAGGGTGACACCGAAACTCCTCAGTGCCGCCCTGGAGAACATCCTGCGATGACTGGAAAGGAAAGGAATGGGAGTGAAGATAGACTGTTGGCAGTTACACCACCTCCGCTTTGCTGATGACATCGTTCTCATAACACCAAACATTAGTCAAGCGGCACAAATGCTGGCCGACTTTGACCATGAGTGTGGAAAGGTCAGATTGTAGCTGAATCTCAACAAGACAATGTTCATGAAAAACGAACTAGTACCTAAAGCTCCATTTGCTCTCAATGGAACGAACATCTCCAAATGCAGCAGCTATGTGTACCTGGGTCGAGAAATCAACATGAGGAACGACTTGGTGCCAGAACTGCACAGGAGGAAGAGAGCAGTGTGGAATGCCTTCAAGAGTGTCGAAGAGATGGTTAAGAGAACGAAGAACCTCCAACTCTGGGCACATCTTTTCAATTCCACCATTCTTCCTGCACTAACATATGCCTCAGAGACCTGGGCCCTACGCAAACAAGATGAGAATGCTATTAGGGTATCCCAAAGAGGAATCAAAAGAGCTATGCCAGGAATATCATGTCTCACTCAAGTGAGAGAAGGAATCTGGAGTTCTGACCTCCGTCAACGGTCAAAAACAGGGATGCTGTCTCATTTTGCCAAGGCATCAAAAATCAGATGGGCTGGTCATGTAATGCGATTCAGAGACGACAGCTGGACTAGAGCTGTTACTGACTGGATTCCATGGGATGTCAGAAGACTTCATGGCCGCCCACCAACTAGATGGTCAGATTTCTTCATCAAATCCCTGAATGAATGATTTGAGGCTCTTCCTGTTCCTGGAGCAAGCAGGTATCATTGGGCTCCACTAGCTCAAGACAGGGACAAATGGAGACGTTACTGGTGCCCGCTCGAGCAAATCAAAGATCAACAGGACTACAAGTGATACAATTGAAGTGGTTTTGGGAGGGTGTGGGAAGGATCCTTGGGACATTGTTGGAAGGAATCACTCTCTGGTGGTGGGAGTGTGTTGGAATGATGCACAAATACATGAAATTATCACTGACAGAATAGTAAATTGTGCTACCTCAATAAAAATGAAAAAAAAATTAAATTATCTCTGGTACAAGATTGGGATTCATGGATACTCATGAATATACTTTAAATTGGAAAGTCTAAACTGATACTTTCAGCTTGAAGTTTACAGAATAGTTCTTTATTTACTCATAATTATAAAGAAATTATTCACACATTAAAGTATGGCTGGCAGTTGAACTGTGCTGTTTAGCTGACCTGGCAAATTATGAGTTTCACGTGTTTTACTCATGACAACTTCCACCTTCTACTGGCTCCTCTTGTGTCTGTGGCTCTTGATTGGTTTAGTGACAGAGTTGTCCATATTTGAGTACTTTAAACATGCAATTCAGTTTTTGGAAATGCATGGACAATGAACAGGTGCTAAGAATTTAAGGTTCACTCATAGTCTGTAAGAAGACAAACGTGCATCTATACGCTACTGATAAATACATTGCTGCTCAGTTAACCTTTCAAGTGGCATGAGAAACAGAATAATGCCATGCAATGATTATGCGATGAAAGGTCGTAAGTAAAATTTTGGACTAAAAAAAAGCATGGTGCAATGATTATGGAGTGGTGAGATTACCATGAAACCCCAAACTCTCTAGACATAAGCTCCTATCATCTTGAGAACCTAACTAAATCTGTGGTCCCTGGTGTTTCATAAGATGCATTTTGTTTCAATTTTTTAAACTAGTAATTTCTGTACAAATAGATTCTGCAGTAACTTCCTTGTGGCCTGAGAAGGCATTCTGATTTTGATAAAATTAATGCTTTGCAGCTGAGTTTATTATTATTTTTTACTTGGAGGGTGAATACTGCTTAGGACTGAGTTTAAATAGTATCAAATTTTGCTAAGTTGGGCAAAAAAGTGTATTTCAGGAATTAACTGTTTTTAGCAAAAAAATAATGAACCAGGTTAGAAACTAATTTCATAGTTGTTCTGTTGATCTTTTAGAGCTTAAAACTGATTTAGGATGTGGGAACAAGAATAAACGAAATATATTAGATTGTACCAGGTGTTAAGAGTTCTAGTGCTATTCCTAAGTCTAATGTTTGTAAAATCTCTTTGAGGACTCTGCAAAGCTCTCCTTGTACACTCAATAGCAGAGGAAACTCGAATTCCAAACAAGCATGCAAATTTTCCTATCTGTGTTGAAACAAAATCTTCCTAAAATAATATAAAGAAAATTGGATGTTATAAAGGAACAGACTGGAATGCTTGTGAGGTTTTAGCATGCAGGTTATTAGGTGAAGAGATAGCAAAGTATTTAGGGGGAGTATAAAATAAATATAAAACAGCAAGACCTTCTTTTTTAAAAAAACTTATTAAGATCTTTTGTCTAAGTGGTGATAATATACTCTACAGTAGGAACAAAATATACCACCTAAAATTTAGACTTTAAATTCCTATTAATGCTGTCTGTATTTGTAATTACATGTTTAAATTGAAAAATGGAAGGTATTTCCCTTTGATTAAATTAGAAATTTAGTGAAAGAGAAAGATAATACTTTCCGAGATATTATAAAAAGAAAGTTTCTGTTTTCACTTACCACCCTTGGCAAGATCTACATTTTCATTAGAGGATTCTGTGCTTTAATTTTGAAGTTTCAAAGGTGGCCTGCAGAGCATTTTTCTATCTGCTTATACATATCAATTGCTATATTTTTGAGAGTTTTTCCTTGTGTTTGTTAAACCACTGATAAGTCTATCAATGGACTATTTTGTGATGGAATATTTATATCCGAGAAATAAGCATTCTCTGCAAATTGAGATTTTTCTCTTCCTAGAACTGTTAAGTATCTACTTGCATAGTACTGTTTAAAAGTTATAAGGTACCTTCAATACAGTCATTGGTATTTACTTATACTCTAGAATCTTATATTCCTCAGACTATTTTCAATATGAAAACATCACTGACTGTATGATAACTACAGAAAAATGTATTTGTTGTAACATACTTTTTGATTGGTATAGGGGAAATACAGACTTGCTTATTTTGGCTGTATACTTCTAGTGAAAATGGTAATATTAATTACTTTGTGGTCATTAAATATATTATTCCATTTGTACTCATCCATTACTATAATTGCTCTCAGCTTTCTTTGGTAAGCATTTGAATAGATGTAATGTTTATACTCTCACATATGTTGTTATAAAATATTTTCTATTCAGCAAAATATTTATAGAAATATTTATCTCATTATATTAAATTTAGTAACTTTTATACAGATGTTTAGTTTTAAGGATTTTTAATAAAACTATTTTGCAGCCAAATGCCCCTTAGAAAGATTTATCTTTGCTGGAGCCTGTACAGTGGGTAGGAGGTTTGCCTTGCACACAGCCTACCCAGGTTTGATACCCGACATCCCATTTGATCCCCTAGCACCACCAAGAATAAATCCTGGGTGCAGACCCAGGAGTAATCTCTCATAATTACCAACTGTGACCCCCCCTATCCCCCCAAAAAGAGAGAAATATTTCTCTGGTCACTTTTGTATCAACCATTTCTGAGGATTTCCATCTACATACATTCTGACAATTAGGTAGCTTTCTATTCTTAAGACAATAAGTGTAAAATGATATCTTTTAATTAACATTTCTTTAATTCTTAATGACTTTTGAACAACTTATTATATACTTTCTAGTGTTTGGGTCTCCTTTTTAAGAAATAGCTTGTGGATATAAATGTTGTGCATGGAGTTTCTATATTTTTTGTGTACATTCTAAGTATAGTTTGTTATCAATTTGAGATACTGCAAGTTTACTTAAAGGGGAAAAATTTGGTATCTTAAATATGCAGGCCCTGAAATTTGGAAATCATAATTTCATTTTCTTGCCCTTCACCCTTTCCATTGTTTTATCAGTAAAGATAAATCATGTCATGTTGCACTAGTATAAGTTCTTCCTATCTTTGGGACTTAAAATAGTCTGAGTGGCATTTGTGGAATATAAAGTAACAGAATGGGACACACCCAAGATTATTAAAGGTGAGTACTGGGAGGATTACTCCACAGCTGAGAAGCTGGCCTCACTTACTGGGGGAAAAGGCAGTTCAGTTAGAGAAGGGATCACCAAGTAAATGGTGCTAGGAGTATCTGCTCGGAATGGGAGATGCACCCTGAATAAAGACTATAGATCGAACATCTAAGTAAGTCACTGTCATCCCATTGCTCATCGATTTGTTCGAGTGGGCACCAGCAACGTCTCTCATTGAGAGACTTGTTGTTACTGTTTTTAGCATATCCAATACGCACGGGTAGCTTGCCAGGCTCTCCGAGAGGGGCAGAGGAATCAAACACGGAATGGCCGCGTGAAAGGCGAACGCCCAACCACTGTGCTATCACTCCAGCCCAGACTGAACATGATGGCCACTTAATACCTCTATTGCACACCACAAAACCCAAAAAGAGAGAGAGAGAAGAAAGGAATGCTCTGACACAGAGGTGGGGTGGGGGGACAAGGGATGGAGTGGGGATCGTTCGAGGGATGCTGGGACCATTAGTGGTGGAAAATGGGCACTGGTAGAGAGATGGGTACTACTCAACCATTGTATGACTAAAATGCGAGCACGGGAGTTTATAAGTCTGTAACTGTACCTCATGGTGATTCAATAATAATAATAATAAAAATAGTCTGAGTCAGACTTAAAACATGTCTGAGTGAGAATATTTATGTCATGTATGAATTGGCATCTAGTTCTACTTGTCTTGGTCATTCAGAAACTGACATAAACTCAAACATTACTGATAAGACGAAAGGGAAAAGAAAATTCGGAGAAACTTCCCTTAATAATTAAATCCTTGTACATGCTTGTATTGGGTTCCACATCCCAAAAAGTTGAATTCAAATTCTCTAGCATACATGGAATATTCTAAAGGATAAAACATGTGCTGGGATGAAAAACAAGTATCAATAATGTCAAGTTTTTCAAGAATATACATTTTATACTTCCTAAGATCTCACAAATGAAATTTTCCGCAGAAGTTTCCACACTGCATAATGTGAACTATTACTCTTCTATCCTTCAAAATTGATTACTCTTATCTCTTTGAACAATGTAAAATGATATTACTATGTGACACCTCTCTTTTCCTAAGTACAAACTTATACAAATGATCAGATAATCTCTTTAAGATGGCATATAATGAAGCAGTTAACTGACATTCTGTAGCTTTCTAGACTATCTACTCCTGGGTTACTGAGTTAGAAGACAATTAAATGTTAGATTCTCACTATTCCTGAAGAACACTATTTCTAAGTCAGTTACCAAATGTAACATGTTAACTAAATGAAATCAGAATTAATAACTAAATGAATACCAGAATATAAACCATCAGCTCTAAATTTAATATGTTTCCTACCATCTTAGAAATACTGAGGATTTTTCTCATATGATATGCCATCTTTTTTAATCCTTTTCCATAGATATAAATAATAAGTGGGTTACTTTTTAATATCTGCATTTTGTCACAATGTGTATTGAGGTTACTTTAGTTTGTGGGTTTGTCCCATAGGACTGCTTTCTTCGAAGGGTCAAATAAACTTTTCTCAATATGCCCAGAAGAAGCCTCAGCCAAAAAGTGTCATCCTCAAATGGGGAACTAAGGCCTTATGGATCTATGTTAGTATTATTTAAAGAAATTCAGGCTATTTTTAGCTAAAAGCAGTGAGTGCTTCAGAGACTAAAAAATAACCCGTGTTTGTCTCTTAAATATTTATACTTTCCTTAATGAAAAATAAAATTATTTCTCCTGCTTTTTTGTGACCTAGTACATTATAGTTTGTTTTGTGGTAGTGGTGGTGGGGTGTGTGGATATCTTCCTTCTCCACAAACTTAAAGTTTAAGTTTATTAGTAATCATGCCCTCTGAGAGTTCATCTTAAAAATTATCAGGTTAAAGATCAAGTCACTCCCTATTTTTCACATAAAATCTATACTTCCTCCTTCTCTTGACACAAGCTATGTATCTTTGAGTATGACCCATTTTTCTTTAGAATTTTCAGCCATGTAAATTCTACATATATATGTATGTTATTAAGTTTTGACTTTTTCTTCTATTAAGTTTTCTGATGTTAATTTGGTCATTTGTCTCAGAAAAGCTCAGATGGGGAGTAGGAAATTTGCTCTATGCATAACTAGTTCTTTCAAGGGAAATGAGCCAGTTTAAAACTTAATGTATGGAAACACAGGTTTAGGGGGCAGGAATACAGAAATATGCTCTTTACCTCTATGTTAGAGTGGGCAACAATCCAAAATATTTAATATAACAGGAGCTGGATTCATGGCTAAAATCTGTTGAACAAGAGGTTTATTCAGCAGTTATAGAGAACAAGAAGTGGAGGGAGAGGATAGGGAGGGCCAAGATGTTATAGCACTGAGGTTAACATCAAGAAGATTTGAGATCATCATGAATCCAGACGGTTAACACCTGATCATTGGGTACAAGAGTAGCAACACATATTGGGACTGAAAGACATATGAAAGTGACATCAGAGAGAAATGTGGTCCAAATCATTGTGTCTGTATGAAGAGCAGGAGTTGACAAAGAATACTAAAGAATTCCATTGCAAAAATGATAGGGTTTACATAGTCTGGAGAGATAGTACAGTGGGAAGGGCACTTGCCTTACATATGGCCAACTCGGGTTTGATTCCTGGCACCCAATATGGTCCCCTGCAAAACACTAGAAGTGATCAGGAATAATTTCTGAGCACTGCAAGGTTGACTGCCCCCAAAAAGCAAAATTAAAACAACCAAAAATGGTCATATTTGGTCTGTCACATGTTTTTTTCTCTTTTGTTCTTCCCTATCTCTATTTCTTTGATGCAATCCTTATCATTCAAATCCCCAGGTTGTTACATAGAGAAAAATCTGAATATGCCCTTTCAGTCTGCAGCTAAATGGACATTATTTCTTGCAAGGAAGAAGCCTGAAAAAGGATATTTAAACAGGAACACAATTAAATGATTTTAAAATTGATTGTAAATAATTATTGAATTGAACTTCTTTCTGTACAACTGCACAGGAATGGGGGTGTGGAGCTAAGATGAAATTGGATTTAGAGATGTAATTTCAATTACGTTCTTTCCAGTTTGACTTTCAGATTTTATAGTACACAAACAACTTTGAACAACTTCCAGTGAATATTAGAGGCAATAAATACGTATTACTTGCCATTGTCATATAAAGCTGTCAAGTTTTCACACTGCTATTCAAGACCTCTTTCTGTCTGTGAATACAGCTTTTGTAGTGCATTCTCACTCTGTATTCAAACCTCTGATAAGGATAAAGTTATTTATGTTGAAATACTCGATTACTATTAACAAAAGAGATGGGTTTAACTTTTAAATCATTTCTTTCTTTGGGAAATCTAGATTTTGAAAATTAGATTTCACACCAATTTTGACAACACCAAGTTGACTAAAAGATACTATCTAAGATTACTCCATTGGAAAAAAAGGACTAAGCTATAGGAAAAAGCTGGTAACATTAATTCTGATTATTAGGGCTCAGATTTTGAAACTGTTTCAAAAGTTCAAGTGCAAAGTTAAATTTCAAAAGAGGAATTAGAAGTGTCACAGAGACAGTGATGGCTACTTTCTGCACATGGGTAGGAGTTATAAATACTTAATTTTCCACTTCACACACACACACGCACAATATCCCATTAATCACCGATTTCTCGGGTGGGCTCAGTAACATCTCATTTCGACCTTTCCCTGAGATCTTAGAAGTCTATTTTGACTTGGCCCTTCTAACGATGTTGCACTGGGGGCTCTTCAGGATCAGGGGAATGAGATCCAGCTTGTTACTGGATTTTGCATATGAATACACCATGGGGAGCTTGTAAGGCTGTCTCATGGGGGCAGGAAACTCTCAGAAGCATAAATATTAAAACTACTTAAAAATACACATGTACATATAATTTCAAAATATCCCTACACTGGCTCTTTGTATAGGTCTTTTTTTTTTTTTTTTGCTTTTTGGGTCACACCCAGTGATGCTCAGGGGTTACTCCTGGCTTTTCACTCAAGAATTACTCCTGGCAGTGCTTGGGGGACCATATGGGATGCCGGGGATCGAACCCGGGTCTGCCGCGTGCAAGGCAAACGCCCTACCCGCTGTGCTATTGCTCCGGCCCCTGCATAGGTCTTTGAGTAAAATAAATAAATCCCCAAATCTTCAATTGATAGCTATAAAGATTTTTTTTTAAATGCTTGATGTTTTGGCCTAAGAAGTAGTAGAAAGAAGTCCTTCCTTTGGGATGGTTAAGTTTTTAAAATTATATTTCCTCTGCAGTGATCATGGGTAAAGAACCTATTGATTTTGAGACATCCTTGTTATTGTGCCTTTAATATTTGTCGCTCTTGATTTGAATGTATTATTGAGGTTTTGCCTAGCACGTTTCCATTCTATGAAATGAAATGTTGAGCAGGGTCTGAATCAGACTGCAGGTGCTAGAAACCAGTTTCAGCCTATGGTATCCCTCAGACCATTACTGACAGAAACTCCAAGGCTTGTATGTATTGAAATGAGAGTGTTTTAACATCAACATTTCAACGCTGATGACTTACACTGTCTTTGAATCTGAGAAAGCTCATGTACCATTGCCCAGTTTTGCCTCCCCTTTTAGTACTTCAAGAATTAGTTTAAGAATTGGGCTTGTGGGACTGGAGAGATAGCACAGCGGGTAGGGCATTTGCCTTACACGTGGATGACCCGGGTTAAATTCCCAGCATCCCATATGGTCCCCTGAGCACCACCAGGGGTAATTCCTGATTGCAGAGCTAGGAGTGACCCCTGTGCATCGACAGGTGTGACACACACACACACACACACACACACAGAATTTGGCTTGCATTTTATCTCTAGGTCTAATATTTTGCATAGCTATGTTATTGGGATGACTGGGGAGTCTTCACAAAGACTTCAGTCCATCATTTCTTTGAAGTGAGTTGTTGTCTGAGCCTTCCTCAATGGTTTACCGCCTCATCATGGCGGTAAACCATTGGGGGAGACAATAGAGCCAACCGGCAAAGAGCGAACCAACAGATGCTGCCTAGAGATGCAGGCAGGTGCAGGGCTGGACTCTTTGCATTGACTGTGTTGATCTTACCAAGTACCTTCTGTACATGAGCAGCACATCCATGCACAAGGTGTGTGGTGTGTTTGTCAGCTTGCAGTTAGTTACAACCCAACAGCAGAAACTGGCAAGCTGCCTGTGGCATATTCAATATGCCAAAAACAGTAACAAAAATGGGCCTCATTTCCCTGACCCTAGAAGAGCCCCAATATGGCAGTGTTGAGGATGAGCAAGGAGAGGCTGCTAAAATCTCAGGACCGAACTACGCTGTCAAAATGAAGAAGGGCTAAAATCACTGTCTGCACTTTTAACGCACGTGTGCTTGCATCAGAAGCATACATCAAGGACCTGATGGTGCAAGCACAGAAGATCAAGAACAATGTCATTGGATTGACTGAGATGAGAAGGCATTGATCACATCACACCGTTTTCAACACTGGAGAAGAACTGTTCCTCAGAACATGGAACAGTAGAGGCGTCAGTAGTGCCAGTGTCCTCGTCAACATGAACTTGGCCATGAGCATTGATTCCTTCGAATGCCTAACAACCTGAATAGGATGCTTACGTTTGAATATATGTGGCTCATTACTGGCAGTTTCTATCTTCATCATCTATGCACCAACATCCAACTGCAACAAAGAAGAAATTGAGAAGTTCTACATGGAGCTGGAGAAGTTCTATAAAGAAGACCACACCTTCTACAAGGTCATTCTCGGTGATTTTAATGCCCAGAGAGGACCGAGAAGGTCGCCCAAAGAACTCCACATTGGGACCCATGGCCTAGAATGGAAAGAACAGGGTGAGAGACTGTCTGAGTTCATCATGTTGACCAAGACCATCCATGGTAACTCGCAGTTCCAGAAGGCCGAATCTAAATGTTGGACATCAGAGTCTCCCGGTGGACAGTTCCACAACGAAATTGGCCACATCATATTCAATCCACAGTTTTACCAGACCAATGTCACTTTTGTCTCAAAACTCCAAATGGGATCAGACCACTATCTCTTTCATGGTAAATTTTACTTCACGGATTGAGGAGAAAGGGCTGCAAAGTTTAAGAAAACTCCCAAACGACCACCAACTGGGAGCTCTTTGGCATTATTGTGGCAATATGAGAAGAGCCATCATTGACAATGATCGACTGGTTCAGCACCTCCATGATTATTCGAGAAATGCTGAGAGAGAGAGAGAGAGAGAGAGAGAGAGAGAGAGAGAGAGAGAGAGAGAGAGAGAGAGAGAGAAATACACCCCTCTTCAGAAACTCTTAAACTCATTTGCCAACGTGGTTTGGCTCAAGCATCAGGCAATCACAAGCTATTTTCTGAGCTTGCAAAGCTGTTCAGAGAAGCAATAAAATAAGACCTCAAAGAGAGAAGAGAAGCAGTATTGGCCAATGTGGCAGAAGCCGGGAAAGGTATTCATAATGCCTGCCTGTCCTTCACCAACTATAAGACCAAGATAACTGCCCTCCAACATCCTGATGGATCTATCACATCTTCCAGAAGGACAATGGAAAAAGTTATCCATGACTTCTACTCAGATCTCTTGGATAGCCACGTCCACCTGCCCACATACTAAATTCTCCAGGATGGATATGTCGTTCCCAGCATTCTCCCTTCCAAAATCCAACACGGCATTTTTTCGGTAAAGAAGTGTACAGCATCTGGTCCAGACAAGGTCAGACCCAAACACCTGAAGAATCTGCTGCCAGTATTCATCAGTACACTGGCTTGGTTCTTCACATGTTACCTGTCTGAATGAAAGGTTCTATCCCAATGGAAAACCAGCAGGACCATTCTGTTGTACAAGAAGGGAGACAATCACAACATTGGCAACTATTGCGATGACTGGAATGGGAAGGAATGGGAGTGAAGATAGACAGTTGGCAACTACACCACCTCTGCTTTGCTGATGACATCGTTCTAATAACACCAAACATTAGCCAAGCGGCACAAATGCTGGCCGTCTTCAACTGTGAGCGTGGAAAGGTCGGACTGCAGCTGAATCTCATAAAGAGAGTGTTCATGAGAAATGGACTTGTTTGTGACATTCCATTTGTTCTCAATGGAACGAACACCTCCGAATGCAGCAGTTATATGTACCTAGGTAAAGAACTCAACATGACGAACGACCTGGAACCTGAGCTGCACAGGAGGAAGAGAGTGGCAGGGAGCGCCTTCAAGAGTGTCAAAGAAGTTAAGACAATGAAGAACTTCTCTCTAGGCACTTCTTTTTGACTCCACCATTATTCCTGCACTAACATACACCTCAGAGACCCGGGCCCTCTGAAAACAGGATAAGAACGCTATTAGGGTCTCCTAAAGAGGAATTGAAAGAGCTGTGCTTGGAATATCACATTTCACTCAAGTGAGAGAAAGAATACGGAGTTCCGACCTCCATGGATGATCAAGAATCAGGGATGCTGTCTCATTTGACAAGGCATCGAAAATCAGATGGGCCTGACACATAACACAATTTGGAGATGACCATTGGACTTAAGCTGTTACTGACTGGATTCCACGGGATGTCAAAAGAACGCATGGCCACCTACCTACGAGATAGTCAGACTTCCTCAGGACCCTGAATGAATGGTTTGAGGCATTTTGTGGGTGAAGGAGTGTTGCTAATCCATCCACTAATGCTTTGTTTTTACAATCCTTGTGCAATGGAGGACATAGAAAATAGTGACTCTGAATTTTTGTTCAGATAACTTGGCACCTAAATATCTATAAGGTTATCTTTTACTAGGCAAATATTATCATATTTAATGGGTTAAGACTGTTAGATCAATATGAGTGAGTATTGAGGGGAGAATATCATATTTTATAATTTATTCAGTCTGAATAGAAAAATGCTGCATTTTTATTTTTATATCGAGACTGTATTGTGTGTAGTATATTTGATTTAAAAAATAAATCATTTCAGTTTAGGACCTTTGGGAGACATGCCATAGGGTTTGAAGTACAAAAATTTTATTGGAAGCAATGAGGCTATAAATTATAAAAGTGAGAGGGAAAGAGGTTAGAAAAATAAAGTCATTAGACTTTGATGAAGTTCTGATACATAGGAAAGAAGAGAAGGAGACAAATTGAAGATGAAGCACCACAAACTGAAGTAGAACTAACAGAAAGTTAGTTCGTAAGCCTGGTATAGAGCTTCAGAACAATCATTTCCCTTTAAGAATGTTCCATGTTGGAGCAAATGACCAGAACTTTATACAAGTGTGACTAAGTACAATCTGCCTGATGATATTATGCTCATAATTTTAATGCTGTAGCAATTTTCTAAAGCATAGCCCTTGAAGGTTTTTAGTTAATTAAGTTCCTTGTGGCAAGTTTTCTTATTGAGTAGTACTAATATAACATCTACAATATTGCCACAGCTTCTATAGATTTCCTGTGGCTGTCTTTTTTCTGAGTGGGAACTTTAAATGAGGGAAGGGAATGGTAATGAGAATAATTATAGTTTTAGCTTTGCAACTGGTCTTGGGACTTTAATTGTGTGATGAGTACTGTGCATGTACAGAAGCTACAAGTTGCTTGAGCTTGGAGCAGTCTCAGTAATTTTCCAGATTCATGCAGTTTCTCCAGGGCTGGAGAGGTAAATTAAATTGAGCTATTAGGTAACCTTATACTTGTATCCTTTTTAGAAGGTTATAGTGTTTTATATTTACAGTAGTCTGGGTAGGGGTGTCTCAATGTCTGCTCTGGGCCTTTTCTGTGGTAACTGATTAGAACAAGGACCCAAGAGGAAGATTTTGCTAAATGATAAGTACGTCAATCCTAATTACATATTTAACACTAGGGAATTAATGCTACATAATTTTATACATGCCTGATCTTTGAATTGTATAGATTAGTAACAGGAGCCTCATGTTTGTCATGAGGATATCAGTATCACTGAAGATCCTCTATCCAAATGTCCTTGAAGTGTCTGGTTATTACCTCTTCCCTTAAGTTCAAACAAATGGCTGGTCATTGATTTAGTTGGGAAGGAACTAGTAAAGTCACTATAGTAGATACACATCATGGTTTTGCTCTTCATTTAACCTTTATCCTAAGGACCCACTTGCCAATTTAGTCAGTATATTTCAATCTTAAGATGGATCAAATTCAACAAATTAATGCAATTTTTAAGATTTGTTTTATTTTTGTCTTTTGGATCACAACTGGTGCCTGCAGTTTAATAAATTCTCATTTACCCATTTTGTCACTATTGCTAAAATATCCTCAAAATATATTATGATGGATCCTTACCCTCAAAATCTATTGATATGGGCACTTCTTTGTTTATGCTACTACAAACTAGTTATTTTTAAAGTTGCATTGGAATCAAATCCATAATTCCTTTTTTTGACAACCCCAGGACTACTACAGATGGATTCAGATGTGATTTTTTTATAGCTGAGTTTTAGCCATACAATATTTCAACACCAACCCCACCACCTGCATTAGCATTCTGACCCCTACTTGCTACCATGACAGGTTGATTACAGAGTTCAGTGGTTATAGCATATTTCTCATGTTTTCAATGTTGTTGAATCTGTGCTTTGGATATATAGCAATAAGATGGGATTTAACTCTAGTTTTTAATTCCAGTAAAAGGTATAAGAGAGAGACTCTCTTAGTCTCTCTTCCTATCTCTTTCTCTGTATGTGTGTGCGCGCGCGTGCGCGCGCGCGTGTGTGTGTGTGTGTGTGTGTGTGTGTGTGTGTGTGTATGGTGGGCAATAAATGCTTTTATTGCTGTCAGATACATTCCTGTCTGAGGTTCAAGTTGGTCTCCACCCACTCTTTAAAATATCCTTTTTGCAGTTAATTTTTAAGATCCAATTTTTTAGGCATAGTTGCTTTTTATTCTAATAATTCTAATACTTAAAATGTTTGTTGGTTTTCTTTTACTGATTCTTTCAGTATGTTTATATTATTTGTGTGTGTGTGATTTGTATTTCAGTAAGTGTAGAAAGATCTCAATTTCCTGGGAGATTTATATGTGAAAAGTTTTTGAGTTTGGGGCTGTGACCAAGTTCTTCAAAATGGAATGAAAGTTTATCAGAATCTAAGACAACTGAAAATTAAATTCCATGCCTCGGGTTTCCTTGAAACACACAGATAACTTGGATGTAGACAGTAAAGGTGAGGACAAGTTTAATTTATGTGTGTTCTGAGGGAAGAATTTACTCTTTCCCTTCACTTTGTATGCAGTTTGAGAAGGAATGCTTTACTGATATAATCTTCTTGGGCAATATTTGTTTTTCTTTAAATCCAGAAGTAAAAATTTCATTCAATGACATCCTATTAGATTCCCCAATTGAAAGAACCATAGGATTCAGTTTTTCTTCAAATTAGTTCACAAAAGTCACACAAGCATCCTTACAGTTTAGCAGAAATTGACAAGAGACAGATTTGGGTTTGCCCAGCATGTAGAATTTTCTGGTATAAAATAATTTGGATTATTTTTATATCTCTTCATTTTACATCAACTTTTCAATATATTATGGCAGATGATGTTTATATTTCTACTCACTCAGATTCAGTTGGGAGAATTTGTTTAGGATAATTAATCCACTATAAGTTTAGACAATATAAATGTTGGTGATTGCTTCATTTTCCATAAAAGCCCATTTCCCTCAACTGTTTCTTATTGGAAACTAAGATTTCATGTGTGAATACTTTAAACAAAATCATTTTAATCATGCAGATGTATATATACATAATGGAATATTATGCAACTGTAAGGAATGATGAAATCAAGCAATTTTCTGCAACATGGATGGAACTAGGAGATATGTTAAATGAAGTTAGAAGAAGAAGGACAAACATAGTACTCTATCACTTACATGTGGTATTTAGAGTAACTGAATGAGGAAATGCAATGGTTTAAAGGGAGGGGTCACTGAGACGAAGGTGGAGGGAAGCAGACAGTCTGGTGGACACTGTGGTGTTTTATGCATAAAACCCTACCATTAACAATATTGTAAACCATGGCCCACAAAATTTAAAAAAGAAAGAAAAGAAAGGGGTGTGTCCCATTTCTTTGGAGAGGGCAAGCTTGTGTTTGGGGTGTGAAAGATTCTTCCCTAACATGCAGAATCACAGTGCATATTTACAAGGAAAATTTTTGATATTCACGTAAAAGAAAGGCTTCTAAGGAATACTTCAGCTCCCAAAGTAGGGAAGGAGTCTGTAAAATTACATATTTTTTCCCAGAAAAGTGGGCATGTCGGTAATAGAATAATTTGCTATATTTAAGAAACTCTAGATACTTTTAAAAACCACTTGGGTAGCAATCAAATAATCTTTTCTGAGTTTTCTTAAAATACATAAGGAAATCTTTGCCTTTATATTGCTTTGAGTTGTCAAAATCTGGAAGCTGAATCAATTAATCTCAGAGTTGGGAATATATATCTTGCAACTGTCTCCAGCTCTAAAACTTTGAAGTGTTTAATAACTGTTAAAAACTAAACCCTCTCATTGGGAGGCTCGAGTGATAGCACAGCAGATAGGGTATTTGCCTTGCATGCAGATGACCCAGGTTCGATCCCTGGCATCTCCTGTGGTCCACCAAACACTGCAGCAGTAATTCCTGAGCTCAGATACAGGAATAACAACTGAGCATCACTGGGTATGACCCAAATAGCAAATAAATAAATAAATAAATAAACCTTTGATCGCTGTATCACTGTATCACTGTTATCCTGTTGTTCGTCGATTTATTCAAGCAGGCACCACTAACGTCTCTATTTCTCCCAGCCCTGAGATTTTAGCAGCTTCTCCTTACTCATATTTCCCTATGATTGGAGGCTCTTTCAGGGTCAGGGGAATGAGACCTATCGTTACTGTTTTTGGAATATCGAATATGACATGGGTAGCTTGCCAGGCTCTGTCCTTGCAGGTGGGATACTCTCGGTAGCTTGCTGGGCTCTCTGAGAGGTATGTGTGTGTGTGTGTATGTATATATAATAGTAATATTATATATATATATATTACTCTATGATTTGTTGCCTAGTGTCTGAACTCCATCAAATACAGTGTGGTAATTATGGAAAATGGGTAGGAATTGTCTTATAATGTGTCTAGAAAGTGGCCTGGAGTGTGGCGGTGGTTGGGGAGTGGAGGTCGGCTGCCGGGGCTGGGTCCCTTGAGGCGGAGAGGGTTCTCACCCGCCCCGCTCTGGGTGCCTGGAGTGAAAACAGCCTGGCATAGAGTCTGGTGGCATGGCTATGGGGGCCTCATTTTATACTGGAAAAAGCAGCTGTTGAGATCTGGAGGGTGGCCAATGAGGAGGCAGGATGTGGCACGGTGTGGCTTATGGGTGTGATCCCTGGGTCACTGGAGAATGGGGGATAGCAGGCAGAGATCTCCGCTTCTGGGTCCCGTTGAGTCCAGTGTCCAAGGTCACAAAGTTCCACATTATTTGGGTACCGTGGGACTTCATTCATGTGTGAGGCTTGGCCAGAGTGTCCGGAAAGAGGCCTGGAGCATGGCGGTGGTTGAGTAGTGGAGATCAGCTGCCAAGGCTGGGTCCTTTGGGGCGGAGAGGGTTCTCACCCGCCCCGCTCTGGGGCAGCCTGAGTGAAAACAACCTGGCTCGAAGTCCCAAATCTTTGATAGTTAAAAAAAAAACTTCTCACTGGATATTGCAATATTATAGTGATCTAAAATAATTAAAATCCAATGATCCACCAATAAATTATATGCCTTCAGAAATGCTATATTTCAGGTTTCCTAATACATATCTTTTATCTGAGGATTTAATGTAGCTAAATAGGACATTTTATCTCCATATTACACTACGTTGTTAATATCTACATTGCTCTTTCATAATAAAGGGAAGTCAAATTTGTAACAATTAGAATTGAGCACTGAATGTGATGACTGTAACTTCCTATCAGAGTCTGAATCTGTTGGCAATGGCACCCTCTTCCCCATCTTTCTTCTGGATGAATGGCAGTCAAGAAGAATCTAGGTGCACTGTTGTTTTACTTCATTCTGCTATGCCTTCTTTTGTTGATTTATTTTTTATTTTCCTTTGTGTATGTCTGTGTACATATTAAAGGTGATGTTATCTACGTAAGAATCTTTGCACGTGTAACTACTCTGTTCTACAACATAGAAGGCAAGTGTCATTCAGTGAGAACACAGTCCTGTTGATGATAGTTGGTCCAAAGATATACTGTAAGATTAAACCAAAACAAAAATAATATACACATATATGTACTGTATTTGAATTTGAATATAGATATTTGTGGGTCTACTTTGTGCTGAGTTCTTTGTACAGTAAATCATTTCCTTATTTAGAGTAAAAGTATCAATTTTAAAGGAGAAAATCAGGAATACTCCCAATGGTTTTGAGAAATTATTAGGACCTGGCAGACAGTAAGATACCTGTAACTAAAAGTTGCAAAGGATATCTTTTAACAAAGATTTGAAAAGTTAGAATACTGGAGAGCTTTTTTTGATAAGGTGCAATATAATATTTTAGGATCTATAAATAGTCAAGCATAGATCATGTGTTCTTATTTAGTATTCTGTCTCCGAGTTCCATGATTTCCATATCTACAGATAAGAAAACTATAGGACAAAGGTCAAATAACTAAAGTGATAATGAAGGACTAGGAAAATTGTATAGAAGTATTTGACTTTTTACCTTCTAATTAGGTACACTAAAATACCCAAGCATGGTATATAAAATACAAAACTCTGCAAGAGAGAAAAATGCCTGTCATGCTGGGAATCTCAGAACCTAAAAGACAACATTATGGTGATTTCCATTTTTGTTTTCAGTCTTACATATTCCAGAAAATATGGAGATGTCAATAGGCATAGGTCAAAAACCTTAAATTCCGGAGGTTTTTTCTCACTACTCAAAAGATAAGAAAAATACCGAGAAGATCAGAGAAAACACACACACACAAACACACACACACACACACACACACACACACGAAGTTCTGGGATCAATTCCAGGTCTTCCAGTGAGTTACGTCTTTGGTCCAAGAGCTACTAATAATAACCTTTATTATAACCTTAAGATAATAGTAGCCTTTACTTCCAGTAAGCATCACAAAAAAACTTGCACAGTTTTCTAGTAACAGAGTTCTGTTTTTGTTTATTGGAGTCACACCTGACAGTGCTCAGGGCTTTCTCCTAGCTCTGTGCTCAGGAACTACTCATGGTGGATCTTGAGGGACCATAAGGAATGCCAGGGATCTAAGTTGGGTTAGCAGAGTGTAAGGCAGGGGCCCTACCTGCTATATAGTCTCTCTAGCCCCATTAGAACAGACCTTTTCATTTTGAAACCATATCATCCTCTTGGTCCCCCAGAATATTCCAAGGAACCACAGTTGAAAAATATAAAAAATGTGAGGTTGCACAAGATTAGAGGGCTATCCCGTAGAATGTGAGATGGTGGATGGGGGGAGTCATTGGAAGCAAACAAGATCAGGAGCTGGGGAGAAAATTTGTCATGAAAATGTTCAGAAACTAGTTTTCTGGCATCTGGAAGAAGTGATGTGAAACCCCTATCAGTAAGGGGTTCCAGAGAAGACTGGATGGAAACTGTAACTATAACTTTCATATCTCTAGGGAGGAAGTTGAACTTTAAAACCTCCTCAAGTAGCCAATAGTAACTACTAGAAGAACCTGGACTTCTATCCCCACTGCACTGAAATAAAATGGCATGGTTGCCTTCCTTGATGGAGCTGTGCCAGAAAAAGTCAACTAATATGTAACACAAAAATAAGAGACAGAGTTTTACAAAGTAATTTTTTTAACTTTGTAAAGTCTGTTAAGAGAATCAGAAGAAAAGCCACACAGAAATAATATTTATAAAATATTTATGGTACAGGATTTGAATAAAACTTTTATCTGGTAAGGGATTAGTACCTATTGCATATTAAGTATTCTTACAACTCAATAGCAAAGGAAGACAATTTAATTTTAAAATGGACAAAAAGGTGAGTTCAAATTTTTATCCAAGCGTACCTACAGATGGTAAATAATGAAAGATTTTCAATGTTATTAAACTTCAATGAAATGCATATCAAGACCACAATGAAATAATGCTGTGCACCTGAGAGTTAAATGCTGACAGCAAAAAATACTAATAAAAAGTAATAATAACAGTGAATGCTGATGAGTATTTAGAGTACCTGGTTACTCATACTGCTAACAAATCTCTAATGATAGCATTGCACTGTAGCACTGTCGTCGTCCCGTTGTTCATTGATTTACTCGAGCAGGCACCAGTAGCGTCTTTATTACACTAAAACCTGAGATTTTAGCAGCCTCTCCTTACTCATCTTTCCAACGATTGGAGGCTTTTAGGGTCAGGGGAATGAGACCTATCGTTACTGTTTTTGGCATATTGAATATGCCACGGGTATCTTGCCAGGCTCTGCTGTGTGGGTGGGATACTCTAGGTAGCTTGCTGGCCTCTCTGAGAGGTTGTATATATTTGTTACTGTATTTGGGATATGAATACGCCATGGGGAGCTTGCCGGACTTTCCTGTGCAGGCAACGAACTCTCGGTAGCTCTTCAGGTTCTCCAAGAGGGAGAGCTAGGCTATTAGATGTCTCTTCTGGGATCTTGGTTTTATAGTCTCTGAATGTTGGCCATTGATGGGATTACACAGTGCCGGGGGCAACTTCTGGGTGTGACTGCTTAGCTACTGGAAAATAGGGAATCTGGGTGGAAGAGGCTCATTCCCAACCTGAGCAGCCTTGGAGATCTTGGCTCCAGGTCCCGCACACCTGGGTCCCTCTGCTGGTTCCTCTACCAGAGTTAAAAATTATTGGAGATAAATGAAAACACAAGACATAAGAACATATGCAATACAGCAAAAGCTGTCCTAAAAGAGAAATAAATGACAGTACCATCTTCTTAAACACGAAAAATAGTAAACAATTTAACAATATAGCTAAACAAGTAGAAAAAAGAAAAAGAAATTAAGCTAATAGAACAATAAAAATCACAATGAAAATAAATGAAGCAGTAACATATAACAAAATACAAATTAAATCAAGAGTTTGGTGTTTGAAAAGAAAATTTGTAAGCCTTTAGCCTAATTATAAGGAAAATAACAGAGAGGAACAAAACAGAATCCAAAACAAAAGATCTGTTATATTATAACAGATAATATAAATATAAAGTATGCTAACAAATTAGACAAAATAGAAGAAAGAGGGGTGAAGATTTAAATTAAATACAAACTACCAAAACAAACAAGATGAATAAAAATCTGAATTCATCAACCCAAAGTATAAATATTGAAACAATAATAAAAAAATTTTCCACAAACAAGTCTTTTATTAGACAGCTTTACCAGTGAATTTTACCAAATCTTTTTTTTTTTCCGGTTTTTGGGTCACACCTGGCGATGCACAGGGGTTACTCCTGGCTCTGCACTCAGGAATTACTCCTGGCAGTGCTCAGGGGACCATATGGGATGCTGGGATTTGAACCCGGGTCGGCCGCGTGCAAGGCAAACGCCCTACCCGCTATGCTATCACTCCAGCCCCAAATTTTACCAAATCTTTAAAATAAATTTTATCCTATTCTTTTCATTCTCTTCAAAAAATAAAGGAAGTGTGTTTTATGAAACAAATCATAATTTTTATATATAAAATAGGAAACAATCAGAAAAAAAAGACTGCAGACCAGTAATTCTGATCCACATTATCAGCCCCAAACAGAAAATTGAATTCAACAATGAATCAAAAGGATAATATTTCATGTTGAAGTGAGATTTATTCCTGGCATACAAGGATGGTTAAACATATTCAAATAAATCAGCGTACTATATGGTATCAATAGAAGGAAATAAATCATGTGATTATATCTACATATGCAGATAAAATATTTGACAGGTTTTAGCATTTATATATGACAAAATAAAATAAAATAGGGGTGTAAGATGCCTATATTAAAATAATAGGTATATATTCTATAATGCTACAGCTAATAGTCATACCTAACAGTGAAAAAAAAAGCATGGGTAAAGGCCGGAATAAGACAATATTATTTAATGTTATCACTCCTATTTAATTTGAAATTTTAGTCAGATATATTAGACAACAACAACAAAAATAAATAAAAAAATCTGGATCAAAACAAAAAGGATGGGAAACTATTTGTGGCTGACACAGTAATATATAGTGAAAAGTCTCAGTATTCCATTGAATACATTAGAGATAATGAGTACAGCAACATTTTTATGAAAAAATAAATATACAAAAGTATACTGTATATAATATGAAAATTCCTATACAAATTAAGGAACAATCACATTTATAATTGCATCCAAATACTGAATACCTAGGTATAAATTAAATGACAGACTTAAGAGCCCTGCACACTGCCAACATCCTGATCTAAATAAATGCAGTTTTTAATAAATAAAGCACTTTATTTAACTACCATGGTTTCCAAAGTTGTTTATGACACAGTTGTTACAGGCTTTAGATGTTCCAACACAAATCCCACCACCACAGTGATCGTACCTCCACCATTGTTCACCTTTTCCCAACCACCCTACAAAACTTCCCCCTCAGCAGGCACACAATAATTTATTTTGTATTGCTTGTTACAACTAAACGGCTAAAGAAATTTTCCAACTTACTTCAGTAAAATAAAATTTGTGAAAATTGCTATCTTTGTTCA
Organism: Sorex araneus; assembly: GCF_027595985.1. Lineage (NCBI taxonomy): Eukaryota > Metazoa > Chordata > Mammalia > Eulipotyphla > Soricidae > Sorex > Sorex araneus. The sequence goes on along the minus strand of NC_073303.1, from coordinate 151,812,179 downwards.
GTCCTTGTCTGAAGATTTACTAAACTGGTTATTTCTAGTTGAGCCTTCTGTGTTACTGTTTTTGTTTGCTGAATTTAATTGGCTTCTATGTTACTTTCCCACCGAATTTGGTGTGCTCCTATTGGAACTTCAGTATTGTGGAATTTTGAGGTGTCCCATGGCTACCATTGGTACAGAAAGTTCAGGATATGTAGAGTGGGCCTAAATGTTGATATGGTGATGTCTGTGGGATTGGCTTCTGGGACTCCCAGAAGTACAAAGTAGAAGGGAGGCTGCCCCACTCCAAGCAGACTGCAGATTTCTAAGCCTGAACACTGAGTGCCTAAAGTTAACCCTGTTGTCTCTGTACAGATTATTAGTGGAGCTGTTGGCATGGTGGCAGTTGTGGGGTGTGGGTGCAGTTGTCAGGTATTCGGCATGGAGGGGGTCTCTTGGCCTGACCCTCTCTCCCAAGGATGCCCCAGAGTTTTCATTCATACAAATGGGCCTGTTTCATAGACACAGTGTAGGATTTTTAAAAAATATATATATATATAAAATTTAATAAATTTTGTCAGTGCCTCCAATTAATAAAATTTAATCTACTAAATTTTGGAGATTTAAATGCATTTTACTTTCTCTTGAGCTCAAATAGTGCAAAAATACATCTTTATTCATCAACTTTAATTTTCTCAATCTATTTACTTTTGGTAGTCACCTGTAAAAAATATAAAGGCACATGCAGAAGGGGGTGATGGGTGTGTATCGTTCAAGGGCTCTCAGGACAGCTTTCTCTCTCTCTCTCTCTCTCTCTGTCTCTCTCTGTCTCTCGTCATTCGGTGCTCTCAAGCCGCTGTATATGGATGGGATCGGGATGACTCCTCTTTGTGCTCTGCTTCTTTGTGTGCCGCTGGGCTCTCTTCTGTCTATCTCTCTACCTGACTCTGTCTCTGTAGTCTCTCCTCTGGTCTCTTCCAATATCTCTCTCCAGAGCCCTTCTGCTTCAGTCTCTGGAGCCCCACTTGCTCTCACTTCTCACTTGCTTTGTGCTCTTTCTTTCCCCTGCTTCTGGCTCTGATGAATCTCTTTTGCTCTGTGCTCTGCTTCTGTGTCTTCTCCCTGCATCTGTATCTTCTCTTTTCTTCTGTGTCTTCTCCCTGCTTCTGTCTCCTCTCTCCTGCTTCTGTGTCTTCTCTCTTCTGTGTCTTCTCCTACAGTTGTAGCTTATATAGAAATCACATAGGGTGGTGACACAAAGGTGGGTTGAACATTAACAAATCAACAAAGAGGGGTAAGACCACTCCTTCATGAGATTAACAAAACTTCATCTAAGAAGACTACTCCAGATTACTAGGAGATCCGCTAAAGGGCGGTATCCCATTCAGGGTGTGTTACTTTCTTCTTTCCTCAGCTAGTAATTCACTTAAATCATTGTAGTAAATTTACTTCTAATATTTCTAGCAATGTCATTCTGTATGAGCACAGTAAGTGATATATCAAACTTAAAGTTCGGTTCTTCCTGAAGACATTCAACATTTATTCCAGACCACAGTCCTCAGTCAGGTTAGTCTTCCTAACCCCAGCAGGGTCCTAGTCTCCTCGTTACTTTTGGATCATGACAGCATTTGTCTATGACCATGTTCTCAACTTATAGTTGAGTATTGTGGCACTTTGGCCTGGCCCATTTTGATGCCAGGGTAGCTCACAGCTTGCCCTGGGTCCATTCTGTCCCTCGTCAGGACCTGCTTTTGGGGTGCTAACAATTAAGGGCAACTGAGTCAAGAAAGCAGATGCCCTGGAGTGTAGGATGACATTACTTTGTCCTCTCCCCCCTTGGATGAGTAGCTTGTCCTGGTTTTTCCCGGAGTTTAGGCTTACCCCAGTCTCACCCATCAAGGTCTTCCCGAATCTCTCCCATCCTTTTGTTTAGCTATAATCACTTCTCTATGCTCTCTTCCCCAAAACAGTTAATCCGCGGCTTTCCTTTAATCTGATTCTGCTAATTTGTAAGGCCGGACCTTCCTAGGATACTGAATTTATATTATATAAGTTAATATTGCCTTTCTCCTCTTCTTGTGCCTTTTGAATAATTTACTTTAAAGCAATGTCCTTTTTGTATAGAAACAAGAAGACAATATTATGCTTTTGTAACTTGGGACTTAATTGGCCTCGAATATTATTCCCTCCCAGGCATCTGCTTTCTCCACTTAAGCCTCAGTTGCCCTCAGTTCCTACACCCCAAAATCAGGGTCCCGATGAGGGACGGGAAGGATCCAGGGCAAGCGGTGAGTTATGTGCTACCCTGGCATCGAGATGGGCCTGGCCAAAGTGCCTAATTCTTAACTATAAGTTAAGAGCTTGATCATAGACAAATGCTGTCATGATCCAAAAGTAATGATGAGACTAGGACCCTGCTAGGGATAGGAAAGACTGATCTGGCCTGAGCACTGTAGTCTGAGATTGAGATGGCCCCAGGAGAGCAATTCCATAAGCTTTAATGCATCTCTTATTGTGTCCATACAAAATGATTAATATTATGAATTCTTATATGTTTGCTGGCTGAGGAGAAGAGAAACACATTCATGGGACTCCACCCTTGGGTGGATCCTCCTGCTGAAAGAGAATTAAGTCCTAGGAGAAGCATCCCCTAAGGGAAAGGAACCTTACCCTATTGATGGTGACCACATCTATGTGTATGCCCCAAGCCCCTCATGCTGTGGAGATTTAACTAGGCTGTAAGAGTGGGTTGGGGGGCCAGATCCACAGATCCTGAGAGAGACTGAGAGCCGGGAGAGAAGCAGAGAGAGAGAATGAAATAAACTGATCGAGCAACCAGTCTGGCCTTCTTCCTTCACCTGCCCTTGACCGACAGCGCACACAGGGGTTCTGGGGCACCAAACGTGGGCAGTGAGACAGAGCCGCCCGGAGAGCCCTTGAGTACGCGCGCCCCTCGGCGAGCCTTAGTTTTTTACACAGGAGTAAATATTATTGGAGTCGATCAGCTTCCAAGTTACAAAGCATAATATTAACTTTCTTACTGTGTCCGTACATAAAGGACTTTAAGGTAAACTTCAAGGTAAACTAAAACTAAGTTCCCTGTGGCAAGGCTGAAAGGACAAACCCAATGTTATCCTACAACACGGAGCTTAGTGTAGGGAGTCATTTCAAGTGCAGTTTCTGTTATGCTAATAAAAATACCTGACCATTTTTGAAAGTAATTGACATTAGATGGTGTTATGTGACTTTACAGGAGTCATACTGCATTAAAGTCATATGTTAAGTATGATTATTTAAAAATTATCAGGAACATAATTCTTGTAAATAGATTTTTTTTTGTACTACATACCCCCAAAGGCCAGCCAACTATGTTGGGTCTTGAAATAAAAACTAAAAAACAAAAATTAACCTTAACTAGAGAAAGAATAATATTTCCATTTACAAACACTAATCTAGAAACTAAAAGCCCTCCACTGAACTCAGGATACTCCTGCCTATTTCTTATGTAGAAGGAAATATTCATAAGAAATTTTCAGAGGTAATTTTGACTTCTTGAGTGTTTTGTTTTATATGCTGACTTTAGAAATTAACCTCCTCATACAATCCAATCCCACTTTGCTATTTTGACACTTCTTTTGTCTAAAAGTATTCATTAACATTTCACATAATTGCCCCCTTTCCAGAGCAAGTATATAATTTACAAGAGTAAAGACTTCATAGTGCATATCCAACTAAGTCCATCCTGTCTGCTTCTAGTTGATGCCTTAGTCTTACCATGAATTTAAAGAAAATTTCTCTTGGGTTGGAGCTATGATGCAGGAGTTAAAAGGCACTTGCCTTTCCCAGTTCCATCTCCAGTGCTGCTAGCAGTGACCACTGAGGACAGAAGCAGGAATAACTTCTTAGCACTTGTGGTTGTGTCCCCAATACCATAAAACATTATAAAAGAGAAAGAAAACATTTTTCTGCCATGGATTCTGTTGAATCCTGTTGAATTTAGTTGGCCACTGGTAGCATTAAAAGGTGACCACCAGTTACGCCTACTTTAATGTAGTAAACAATTCTTTACTGTTGTTTTCTTCACTGTTGTTTTCTTATAAGCTTTAAGCTCTTTTATGGATATATACTGATATGATGATCTCAGGCCAACATATACAACTTTAACAAAGTAGATTATATAGATCCATAGCTTTGCTTTAACAAAGTGATGATATAAATAAAGAATCTAATTTTGATAATATTGCCTTGATAATAGGGGTGTACCATGAGTATATATGCCAAAAACAGTAACAACAAGTCTCAGAATGGAAACGTTACTGGTGCCCACTCGAGCAAATCAATGAACAATGGGATGACAGCGCTACAGTGCTACCATGAGTATATAACTATAAAACTTGCATTGTAGCGTAAAAAGTAAAAAGTAAAAAGGTAAGTGCAAAACAAAAAAAAGGATTGCACTATCTCTTATTTATTTCACAGAGCTTCAAGAATTTCATGATTTTAAAAAATTACACATACACGTGTTTTCTCTTCCATGAGGAATTGAGATCATTTATTGAAACAGCTCTTACTTTCTACTGAAATGAACCATTATTATGTTTTATTGCCAATGGTGATCTTGAAAACTGAGTTCTCAAACTCTTCCCACTATAAAGTCCAATGGAGTGGCTCAAACACCCTCTATAAAGCCAAAGTATAATTTTAAATCTTCTACAATAATGTTATCAATTTATTAATCAGATAAATAATTCTGGTGTTTACCTTATAGAATAGTGGATGAAAATTTTTCCTAAGTATATATATGTAATGCTTTGTCAAAGAAAAATTAATTTGTCATACTTCAGAAGTTCCTACATTTATTTGACCTATCACCTTCTTTTCAGAAAAAGAAATTACTCAGTTTTTGAAGCCACTTTCCCACCCCCCCTCCACTTTCCACCCACTGGAAATTGATCTTCTTCAAGCTAACAAACAGAAAGCACCCCCTAATTTCACTTGAGACTTGCTTTGACCTCTGGATCATTCAGGTGCTCCAGCATGGGGTGGGGTGTAGGAAGTAGTATTGTCCACTTTGGGGAACACTACTCTGTATAATGTATAACGTAGATTTGCTATTTAGGAAAATCATGGGGAAAACTCAATAACCATGTTGGCATTTCAGCCAATACATCTAAGAACAGAAATAGGGTCTTAGTTTTTTTGCTCTTTTGTTTCGTTTCCCCCATATTTGTAATAACACACTGTATCTCAATCTATACTGACAAGCAATCACAGCAATGTTACACTGGAGTTGCTTGATTTCTGGTTTCTGTCACATATTATAATATGATATTTCTTGGCTCTTAAATCAGAAACAATGTGACTGACTTGTATGATAGCTCGCACAAGCTGAATAGGATTGTACAATCTGTACTCTTATTTGTGCTTGGATTTGTCCTTTCCAAAAACAAATAGTTTGAAACTCAGCATTTAGTTTTTATTGATCTGAGGTGGTATATGATGCAATAAGGCATTTCACCAAGAGATTTCACTTATTTTTGTACCATAAATAAAAATAAATGAATGGTCATATTCAATATTCATAAAATATCCAAAAAGCAAAGTTCCATTAATATATATGTAGATTAAATTAAAACTGATAAACGGATATATTGATGTTATGAACTTCAATGTTATAAAGACATCATTTTGTTTTCTCTAGTGCAAATGCTTAAAGTAAGCCATCAGTATAGCTAAAATAAAAACCCATTAGGATAAAATGTTTACTTTTGTTAGAAAATATAAGGTGAAAGGAGTCATCCAGAAAGATTTATAGAGATGGAACCTTTATAGACAACCCCTAGAAATAACATTGGGTTGAGATAGCTAATTTCAGCTTTCATAAGCCATTTGCAGAAAGGCAATTTATATATTTCTCTTCATATTTACATATGCATTATTCTTCTTAAACAATTGCTACTTTGAAGGTAACCACAATTTCTCATTATTAAGCACTTAGTGCGGGCAAGGCACCACAGCGCTTAAAGAGGCTATTTGGTATTCAAATATTAAATCTTATAGCCTTTGTCTGTAATTGTAAATGGAAAAAGGGATGAGTATTGAATTTCAGGTCTAGTGATTAATGGGAAAATAAGAAGAAGGAACCAGAAAGTCTAAAGAATATGTTTCCAGGTTACCAGTGTAACTTAAGTTCCCTCCTACCTCACTCCCAAAGGAACAACAAAGATAAAACTCAACTGCAAGTAGTTGAATGAGGGCATAAAACCTAAGGAACAGAGGAGAGGTCCCCGTAAAGAAAGTGAAGCAAGGAAGGAGGGAGAACTGACCCGAGAGGGCTGTTGTGTTGGAGTTTCTTCTGGGCAACTAGGGCCCTAAGGAACCCTGAAGAAGGCTGGAGAGATAGTAAAGGAGTTAGACAGTACACTTGCATGTATGCTTTTTGCTTAAAGGCCAAATGACCCTTGCTTTGGACCACAGTTGGTCTCCTAAGCACTAAACTGGAAAATCCTGGGAGAATATCAGAGATAAGGAGCTGTCAAGAGCAGTTTAGTTTGTATGGACAGCTTACTGCTGATTTCCACAGACAGAGCCTAAAAGTGGGATGATGGGATATCAGAAGGGAATGGCAGACATCTAGTGGGATGTCCATATTTGACAATTATTAGATGCATTAGTTGTTCACCCTTAGCACCTGCTTCTACTTCCTAAAAGAAATAATAGGTAATAGATAATTGTTGTACCTATTTTCCAGGGTGATCATTAAGAATTTGTAGAAGCATGTTGAAACAGTGGTTGAGGAGATAGCTAAAAATGCTGAGTGTAAGTTTTGCAAGTAGGAGTTCCAGCACTGCATGTTTTCATAAGCACCATAGGAATGACCCCTGAGTGCTGAGCCAGGAATAGCCACTGAGCACTGCATAGTGTGGCCCCAACATGAAATGAAGCATTTTGAAGCAATTTTAAGGATAACACAGTACAAAACTGAAAAAAGTTAAAACTGCTCTAGGCTTGAGACCTATAAAAATACAGGGAAAACAGACAACTCAGAAGTTACAGAAAGAACCTAGGAAACCATCGGAAGGCCCTAAATATAATGCGATAGCTCTGTTAGCATCAAGGGACCAGAAAAGCCAGATGTGCACTAATGATGACATATTTCACAGTTGGCATCCTGGAAATGAATGTGTGCATTGAACAGATCAAATTATCTACTAGCTATGATATTGGGAGGTTTTTTTTCTTGTTAGAAATATTGATTGAATTGATTTAGCAGAGGCTTAATATTAGAATACTATAATGCCAGTTTGCGTTTTAGACCAATTTATGCTACTGATTTTAGTCACATCTGTCCTTCCTTTAGAGTTCAAACTGGCTTTTTTCTGACAACTGAAAAACTGCAGTTGGTTTATTAATTTCAGTTCTATTCGATCTTAGAAGATTCAACAAATAGCGCCAACTCTCTAGTTACCAGACAGGTAGACTTATTTATCTAGGACTTTTGAAAATTCAGTAAGTGTTAAATGCCAACATTACTTTATATTCTTCTCTGAGCCTTACTTCAGGTGAACATGCATGATAGATATAATCAAAATTAACAGTATTTCACATGCCATCTCTTCTATCAGTAACTTGAAGATGTTACAGATAAACTTAGTGGGGAAGAACCCGAAGTGAACAAGATTGGCAACTGATCAGAAACCACTAAACCTCTGTGAGCATTGGCTGGTGGGATTCCCTAAACTAGGATCTAGGAGATTCAGTTTAATTTCAATCAGGCAAAAATGTGGTGAGAAACATGTCTTAAGGGAAAGGCTCATAAGTTAAAAATATTGCTGTCATCATTTTTATTTTTGTCACTTTTTTCTTTTTTATTGAGGTGCTATAGTTTACAATCAGATTTATTATATTTTCATGCAATCAATAACCCGATACTACATCTACCACTAGAATGTCTACTTCTGTCCACTGGTGTCTCAAGGACTCCTCCCATGTATTTCTCTCCTCCACAAGAACCCCACAATATAAGTTCAGTTCTATAAACCAACTCTCCAGTTATGTTGCCCTTGGTCATTTGTTAACTGTTACTGTGTTTCTTCATTCTCCTTCTCCTCCTTCTCTATCTTCTCCTCCCCACTCCTTCTTCTAAATATTTTTTACTCAGAAAATCACTGTCACTGTCACTGTCATCCCGTTGCTCATTGATTTGCTTGCGTGGGCACCAGTAATGTCTCCATCATGAGACTTGTCGTTACTCTTTTTGGCATTTTGAATATGCCATGGGTAGCTTGCCAGGCTCTGCCATGCGGGTGAGATACTGCTTGCTGGGATCTCCGAGAGGGGAGGAGGGTTGGGTGCATGCAAGGCAAATGCCCTACCCACTGTGCAATCATTATTTATTTGTATTTATTTAATTTCCAAGTGAGTTCTTTTACCCTTTTTTAATGTCTTTGATTAATTTCCATTTTTAAAGCTTTGGTCTGATAGAATAGTTGATATAATTTCTATTTTCCTGACTTTATGGAGATATGTTTTGTGACCCATCATGTAATCTCTCTTGGAGAACGTTCTGTGCTCTTGTCTTTAGTCTTGGTTTAAATATTGTAGAAGCTTTCACTATTACCTCAAAGCAACAATTATTTGCCAGCCACTGATATTTTTAGTAACTTTAATTCTTTTTGCAAATGTCTGTGTATACATGGTGTTGGAGTTAAAACTTAAAACAATTAATAGATAGTGTTTTTCTAGTATAAGATTGCCATGACATTTGTTTGTGTGTGCTTGAGAATTTTAACAATTTGCAACAAACTAGCTTTATAGTGGCTATGGTGTACTGTTTGATAACATTGAGTTGTCCTTGCTGCTCCTGCAGGGAGTTTAAGGTTTATTGAGCCACTCCCACAGCAGTGCAGCTGAGGCACACCAAATTCCATCAGGCACTAATAATCCTACACTGCTTTTCTCTTTCCTTTATGTCATTTGCATGTTTTATTTAACAATGTCCTCTTTGTATAGACACAGGAAGACAGTTGATGCTATGCTACATAACATGGGGGTTAATTGACTCCAAATTATTATTTACTCCTGGGCATCCATATTTACTTTACTTAGGCCTCAGTTGCCCTTAGTTCCTAGCACTCCAAGAGCAGGGTCCCAACGAGAGGCTGGATGGACCCAGGGCAATCTGTGAGCTACCCTGGCATTGAAATGGGCCAGGCCAAGTGTCATAATACTTAACTATAAGTTAAGAGCACTGTCATGGACAAACTCTGTCATGACCCAAAAAGAAGTAACTGAATGAGGACCCTGCTGGGTTAGGAAAGACTAAACTTCCCTGAGTACTGTGGTCTGTAATATATATAGATATGTCCTCAGGAAGAGCCAAATTTTAAGCTTAATATATCTCTTACTTCATTCATATAAAATGACACTGCTAAAAATGTTATAAAAAATAAATTTACTATGACTGTTTAAATGTATTACTAGCTGAGTAGAGGAGAAAGCAATACACCCTAAGCAATACACCCTGGATGGAATCCCGCCCTTGTGCAGATCTCCTAGTAATCTGGAATGCTGAACCCTCAGATGAGATTTTGTCCTTGAGTTAATCTCCTGAAGGGAGGCTTTACCTCTCCTTGTTGTTATGATAATGTTCAATCCCACCTTTGTATCCCCATCCTTCATGATTTCTATATAACTATGCTCTAAGGTAAGAGGGGACTAGACTCTGGGAAGGAAATGCTGAGAAGAAGAAAGTGAAGACTAGACTCTGGAACTAAACTAGATTAGGGGAAGGAGATGTTGAGGACGTTGAGGACTAGACCAAGAGATGCCAAGAAGGAGATGTTGAATATGTTTAAGACTAGATTCTGAAGACGAGACACTGAGGACTAGACGTTGAGAACAAGCAGGTCGACGATAAGATGTTGAAGATGAGGAGGAGAATTGAGACTTTGGAGACTTTGGGACTAGAAGGAGAACCAGATGATGACAATAATTGGAAGTAGAGAACTATGACACTATGCCGAGATGAGGAAGAAGAGATAATTCAGGAGGAGACTTTGAGGTTTATGAGGAGACTAGGATGATAGAACGCTGTTGACTGCAACTATGACCAAAATGACGGTGACAACTGCACCGTGAAGGGAAATATCAGACTATACCAGGGAGGAAAGAAAAATAAATTGACTATGGACCAGCCTGGGGCCCCATTCCTGTTTCTCCATTCTCAGGTCCTCCACCTGGTGTCTGGCTTGGGGAGGTGGCTCTCGACCACCGAATGCTAGTGTCCCCCATGTATGTGGCCCCATTGCACCCTTCCTTTTTATTTTAGAAACTTACAGTGTACCAGGAAATTTGTGATTCCTGGGAATTCTGAGATGAAGTCTAGTATTCTTTCATATTTGAAGGAAGTCTCAGTTGGATTTTAATTCACAATGGACCTTACTAGATAATGATGGAGTTAGCAGGAATGACAAGGACTTCTGGAAATTTAACTGCAACCTCCAACTCATCTTATCATAAATACTAAAAGGCTCATCATGCATGACTCATGAATAGAGGAGGGTAAGGAAAAGACGGGGGCGGGTAGAGAGGAAGAGCTCCTTCAATATACCAATTGTCTCTCTTCCAAGTGTCTTCAATGGGCAGGTTGCTTAAGTGGATGTAAAAAGTAATGTGTGAAAGCTGTAAATGTGGGCAGGGTCATTTGATCGAGGCTTTGTGTTTTTTTCCAAGGCTTAGATGACATCCTTGGATCCAGACAGGAGAGTCCTGTTAAGACCCTATACATTGTCCGCTTGAGGTATCTTTCATTTGCTTCCTGAATTTTGTTTCCTTGCATCCATAAGCAAATATTGGTCATATAAAATAAGCAAGTACGTAATGGCAATGTTAGTTGCTGGAGAAATGTGGCATGGTCCCTGGGATCTACTGTATGTTTGTGTGTGTGTGTGTGTGTGTGTGTGTGTGTGTGTGTGTGTGTGTGTGTAAGAGGGAGAAGGGTGGAGAATAAGTGATAAGTGATAAGAGCATAAAGTAGAGGCATGGCTTAATGCTAAACTTTCTTATTAAAGAATTCAGAAGCCATTACAAAGACTTCACTGGAGTTACTTAAGTTTGGGTGTTCTAAAAACCAGAACTGCAATGAGAGTAGCAGGTAGGAGTTAATCATTTATGAGGGTTGATGGGTTGATCCTTGCACAGGATCAACCAAGTTTGATCCTCAACACTTCTTATGATCACCCGAGCCCTGCAAGTAGTAATTCCTGAGTCCAGAGCAAAGAGTTAACCCTGAGTATCACCAGGTGTGGTGGCAAAACCATACCAAGCAAAAACAAAACAAACCAAAAAAAAAGAAAAAATCCAACAACCCACAAACAATAAATTTTTGTTGGGTTAAAGTTCTTTTAGACAGAGCTATCCACATCCACTGCAATCACCCGCACTATTTTCTTTATTACACTAAAACAAACAAGATAGGCTTCCTCCAAGCTGGAGGTCATAGAGCAGTCCCCACCCCAGGGAGCTGGCCTAGTAGTATAAGGCATTGAAATCAGACGATACTCCTCTAGATCAATGCTTAGCTGCTTTTTTTGTTTTAAAACAGAGCATTCTGATTTCTGGACCTTTAAAATCGACTTCAACACTAATCTGGGTGTGGTTCACTTAAGAAGTCCTTCATATCAGTGTTGTACCTGTCAAAATTAAGAAATCAAGCTAGTCTTAGACTTTACTCTCTGACTCACTGTACTTACCACTCCTTCGTCTCATACCTGAATTCAGCTCTGAATCTTACAGATACTTAGAGTTTAACTGAGAGGCAGAGATTTCAAATTAAGGTAAGAATTTTTGTCAAACTTGTTTACACCTTGAAATTTGGCAAAATGAATTTAAAATGTATTGTTTTATTAAGATTTAACTTTTTTTCTGTTAGAATAAAATATCGTGACTAGGTGGCTTGCTCTTTGAGACCTCGTTCTTCCTTGAACACACATCTCTCTTAGTAGTCTCTTTTTTTTTCTTGCTTGTGTTCGCTCTTGAACGAATTTCCCCTTTCTCTCTCCTCACATCTTTCTAAGTAACTTTTAATAGAAATTACCTTGCTTCAAAATATATGAAAATATATTGTGACTAGTTATTTACACTGATCAGTGCAAATATCAACAGTACAAATACACAAGAAAAAAAAACCTTAGCAAAAGGTTACCTTGAAGGATAATGCTGAAATGCTTCAAATTAAAAATTCTAGCCAAATTATAAAGTGAAATGCACCTTAGTCTTAATGTTCTGGTAAGACAGGGAAGCCGGGATAAGAAAGGCTTGTTTTAAAAGTATTTGGTTATGTCTAAGGCAATGGTCTCATATATATTTGTTCATCTACTGACATTGCAAAGACATAGATGCCACAAACATGTGTGGAGTGTGGGGGGAAGAACAACAGCAGAGTTTTTTTCAGTGGAATCAAGTGATCTTTGATTTCAAAAACAGAGACTCAAGCCTATTGGATATTAACATCATCTCAAGGGATATTCTTATGTTTACAGTGTTATGTATATACTTATGCTTACATTTGTAAGAAACAAATCAGTGAGTTAAGATTTAGTTTTCTTTAGGTTATTATTATTTCTTATTATATCATCTTATAAATAAAAACTATTTTTCCTACTATCCACAGAAAAAAATCTTAAAGGATAATTTAAATTTTTCTGTGTTACTAGTACATGAAAAATCAAACCTAATCTTCTCATACCTCAGACACTTGGAGGAAACCATTCTTGTCTAGAAAAATTAACTGGTATAATCTGCATATTTGAAGTAAAAGCTATACTAAGGTGTTGTGACAAAGATTGCCATCTCCAGGGTCAAAGTCTGGTGTGACTCTGAGCTCCACCATAAACCTTTATATTTCTCTTTTGAGTTTTAGTTACCTAATCTGTACAATGGTGAGTAGATCTACCTAAATTTTCTGTGAATATCAAATCAAGTACATTAAAGAGTGTAGCAAGGTGTCTATTATGTAGGAACAGTTACACACATTTTGATTATTATTATTTTCTCAGTGTCATTTTGCAGGACTTGACCCAGGGCCTCATACCTGTGAGGCATGCACCAAATCACTTAGTTATAAACCACATTTCTGATTACTACTTCAGAAAACAGATGTCAAAGACAACCTCCTCTGTCACATTAAGTGACAATTAGTGATCTAACTGTCATGGTTCTTTCCTGTTTGTTTCTTTTTTTTTTTGGTATGTTTTGTTTTGGGGCCATACCTAATGGTGCTTAAAGCTACTCCTCTACTACTTCTCAGTGCTTTAAAGATCATGTGGTGGTAAGTACTGAACATGGGTCTTAGGCATGCAAAATGTGCACTCCAAAACGTGCACTCCCCAGGTCAGAGTGATGATTCTTAAAATAAATTACTTTCAAGACTCTGCGGGATTTCATGGTACAGGGCACCAGCATACTCTTATCAGTGTTGGGAAAGGGACATATTTCTGAATTTAGTTTTCATCTAGGTGCTTAGAGAAGAGCACAGTTGTATAATTATTTTGGTCAGTGATGACAGATATGGGTGATCTCCTCCTAGCTGTGGTCAGTATCCAGTTTCATCATCTAGTAATGTATTAAAAGTATTTTCCTCTTGAGGGTGTCCAAACAATTCAATATTCATAGAGAATTGTCTAGGAGTGAAAACATCATTTTAATCAGTTAAAACCCACTACCCTCTTCCTCTTCAAAAGGTAGTTATTGGTTTTTGAGGGCTGGGCTTCCTACTGATGCAGGGGATGATGGGCATCACCCAGTGGTCCTCAAAAAGTCATGAGACGCTATGTATTGAAGCCGAGTACTGTGCCTCACAAGCATGAACTCCAGCCCTTGAGCTGTCTCCCTAGACCACGGAACTTTCTTCTTTAGTATTTCAAAAAAATTGCTATGGGATATTTCAGATACTTCAGGTATTTCTCCCACCCTGGTGTGAAAGAATATCTCATTTCTAAGAAGCACAGAGCAGAGACATACAGACTACCAAAAAAACCCACTTAATTCCTGACTTTCTTTTCAGGAAATTCCCTCTCTCATACTTCTTCCAGGTGAGACTGACTCTTGGGTGTACACTCCCTAGCACTTTGACCTTACTTTCCCAGAAAGAGAAACTAGGTTTGTATTCATTCCACATAATTGAAACTAAAAATGTCATCCTGCTAATGCTGCTATTCCAGGCTTCTCTGTGTTCTTTGGACAGAAAACAATCTTTCTAACATACTTAGTTGCTTCTTGCGTTCATATATTAAAAATCCCTCCAATTGAGACCAAATTAAAAATATATACATGGTTATTGAGCTAGACCTTACGTCAAAGGTTTTTTTCATACTAGATGTTTGTTTCTAGCCAGTCTCAGTGCACTCTATGCATCCCTTATTAAAGAAGATGGAGTCAACAAGTGCAAATGTTAATCATCTCTTCATTTTCAGATTTTTTTCCTCTGTAAGAGCAGTTATATGTTCCTCTGAGACTTCTTATGCGCCGATTTTAGAATCTTGTAGTACAATTGTACACCATTCCTTATCAACAATTTAGAGTTTAAACTACCAATCCCCAATCAACAAGCTATTAAGATACAAACTAGAGATACGCTAATGCATACTTACAGCTTTATTACTTGAATACTTTGTATTTCAGGTGGGATATCTTCTCTATGGTTGCCCAGGTTTTATTCTATGCACCATAAAGTTCTTTCTTTTTTAAAATGTGACTTAGATTGAAGAAAATATCTTTGGTAGATTAAAAAAATCCTCCCTTCAGGCTGGAGCAGTAGTGCAGTGCGTAGGGCGTTTACTTTTCTTGTGGCCTAGAAGGATTTCATAAGCAGCATTGAGCCTGCTAGGAGTAATCCTTAAGTGCAGAGCCAGGAGTAACCCTGAGCATTGCCAGGTGTGATCCACAAACAAACAAAATCTTCCCTTCTCTTTCTTTCTATAGCTCTTTATGAAATCACTAAAATGTCATTTCAATTACACAAAACCAATGTCACTAAGCCTGATATTGGTAAAGCTATAGGATGATATGGGATGATCATCATTGCAAATTACTATGCAAATATTTCTCTTCTGTAAAAATAGTCATTGTCTTAAGCAAAATTCAGTACTTTATTGAATATTATATTAGAAAATGTATATTTAAAATTTCAAACACTGAAACAACTTCAAACATTTTATTGCTGGAGCGATACCACAGCGGGCAGGGCGTTTGCCTTGCACGTGGCTGACCCAGGTTCGATTCCTCTGTCCCTCTCAGAGAGCCTTGCAAGCTACCAAGAGTATTCCACCCACACAGCAGAGCCTGGCAAACTACCCACGGGCGTATTCGATATGCCAGAAGCAGTAACAAAAAGTCTCACAATGGAGATGTTACTGGTGCCAACTCGAGCAAATCGATGAACAATGGGATGAAAGTGCTACCGTGCAGTGCTTCAGCTAATCAGGGCCCCTTGCATGCAGTTCCAGCCTGCCTAATCCCCATCTTATTCCTATGTTGAAGGAGGTTTAATTTATGTGGTTTTTGAAACATTCCTTCTAATCATCTTATGTCTAAAGAATTGTTATACCTTTTAAAAAGCTGTTCTATATCTATTTCAAGACCCCAATCATTTAATAATCACTCATCTATAATTATGTAAGCAACTTTATCATAAATTTTTATGATTGCAAAAATCACCTGGGAGCTATGTTTCTAACATAGGCAAAGTGAAAATACTTAGCAATGCTGTCTTATTTGTTTAAAATATTATAAATGCAAATGAACATAAAACAAGGATATCCTTTTTATTAGCAACATATTTAAAATAATGTCGGTGATGTTGGTTTATGACAAGCACTTCCAAACAGGGCTAGTATCAGGCAGTATTACATAGTGATTTTAAAAGCAGTATCTCAATAAATAAAAGGCATATGTAACCCTAGAATTTATTTCAAATTATTAAAATGCTGACAGTGGGGCTGGAGTGATAGCACAGCGGGTAGGGCATTTGCCTTGCATGTGGCTGACCTGGCTGACCTGGGTTTGATTCCCAGCATTACATATGGTCTCCTGAGCATCTCAAGGAGTAATTCCTGAATGCATTAGCCAGGAGTAACCACTGTGCAATGCCGGGTATGACCCAAAAAGAAAAAAAAATGCTGACACAGTAAAAAGCAGCCTATTTATAGAACAAGTACATTTTAAAAGATCACTTCCTTGTGGTGATATTGAATAGTTTTCTAAGGGATCAAATGATGTTACTGGTTGTTAATACTTTCCCTCTAGGATATATTTTATGGCTAAAAGTAAAATTATGAATACTTTATTTCATAATTTTATCTCTCGATTATAAGACAGAAACCTTTGATAATTTATAGAACTCCATATGGTAACTATAGGAAAGGGGGCGTCTTTTCTGAGTGCCAAAGTTTTTGTATTAGTTAAAACTCATTGTGTATACACAATGCCAGACATTGTTCTATGAATGTCATTGCACATTCATCTGTTTAATACTTCAAGATTCCCAAGAATTCTAACCCATGACAATTCTAATTTTGAATTTATCTTTGATAGTATCTTTTAAGACTTAGTGATATTTTTAAAAAAATAATTGTTTAGGAATTTTTTTATCTCTAACATTTTCATTGATTTTTCTTTCTCACTTGAAGGTGAGTGGAGAGAAAATTATTGGTACCATTTTTTCGTATTGGATTTGAATGACTTCATCCACTGTTCATTTTAGGAGCTTCCACTGGGGATCATAGGAGAATCTTTGCATATGTTTAGAAATCAATATTATCTAAAATTTTTAGTACTATCTATCCATGGTCAATGTTTTGTTGTTTTGCAAATAATTTCATTGCCTTTCTATTGCTCTTCAATTAATAGCACATTTTTCTTCTGATTTTAAAAATAATTATTTTATTCAGTGTTTTAAAGCATTTGTACTGTACGAAGCAGTATTTTTTTTGTTAGTTTGGTTTTGGTATTTGTTTGCTTTTGGACCACACTTAGCTCAGGGCTTACTTCTTTGTGGCTGGGGAGCACCCCTCCTGGTTTGGAGCCAGGTGGGGGTCAGGGGAGGGACTATGTATGGTGCCGGAGATCAAACTTGAGCCTTTTATAGCACCCCTTTCAGTCATAAATTTCTGACAAAAAGACAATTCAACTATTTTCAATTGGGTCATGTGGCAATATGCTCAGATTTTTTTTTTATAGCTTTAGCGGGGTAAAAGTTTTATACTTCTTTGAAAACGATAGATTTTCTGATAATATTATGTGTATCTTTAATTTTCATAAAGTGTGTGCTCATTATATTAGTTATCTGCTGATATAGAGCAAAGGAACCAAAAATGTAATACCTTAAAATAGCAAGTGATTAGTTTGTCTTCTGTAAGGTTTGTATGCACAACTTAACTGAGTACCTTTGGTTCAAAACTAAAAAGATTTCTATCATTGTATTAGTCAGGGCTGCAGTATTATCTGAAAGCTTAATAGGAGCAGGATTTATTCTTAAAATATCAGATAATATTTTCAGAAGAACTCAGATTTATTTATTTATTTGTTTGTTTGTTTATTTATTTACTTATTTGGGCTGGAGCGATAGCACAGCGGTAGGGCATTCACCTTTCACTCGGCCGGCCAGTGTTCGATTCTTCCGGCCCTCTGGGAGAGCCTGGCAAGCTACCAGGAGTATTGCGCTCACACGGCAGAGTCTGGCAAGCTACCCATTGTCTATTGGCTATGCCAAAAACAGTAACAATAAGTCTCACAATGAGAGACGTTACTGGTGCCCACTCGACAAATTGATGAGCAATGGGATGACAGTGACAGTGATTTATTTATTTATTTATTTATTTATCTTGGACTATTGGACTTGAGGGCCATGGTTACCTTTTTTTTTTGCTATGAGCAAGAGACCTCTATCAGTTCAATGTCATGTGATAATCTCCATAGTTAGAAAACAGTAGCTGACTTCTTAAGAACAAAAGAGTGAGGTCCCAAGATAAAAATTCGTCTTCTTGTTACCTGGTGTTGGAAATGATATTTTATTCTTTCTGTCACATTTATTTGTTAGAACTAATCTCTAGGTTAATTCAGGTAACTTCTAGGAGTAGATCATTGGGGCTGTCTTGAAGGTTACCTACTAGGTAGAGTTAGTTTGTGTGTGCAAGTATACATACAAAGTAAAAAGTCTTGATCATTCATGAGCTTAATATACCTATGTGTAAAAGATAAAGCATAATAAATCCCATAACAAAAATGGTGTGATTGTTATGGAAGTGTAAATTAGAATAATCTGGAGAAGGATCTCAGAAATTTTACGGAAGAGCTGGTTTCTGTATGTGACTTTAGAAAGTGGAGGACTTTGACAGGTGAGTGTTGGCGGAATGGACATCCCAGGTAGAGGAAGCAGAACAACTGAGTAAAAGACAGAGCCCTTATCTTAGTGACCTAATAAGCAACTTTATGAGTGGTATGAGCTAGAAAAAATTATGACCAGAATCTTGGGCAGAGAAAGACGAGGGATGAAGGGTAGAAATTTTACAGAGAGAGTTTGGGGCCTGTTAGTATCTTAAATTTTATTTTAAGGAGTTTGTGTTCTATGGACAATATGAATTTACTATATTTGAGGAGAATAAAATGGTGAGTGCCTGATTCATATATTTTGTTGTCCATGATATATAGTATGAGGTAAATAACAGCGCTTAACACTTCAGCTTTGCCAATTACTATAAATTTGAAATAAATTATTCAATGACTTATAACATAATATACTCATCTATTAAGTAGGTATGTTAGTGTATATTTTATTGAGGTGCAGAATCAAGTAAATGTTTATAATATACCTAACCTTCCCACATCATGTACATACAATGTCTTCTGTTAACTGCAAAGTGAATTACAAGAAGCTTCTTTTGTGTTTAGAGAGAAGGGAATCTTATTTTAAGACCATTTTGAGGGGAAGTTGACTATACTTTTTTTTATTTGGATCTGAATGCTGTCCTGAAAGGCAGGCACTTCCAAATCATATTTTACCGAATATGTGGTGATTCCTGGACATTCACCAAATATAACTTGTTTACCAGCATAGTAGTTGCATAGAATATAGAGAAAGAGAATAGATTTTGGAATGGGACTCAAGTCCACTGCTTAAGTGTCACTTTGACTTTGACTAATTTACTTAGCCTCTGAACCTCCATTTTCTTATTTAAATAGAGATCAAACTGGAACCAGAATGGAGACTATAATAGCTCTAACTAATTATCCGGCCTTTTAGCATTTTTTTAAAGATATATATCCACAGAGAAGCCTCCTTATCTCTTTAAGACTTTATCTATGAGTTTTCTAATTGAAATTTTTTTCTTCTACAGTTTATGCTCCATTAGCTCAGTCAACTAGGAAAGAAAGAGAGATTTCTGAGAAGGGAGAAAGCCTCTTAATACTCCATAGATTTTTCTAAACAGAGAAAATAAAATTGATGAGTTTGTTATATTTAAATTTTTTCCATTTAGAATCTTATTTCTCTTTTAACTGTTTCAATCTTCAATCAATATAGTATATAACTCAACTGCCATCTTCCTCCCTAAACTGAGTTCACAATTTTTATTAAGACACAAGCTACTTATTTCACTAAACCTGTGATTATCTAACTTTTCACATATATCTTTTTCAAAGGATGGAAATAAAAAACATACTTCTATTCCATAGCCAAGTTAAAATCGGTATCAATGGAGGACAGCTATGACCTGCCATCTGGTATATGTAGCAAATGTAAAATCTATGCCTCTGAAGTGTATGTGGACAAATTATATACTAGTTTTCCAGTCTCAGGAAGGGTATTTTAATGTTTATTTTCATATGATGATTTAGAAAAATGAACTGCTTATAAATTGGTATCAAAGAGAAAACCCTCTTTAATTTTTAAATTTTACTGTATGAAGTTTAATTAGTAAATAGATAATAGGTCTGAAATAGTAAATGGGATTAAGCACAAAACTATATTTAAAAAACCCTATCAATATTTTTACAACCCAGGCTTCTGCCAATCTCTATTTATTTGTTGTCAATATGTGAGCATACTTTTCATTGAAATTTTAGGTTTTCACCAATTTACTGCCATAACTTCTACCCTGATTTTTTCTAGGGTACAACTAATTCTGATAATCCAAGACATTAGGGCTATTCAAGACAAGTAGTATACTTTGTTTTTGAATTAGGTTTTCAGTGTTTTTCTCCTCCCATATTCATTTGCAGCTATTTCCTTAATATTGCCTTTCTGCTCTCTACAAGAACAGCAATACTGGTAGGCAATGAGACATGGAATTAACTTTCTTCGTGGTCTGCTCTGATGGCATATGTCCTGTTTCTTCTCCCTCCCTCCACCACTTTGTTGTGGATTCTTTAGGCAGAGAAGTTAACTTTTATCTTCCTTTTTTTCTGTTTAATACTCAGCAGATTAATTAACATATATCATGTTCTTGGGTAATTACTATTCTAGGACATCAGATACTCTTGCAATTAACAGTTTAGTTTTGTATTTTGGACTATGATAAGGAATAACATAAAAAAATAGGTCTTTGACCGGGTTCCTAACACAGTGTTCCTGAAACCACTGTGATTTCTAAGTTATAAGAATGCAAGGAGCCATCTTTTGTTCTGGTTAGGGGACTGTGAGTGTGTCCTAGATGATACTGTCAACAGAAACACCAAGACATGACTAGAAGCTTGGAATTTTCAGTCCTGCTTATACTTATTCTCTCGCTGTCTCTCTCCTAAATAAATAAATCCCTTCACCAGTGCCCAATACCTTCCACTAATGTCCCCAGTTTCCTCTCACCTCACAGCCTGCCTCTGTGGTAGGCACTTTCCCCCTCCCTCATTGTCCTAGTGTTCCTTTCTTTAACTTATCTTCCTCATCTCTGCCCCAATACCAAGTTTCCTACTGAAGACCAGTGTTATTTCTCTTTGTTTTTATTGCTATTGGGCATTTGATATTGCCTATGGAGGTTTTTTTTTATCCCACATATGAGAGAGACGATTCTGAATCTGTTTCTTGCCCTCTGTTTTCACTCTACATGATATGCTCCAGATCCTTCCACATTGCAGCAAATTGCTTAACTTTATCTTTTACTGTGGTCGAGAAGTATTCCATTGTGTACATTTACCATAGTTTCTTTATCCAGTCATCTGTTCATGGGCATTTGGGTTGTTCCATATTTTACCTACTGTAAGAGTGCTGCAATGAGCATAAGAGTGCAGATGTCTTTTCTGTATTGTGCCTTTGAGCCCTTGGGTTATATTTCCATGAATAGAACTGTTTGTTCATATGGAAGCTCAATTCTAAGTTTTTTGAGGAATGTCCATATTGTCTTCCAAACAATGACCA
This sequence comes from Sorex araneus, assembly GCF_027595985.1. Classification (NCBI taxonomy): domain Eukaryota; kingdom Metazoa; phylum Chordata; class Mammalia; order Eulipotyphla; family Soricidae; genus Sorex; species Sorex araneus. The sequence continues at coordinate 151,790,794 of NC_073303.1, read as the reverse complement.
AGTGGGACTCATCCCAGGTATTCAAACATGATTTAACACACATAAGCCATCATCATCATCATCATCTTCATCCCATTGATTGTCGATTCGTCCTAGTTCTGAGATTTTAGAAGCCTCTCTTTGCTCGTCCTTCTCAACCGTGCTGCATTGGAGGCTCTTTCAGGGTTAGGGGAATGAGACCCATCATTGTTCACTGGTTTTGGTATATGAATATGCCATGGGGAGCTTGCCAGGCTCTCCCATGAGGGAGTCAATTAGTGTAATATACCATATCAAGACAAGAAAAAAAATGATATAATATTATTAGATGCATAGAAAGCATTTGACAAGATCCAATATCCAGTCATGATAGAAATTCAACAGAATGGGAATTGAAGGGACATTTCTCAACATAGTCAAAGCTGTTTACAACAATCCAACAGTAAACATTATACTCAGTTGAGAAAATCTAAAATCTTTCCCTTTAAGATCAGACACAAGACAAGGTTGCCCACTCTCACAATTTCTACTATATATAGAAATGGTGTATTTTCCATAGCAATTAGGCAAGAAAAAGAGAATCTTTTTCTTGAGGGGGTGTTTCCAAGAAGTTCTCAAGAGATTACGGATTCCTTCCAGAAAATTCTTGGTCCGTTGGGTCAGTGGTTCAATATGAGGGCTTGGAAGTGTTTTGCTACTCAGGTTCCATGATGCAGATATTACATGGATCACCCTGGTGGTACCTGGGCACCATGGGATGTTGGGGATCAAACTAGAGTTGGCTGCTTTCAAGGTATGAATATTAACCACTGTTATTTATTTTTTTTTGCTTTTTGGGTCACACCTGGCGATGCACAGGGGTTACTCCTGGCTCTGCACTCAGGAATTACCCCTGGCCGTGCTAGGGGACCATATGGGATGCTGGGATTCGAACCCGGGTTGGCCGCGTGCAAGGCAAACGCCCTACCCGCTGTGCTATCTCTCCAGCCCCACCACTGTGTTATTTTTATGAATAGTAATTAACCTTGATTACCTTAATATAGCGTCAAATTTACTGCTCTGTTCCTATCTGATTCTACATCCTTGCTTGCCTTATAACAAATTTTAAAGGGAGTTTCTGTTTTCTTTATTAAGTCTGCCACAAGGGTTTCATATATATACTTCATAGTAGAAACATCCTTTATTCATTTAGTGAAATTTTTGAAAAATTATTCATTATTTTGTTTTCTTCAAATATTAATTATATTCAAATATTAATTATATATTTTCTTCATATATTAATATGCTCCCAACTTTAATTTGTCTAATGTTGTTTTAACTCAGAACAGGAAGATCAAAATTGTGATGTTTTATTTGAGGAGTGTAAGCCCAGGATAGTGAGAGAAAAGAAAAATAGAATTAAAACTAGGAAAGATGGGAAACTTTGTGAAGGAATAGATATTCGTGCAGGCTGCAGTTTCATGTGAAGACAGAAAGAAGGAAATAAAGAAAGAAAAAAGGAAAGAAAGAGAGAGGAATAGAAGAAAGAGATAGAGGGAAAGAAAGAGAAAGAAAGAAAGGAAAAAAGAAATAAAAAAGGAAGGAAGGAAGGAAGGTAGGAAGGAAGGAAGGAAGGAAGGAAGGAAGGAAGGAATGAAGGAAGGCAGGAAGGAAGGAAGGAAGGAAGGAAGGAAGGAAGGAAGGAAGGAAGGAAGGAAGGAAGGAAGGAAGGAAGGAAGGAAGGAAGAGAAAAAAAGCAAAGCAAAACCTGAAAGCAAAACAAAACACCCAATAGTTCTCTTGACATGGTCTCTCATTGCAAGGATTTTTATAAGTGAATTGTATAGAGCACTATTTTTCAGTGTCTTTATAGCTGCAGGCCAGAGCCTATTCTGAGTACTGGTTTATGGACAATCAGTTATAATCAGGTCAATACACCAGTGTTTTTCAGCCTTTTGAAACATATAAACCAGCAGTGGTCTGCAGACCAGTGGTTGAAGAATGCTGGTATAGGGAACTGTGTCTCCTGTTCTTATGAGTTGAAAGGAGTGGAGGAGAATTATCTGTACAGATCTACTCTTTTATTTTTGGTTAAAGTTCACTCCAAAAGAAGCAAATTATCCTATATATCTAAGTGTCTTCAAGTCCCTTTGAAGGCACCAGACTGAGGTCTCCCGCTCTGCAGCTGAGTGCTTCTTTCAAGCCCAGAATTCAGAGTCAGACACTTTCAGGAATATGGTTTAGCCCTTCAGTGGTGGCCAAAAGAGAGGGGATGGCACTGATTAAAGTAAGTGATTAGTGATTAATGAGATTTTAACAGCGATGATAAGTTTTATAAAATACCTAAGCCAAGGGAGTCAATGTAACACACATAATTCCACTCCAAAGCACATAAAGTATACACGCGAGCAGAGACTATTCTGTTCCTAACAAAAGTCTTGTACTAAGACTCCTTTGCTGATCTAACCTAATACTCCAATCTGGAAACATTTTTATGCTCTGTCCTTTGGTGTTGTACCAAATGCTTTTATAGTTAAGGGGTACATGGTCGAGAACAAACAACAGGGCCTCTGAAAAAAACTTTGAAACTTATCCTGCACAAGCACATACTTTGCTTTTAGAGAAGATAAGACAACAGGTCCTCTGAAATGCTTTCTGAAGCATATAAGCTTCCTTTTTACACTTACCAAACTCTCATAATACAATTTAAATTTTAGTTACATTTTATTCAAATTTTTGCTCACTCTTAAATCCTATTTTTTATTCCACCCAATCCAGAACTTCAAATTATATTTAGTAGTTGTTTCTATGTAGTGACTGGATAGTTTGGTGGTATAGTGGTCAGTGATTTTGTGTACTGTCTCTCTGGTGGTGGATTATGGGCACTGGTGAAGGGATGGGTGTTTGAGCATTGTATAACTGAGACATAAGCCTGAGAACTTTGTAACTTTTCACATGGTGATTCAATAAAATAAAAAATTTAAAAAATCAATTTGACTTCTTAAAAGTAGCGCTGTCGTCCCATTGTTCATCGATTTGCTTGAGTGGTCACCAGTACCGTCTCACTGTGAGACTTGTTGTTACTGTTTTTGGCATATCGACTATACTACGGGTAGCTTGCCAGGCTCTGCCGACTTTTTAAAAATAGTCAAAAATTTTTAATTTATCATTTCATGTTGTGGTTTCTTCCTTTGTCAATTCTTCACTTACTTCCAATTATTCACTTCCAATTCTACACTTCAAATTTAAGATGAAAATTCTGCTAGCCAATTCTGCTTAGTCTGATTATGTTTATCCACCTATGTAATTATTTTTGTTGGACTACTTTGATCTACACAACTCAACACAGACAATATTCTTGAGAAATTTCTCATGTTCAGAAAATTCCCAAAAGGAGACTAATTGGTGGAGTCTGATTTCTTTATTTCTTTATGTAGTTTATTTGATTAGAGAAGAAGATTATGCTTCTCAATTTCTATAAAATACATGTGCAGAAATAAGATTAGTTTCAAATCATTCAGTCCTCAACTATTAGACCTTAAACGTTGGTACTTATCTTTTCTAGTAAGCCAATACCTGCCCCAAAATATCAACTATCACATTTTTCATACTTCAAGGAGCTATGTGGCAGTACTTTCTCACTGATTACAAGTAGTTCTGCAAGTAAAGAAACTACAATATTCCAAGAGGTATTTCTATCAGTCTGACTTTGCTATTTCATGTATAATAACATTTGGGTGGCAATATATATGGCAGATTACTACACAAGTTCCCTTTACATTTATACATAGTAACATATATAGTTGCGTGTGCATACATATATGCACACACAAATATATACAGAAATATACATATACACAAATATATATACATAAATACACAAATATATATATTGTGTATATATACATATATACACATGCATATAATATTAACATGACACCACTTATGTTAACCTTGATCATTTGATTAAGGTAATGTCATTTTGGTTTTCCTCCTGTAAAGTAACTACTTTTCCTACTTTTATAGTCTCTTTGTTGGAAGTAACTTCAGTTCAGGTCCCACTGAAAGGAAAGAGAATGAATCTCTGCCTCCTTGAGTAGTATGGTATATACTTATATTATTACAAATTAGTTAATAAGGAAAAAAATCACCACATTCTTTTAATTTTTTTTATTTTATAAGGTAGTTTACAATGAACTGGAGCAATAGCATAGCAGGTAGGGCGTTTGCCTTGCACTCGGTGGACCGGGGTTTGATTCCTCCGTCCCTCTCAGAAAGCCCGGCAAGCTACTGAGAGTATCCCATCCGCATAGCAGAGCCTGGCAAGCTACCTGTGGCATATTTATTATGCCAAACACAGTAACACAAGTCTCACAACAGAGACGTTACTGGTGCCCGCTTGAGCAAATCAATGAGAAATGGGATGACAGTGATACAGTTATATACTTACATTATTACAAATTAGTTAATAAGGAAAAAAATCAACACATTCTTTCTTTTTTTATTATTTTATAAGGTAGTTCACAGCGGGCTAGATCAATAGCACAGCGGGTAGGGCGTTTGCCTTGCATGTGACCGACCCATGTTCAATTCCTCCGTCCCTCTTGGAGCCCGGCAAGCTACTGAGAATATCCTGCCCGAACAGCAGAGCCCGGCAAGCTCCCCATGGCATATTTGATGTGCCAAGGACAGTAACAGCAAGTCTCACAAATGGAGATGTTATTGGTGCCTGCTCGAGCAAATCGATGAACAATGGAACAACAGTGCTACATTGCTATATATATATAAGCACACAAGGCCCAACCTTTAACATGCTAGTGATCTCTTATAGAAGGTCTTAATGGCCCCCGTTGAAATAGGACAATCTTCATACTCTTTCCTCTAAGAATACTTTTTGTAGCATTTTCAGAGGTTTTTCATAACAAACATGAATCACGAATCACGAAATCCTGTTAATCACCGATTTCTTGGGCGGGCTTAGTAACCTCTCATTTCGTCCTTTCCCTGAGATCTTAGAAGTCTATCTCAACTCGGCCCTCCCAACAATGTCGCCCTGGGGGCTCTTTCAGGGTCAGGGGAATGAGATCCAGCTTGTTACTGGATTTAGCATATGAATACACCATAAGAAGCTTGCAAGGCTGTCCCATGTGGGCAGGAAACTCTCAGAAGATTGCCAGTTTCTCCCAGAGGAAGAAGTAGGCTACAAGATATTGCACGGCCACTTTGCTTCTGAGAGCTTGCTTTAAGTCTCTCTCTGGATGTTGGCCGTTGATGGGATTACACACACCTGGGTTCCTCTGCCGGTACCTTCATGCATGAGTCCTGTCCGAACCTGTGGAGAGGGGCCTCCAGCATGGCTGTAGCTAGGTTCTGGTGGTCTTCGGTTGCTGGGACCTCTGCTCGGGGTGGGGAGGGAAGCTGGAGCCCATCCCCTCCGAGGGGCCCCGGGGAAGACAGCCAGGCATGTGGGCAAGAGACTCTCTGCTTGTTTTTGTAACAAATAGTACAAAATATATTATTTTGGTTCTGCTTTGGGACAGATACTGAGGTTCTGGATGGAAACATCCGAAACATAGTGGTGGGGAGGTGAAATGGTGGTGGATTGGTGTTTGAATATTCACTGTATCACTGTCATCCTGTTGCTCATTGATTTGCTCGAGCCAGCACCAGTAACGTCTCCATTGTGAGACTTGTTGTTACTGTTTTTGGCATATCGAATATGACACAGGGAGCTTGCCAGGCTCTGCGGTGCAGGCGGGATACTCTCGGTAGCTTGCTGAGCTCTCCGAGAGGGACAGAAAAACCGAACCTGGGACAGCTGCGTGCAAGGCAAATGCCCTATCCGCTGTGCTCTCACTCGCCCCCCACTTTGGGGCACCCCAAGTGAAACAGCCCTGTATGAGTCTGGCAGCATGGTTATGGCGAGCATAATGTTTTGCTCCCTTCTTGGAGAGAAGGACATGCGATCTCCTTGTCATCTTTTTGATATAAGCCATTCCTTGCATACAGCTGACTAGGATTGAGGTATCCCAAGTCCCACGAGAGTGACCCCAGCGCCGAGCCAGGAGTAAGCCCTGAGCACCTGCCACTAACTCATCACATTCTTATAATGATGGACACATGAATTACAAGTCTTTACCAAAATAATGAGTAACTCATATTTGGTCTTAGAGGCCTTTTCAGGTTCATGCCTGTGTTCATGCCTTCTGGATATAATAAGGATATAATCCTCATTATTATTTTTTTTCTTTCCACTATTTATCACACTCCAACTTTGTATTCCCTTATGATGCATATTTATCTTGACTAAAGCAAATAAATTTTCATAAAGTGAAGTTCAAAGCTAAATTAATAGAATATTTTATTCTGGGTTTCCCAAGTAGTTCCCAGAGGGCATGGTGACCCCCTTAAACTGCCTTATGACTTGGTTCTGCCCAAACCTAGTGATGCTAGGGGCCAATAGCCACCTTAGGCAGTATTTGGGGAATCAGGTGGAGCTTAGAATTGAAACAGGAGCTTCTGCACATCAGGTATGAGCTCCAGAAAGAAATCTTGCATGGATAAAAAGAAGTGCTATATATATTTTTAAAAATTCCTTTTGGGAGAAATGTGTGAAGAATACAAATTTTTTTAAAGTACCACTTAATACACTTGTGTTATTTTCATCAATCATATTCTACTGGAGTTAATGATATATTGTTCCCCTGTTACTTGTTGGGAAAAATTGGCTGACTTAATTGTCAATTTTTTCTCATATTTCTTGGCAAGCCAGAGTAATTCATTTGGATTATCAAGAGAAATTTTATAGTAAAGTGGTCTGAATTCTGATTGTCAAAAATTGTTAATCACCGAAATTAATATTATCCCACATCCATATTGGCAGAGAAAATGAATTTACTCGTGTGGCATGAATATGGATGTGATAGTCATACCAGTAGATATAGAACTGAATTCACTCTTGAGACTTATTTGAAAATTTGAAAAATTATTTAAATTTTTTATTTGGGGGATTTTTATTTGATATATGTTTATGATATTAATATTTCCATTGTGTCATTTCCTAGTATACAAGGTTAAAGCTAGACACTTTTATTTTATCTTATTTTATTTTTATATTTTATTATTATTTATTTATTTATTATTATTTTTCAATTTATTCTTTTATCGAATCACCGTGTGGAAAGTTACAAAGCTTTCAGGTTTAAGTCTCAGTTATACAATGCTCGAACACCCATCCCTTCACCAGTGCACATATTCCACCACCAAGAATCACAGTATACCTCCCCCCCACCCTCCCACCTCCCCAGCCCCCCGCCCCACCTGTGTAACTGATAAATTTCACTTTACTTTCACTTTACTTTGATTACATTCAATATTTCAACAAAAACTCACTATTATTGTTTGGAGTTTCTCCACCCTAAAGTCGGACCTGCGAAAAGGAAGCATTTGATAATTTGTTTTCCATTGCTGAGAATGAAGAGATATGAGGTTGAGCAGCTGCACTAGGGGCCGCACGGTTTTGGATTTCTGTATTTTAGTAATTAAGTCCAAAGAAATATCTGCCAGAAATTGCATCATTGCAAGCTTGTACCTCTCAGCTACTTTATATTCCACATATGAGTGCAATCTTTCTATGTCTGTCTCTTTCTTTCTGACTCATTTCACTCAACATGATACTTTCCATGTTGATCCACTTATATGCAAATTTCATGACTTCATGTTTTCTGACAGCTACATAGTATTCCATTGTGTAGATGTACCAGAGTTTCTTTAACCAGTCATCTGTTTTTGGGCACTCCGGTTTTTTCCAGATTCTGGATATTGTAAACAGTGCTGCAATGAACATAGAAATGCAGATGTCATCTCTACTATACCTTTTTGCCTCTCCGGGATATATTCCCAGGAGTGGTATTGCTGGGTCAAATGGAAGCTGAATTTCTAATTTTTTGAGAATCATCCATTTTGTTTTCCAAAAGGTCTGAACCAGTTGGCATTTCCACCAGCAGTGAAGGAGAGTCCCTTTCTCCCCACATCCACGCCAACACAGGTTGCTTTTGTTTTTTGGGATGTGGGCCAGTCTCTGTGGTGTGAGATGATATCTCATTGTTGTTTTGATCTGCATCTCCCTGATGATTAGTGATGTTGAACATTTTCTCATGTGCCTCTCAGCCATTCGGATTTCTTCTTTGGGAAAGTTTCTGTTCATTTCATCACCCCATTTTTTGATCGGGTCGGCAATTTTCTTCTTGTGGAGTTCAAGCAGTGCATTGTATATCCTTGATATCAACCCTTTATTGGATGGGTACTGCATACTATCCTTTCCCATTCTGTAGATTGTCTTTGTACTTTGGTCACTGCATCTTTTGAGGTGCAGAGGCTTCTTAGTTTAAGGTAGTCCCATTTATTTATCTCTGTTTTCACTTGCTTGGCCAGTGGTGTGTAAAGCTAGACACTTTTAAATGCAATATTGAATTAGTTTAGATGTGTGGTTTTTAAACAAAATAAATTTGGCATCCTGCAAATAAAAGATGATTTTCCATTTACCAAAATGCACTATGGATTTTGTAGAGAGTCATAGCTTAAAGGTCTTCCAGGTTGTTTTAAATAAACATAGGGATGAGAATACTTAGAGAATTTAATCATGTTTCTAAGTTTACCAAATGGAAAAAGGCAAGTGTTTCTGTATGCAGTATCTATGTTCATAAAATTGTTTTACTTAGAGAAAAACTGCACACCCACACCCCTACCACAGGTATTTGCTTTATAAGAAAAAAACAACTCCTTGGGATTTTGTCTTTCTGTGGTTCCTAATGCAGCAATAATCACTAGTTCAGCCCTTTAGGACAGCCACCATCTAAACTGTCTATTTAGTGGTCCCAAGTACAGACAAATAATAATTAAAAATGAACATAAATGTGCCCACTAAATATGGACTGTGATAAATGCTTAATTATGTTTTTATCAATGCTGAAATATTTGAGATGATGAATGACCTTTCAAAATATTAATAGAATATATTAAGTATTGGTTACCTAGATGAGTAAAGGAAAAAGGAAATTTAAGGAAAAATCTCTGCCAATTCAACTGGTCTAGCAATTATGATGAGAACAGAACTTTTTATTCATGTAACCTCAGGATTTACCAGCATTTTCTCAATCCTTTTTCATAAATTTAATACGAGTTGGAAATAGGCGCCAGGAAGTATGGCATCAGGAGTAGTGTAGATTTGAATACTGACTTCCCCCTGTTTGAGAACTAGGGACTGAGCTAGAAAAACACTGTATGGTTTGATTTTATTAAGTAAGACTGGGCAGAGTTTAATACCTTCTGTTTGAATCTAGAGAGATACCTATGTCCCCAAACTAGTTTATTCTATGTAATATTGGAGAAGATGATTTAGCACTGCTTTGTAAGTGTATTATCTTTCCTGGTGTGAACAAAATGTGTGTTTGTAGTTTAGTGACTCCTTACCCTTGGGCCTTCTGCCTCTCCTGTACCCTGCAGTGCATCACAGGAACTACATTTTCCTGGACCCTTTTCCTTGGGCCTAGGATGGTTTGGCCAATAGAAATCACAGATACAACATTGAAATCTCAAGAATGTTCCTTCATACATTACTTTGTCTCCATCCACACAGGGGTACTAGCTCTCCCAAGATAGTTTTCACTGTTAAGCTTTCTTCCCTTGTCCCCAGCCCTAGGTGTTAGAGCAGCTTCTTGTTACTGCCAATCATTAGATGATTGAAGTGGAAGAGTGAGGAATAATGAGGTTCCGGAGGAGGCGAGGGTGACCTTCTTCAAAGTGTAGAGAGTCCTGAATGGCTTTTGGTCAAATGGCCTTGACATAGAATTGTCTATCGGCATAAGAACTATAGAAGATTATCACAGGGAAGAATTTTAAATGTTTGGTGATCCTCTCTCATGTTCTTATTATAGTTCTTTGTTTCTGCCCACATGTCCCCTCTGCAGGTAGGGTTTAGCTTTCTCTGGGCCTTCACTGGCACCAGGTAAGCCTTATTAGGCCTCAATCCTTCTATCTACAAAGAGGGTCAGGCCTTCATGCTCTGAGGCTGCTTTATGAGTGGAAACAGAGTAACATTTTACATCCTATCTTGGTTTTATTACTTCCCAAGAAACTCACTGCCTTAGGGCCTTTAACTACTTTCCTACTTCACTTCAGTAACCCCTATTACTTTCCAGCTTTACTATCATCCATTTGACCATTTCATATAATTAATTTATTCTTGATAAAAGACTTGCAGCAGTTGCTATTTTTCTACCTAGACCTTGTAGACCACTGGCTGTGTCTATACATTGGTGTTAGTATGAGCACTGGACACTGTTGATATTCTGCTAATAAAGTTCCTTTTTCGAGATAGTACATCACCCTTTTTTTCCCTATTGTTCTGTGAGTTGATCACTAATGACTCAGAGAGAAACTTTTCAGAAGCTTGCCTTACCCAGAAATGCCTGAGGGGCTATGCTCACCCATCACAGGTGGCCTATTTTAAGTGATACATTAATTTGAGAATATGCAACACTGCTTAAGGATGAATCAGTCTCTCGTTCCATACATATGCTCCTGTGTCATTAGTCAGAGACCAGACTTTATTGGAACCATTGCTTTCTTGGTTTCTTTACCTCCTTACTTTCTTCACTTCTCTATATCTTTCTCTGTAAAGTATCACTGTCACTGTATCACTGTCATCCCTTGCTCATCGATTTGCTCGAGTGGGCACCAGTACCGTCTCCTTTGTGAGACTTGTTGTTAAAGTTTTCGGCATATGGAACGTGCCACGGGTAGCTTGCCAGGTTCTGCCATCCACCCAAAATTAGAAAATAAAAAGCATTACATATCCACATGGTATTTACACTATAAATTCAAGTGACACAAAAGCTGTTGGTTCTTAGTAGCATTGAAAATTCTTATTTATTTATCATTTGGGGATTACATGATGGTAACTAGTATTTTTAAGCAATAATATAAGATGACTTTAGAAGAGACAGATACTCAATGCTTTATAAAGCACATTTACTGCAAAGAGGCATGAGTAAAGTACTGTCACTGTCATTGTGACTGTCATATCATCACTCATCGATTTGCTTGAGCGGGCACCAGTAATATCTCTATTGTAAGATTGTTGTTACTGTTTTTGGCATATCGAATATGCCACAGGTAGCTTGCAAGGCTCTGCCATGTGGCAAGATACTCTTGGTAAATTGCTGGGCTTTCCGAGAGGGATGAAGCAATCGAACCCAGGTAAGCCGCATGCAAGGCAAATGCCCTACCCAATGGGCTATCGCTCCAGCCCATGAGTAAAGTACACCTTTAATGAATCTGCTGCATGTGAATATCCCAATTTTATCTCTGCTTTTAGGGCACCTGATCTAAGAAAGTATATTTTGTAGATGAAATTTTAAAAATATGTTAATACAGAGTGATGGTTACATGCAGATTGTCACCAGAACTTTCGTTTTTGTTCTTAACAGGGTAGTGACATGCAAATTAAAGACAAGAAAATAACTAGACAAATAAATTAATAAAAACTAGAGGCATCAGAAAAGTGCTGTACTTCTTTGAGTAAGAAAGGAAAGAACAATATCTGCTCAAGAATTCAAAGTTGCAATATGTAGAAAAATTATGCCTTATAAAATTAAGAAGGTTTAGAGAGACTTGATATGGCAAAAAAGAATATACTGTGCTTTTGATTAGTCAAGTGTGAATGAAGTGTTAAGAATTTTCCAGAGGGAAAAAAGCCTGGATACAATTAGAAATGCAAGTCTGATCTAAGTTAAGAAATAGAAATTCTGTGAGACAATTATATGGAGGCAATTTTTCTCAGATTTGAATAACACATAATTTGCCCTTTTTGGGAAAACTCTCTTGTACTCTGGTATTGACTTAGATGATTTTTAGTATGAAATTGCTTTTTCCTATAAAAAGGAGTCATGAAATTGACTGATTACTGGGGAGACTGTCACAGAATATGGTATTTGGTGTTCAGTTAATGAAAACATGTCATGTACATTAAGTTTTCTCCTATCCTGAGTAACATGGGACAAATGGTACAACTTGACACTAGGAAAACAGCATTGGCTCTGAACTACTATAGCAGTTTTTAAAATTTGTCATCAAGGAGACAGAGTATGGGCTGTTGTATCACAGAAGTGAAAAGAAAGTTTCTTAGTGGCTTTTAGATCATGAAGAAAAATTCCTTGGACCAGCTGGGAGTGATGGAACGATATACACAAAGGAAGCAGAGGATAAAGAATTTAAAGTGACTACCTCAGGCTCCGCTTTTAGGGAAACAACTATTGATGTGAAGACAGGACTGTAGTTGAGGAGGACTAAACCAAGAACAGATGGCGAAAGATTAACAAGCAATGCATAAGGATTAAGTCTCCTCTGCTGACTGGTATGTACTTTTGTGAAACATTGGAAAATGTTTCAGAACCAATAACATTTTTTTTACTCTCTCCAACGCTCCAAAGAACATTACTTTTCCACATTTCTAGACTGTCTGGGTTGGAATTTACAGAACTGATTGCTATAGCGTAGTCAGAATAGAAGTTTACTAAGTAGATTGATGTGTTGAAGTCTACCAGGTTGGGTGAGAGAGAGCCACAGGGTAGTGAAAAGATTTGATCTGTTAAGGTCTTTTAGCCACGGAGACAATGAAGATGTGGAAGATCTGTGATTCTGACAAGTCCTAATTTACTAGTGTAGAAATTGATGCTGAGGGTTTTGTGAACGAACCTTTCATCATTGGCTCTTTCACCAAATTGATGAGGATTCTTCCCTTTTCTTTGGAACTCCCAAGTAATTTCTTCTAATTTGCAAGGCACAATTCAAACCTTACTTTGCGTGATTAGGGGTGACTTAACAGAACACTTATTCTGTGTGTTCATTGTTACACAGAAAAAGTATATACATACCTTGTTTAGTATAATCTTATAGCCCTTTATTTATGTTGTTTTAGACTGCACAAAACAAAAAGTGACTTTTATTTTTGTATCCAAACACTAGAAAGTTGGCAGTCACTCTCTTGTACTAATTACAGAGTATGAAAATGCTTGAGAAAAAGAGTCTTGGAGGGGGAAAAAGAGAAAGTTGGGGAACTTTCATTATATATAGAACCACATTCTATCTATATTCTTGTGAGGGCATTGTCTTGTCACCATGAGCAAAGGAAATATATGATCCTATTCTCTTTCTTTGGAATTTTTTTTTCTGTTTCCACCTTCTTAGGTTTGCTTTCTTCTCATTCATGGTTTCCCTTTCATTTTTAAATCTGTGCCTCTTACAAAGACGCAAAGTGGTATTGACAATAAAACTCAGGTGCCCCTACTTAAAAGGATACTGTCACTCTGAGCAGCAACATTTTCCACTACTCATCTGAATACAAAGGTTGCTGTGCCTACCAACAAAGAGCTAGGCTCTATGCCAAAACATTTCAGGCCTTTGGAAGAACAAATGTCCTTATTTTCTCAGATGGATTGAAAATAGCGCCTTTGTACTCATGTTAAGCCTTTCATAAGGGATGCTTGCCTATGAAATTAGACTCACTTCAAGGTGACCTGTTGAGTATATGCCATGCATACTCAATGCCATGCCATGCATACGTTCTTTTGCTTCCTGGCATTCAAAAGAGCCCTCAGTTGAGAACTAAGCCCTGAGTGTGGTGTAGAAGTGATGGACTTTGGGCTAAGGAGATTGCCCAAAAGGCTATGCATGCTTTGTGGTCCAAATCCACAGGGCTGCGTATTACCAGAAATAGGCCCTGGACCACAGAACATGCTCTATAACCTTAAAACATTTCCACAGATAAGTGGGATGCATGTATTCTGGAGACAACAATGTTGGTAAATGAGTCTTCAGCTAGACAAGGAGAATATGGCCCCCAACTCTGTAGAATGGGGATAATGGTCTTTTGGAGCTAAAGTGCATGCCCAGAGTCCATCTGTGTGTGTGTTTAGCACTGTTAATTTTTCGTTTGCCATTAAATTTTTCTTTCATCCTTTTCCTTTGTTGATGTCTATGTTGTTGTAATGACCAAATGTTAAACACACATCTGGCCTAAGTGCCTGCTGGGAGTTACACCAGGTAGAGGTGCCCACCAATGGTTATTCTTCTATGGGGTGGACTTATACACTTGTGGCTGTTGTGTGCTGGAAGCTGCTTGTGGTGCCTGGGATCACAGACAACACAGTGTTAGAATTGCACTTTTGCATGTGGGGGTATCAGGTGCTCTAATGTAAGGCACTGAGCTATATCTCCAGGCACCTCTCCTTTGCCACTTGACTTTTCTTTAAGTTATCCTTCCTTCTGGCCAGTATTGCAACATGTGCAGAAGAAACGGTCCTGTTTATTCTCCTGGTTGTTCTTAGATAAGTCTGTCAATATCTGCCACTGGTTTCTATGTCACATATGAGGATAAGTAGCCTAGTATTGCAAGAGACTTTCTACTTTGGGACTGGAGAAATAGTATGGCGTGTGACCAACCCAGATTCACTCACCATATGATTCCTTAAACATTGCCAGGAGTAATCCCTCGGCACAGGTGAGCAAATGTGGCCCAACTCCTCACTGTTCACTCCCCTCCCCCGCCACCAAGAAAGACTTTCTGTTTAGCTTCTCAGGGCTTGAAGAACAATAGAGTGAGCACAGAGTCAGGGGCATGCCCTGAGCACAGCTGCGTGTGGCCCCCAAACAAAACAAACAAATATCATGCAGAGGATTCTAATCTCTTGGGGTAGATGAGTGCTTAGATCAACTAACATTATTTATCTTGTGATGAGAACTTCTCTTCTGAAAATCCTGGGGCTTTCCTCTCAAATAATAGAGCTCTGTTGGACATTATGGCACAATATGCTTTAGATGCATAATTAAATCCAATTAAGAATGATTACTTAAGTATATTTTGTGTCAAGTCACTTTTACTAGAAAAGGATGTAGAATTTCAAATTTAATTAATATTTGACCCAGTTTTAAATACTATTTACCAAACTCGAGAGAGCTAGTTGATCATTTTAAATGTTAAGAACAGGCCTACATTAAGTTGATTTTCAAGGGATAAAAGAGTCTCCGTTTTTCTCCAAAATCTTTGGAAAGTATGGTGTCTGGCTTTTCTTTATATTTCAAAAGGGTATATAGTAAGCATAAATAGAAGTATATGTGGTGGTTTTCTTATGGCTGGTTTCTTTATAAATTATAATGCTAGAACTTGCACTTTCTTTTCTCTTGGTTTTCAAATATCTCTTTGTCCCTGAAAGCTACCTCCATTCAAAAGTCTGATCTGTTTGTGTGGTTTGCATGTGCTTGATGTTGATTTGGGTAATCTGAGATAGCTGAAGAGGAATATATTTAATCATCTAACCTTTACAATAAGAAGCATTTGAAATGTCAGCATTTTATTTCAGGTACAGATGAGCCATTGCATTACAAGGCTTCTTATTTATTTATTTACACCTCACATCTTTCTGAATAGGAATTTGAAACAGCTTTAAAAAGCTTATAAAAAAGGGTAAAATAATAAGAAAAAAATGAAAAAGGAAACAGAGCAAATATTCTAACCAGAAGAGTCAACACAGTTGCTATGATTGGATATAAACCAGATTCTTCGAAACTGAAAACCTAAAACCAGTTAAGGTGAGAAGCAAATGAAATAATCTTTACTGCTCAAAATGAATTGGGAACAAATTCCAACAAGTTCCTCTGGTTCAAAATTTAAACTGCTCATAGGACACATATTAGGAATACTGGTCTAATCCTTTAATTTTTAAGTATTAATGTTAATATTTAAACAAATATTTAAGCACTTATTGTATAAGACACATCTATGTCAGGTGCTGCAGGCAAAATTATAGAAGTGATCTCAAAAGATTCATTTGATTTCTATGATAAAGATTTGGTGCATGTGGCTGACTCAGGTTTGATCCTGGTACTCCATGTGATCTCCCAGTCTATCTGCCAGGAATAGTCCCTGAGCACAGATGAGGGAGTAAGTCTGAGCACAACCAAGTGTGGTCACAAAACAAGAAATTAGACCTACTGACATATAACCTACAATAACTTTCCTTTGTATCACTTAATTAAATAGCCACAATTTTAAATTTTTTTTAAATGTCTCTGGCTTAACATTTTTCTTGGGAAACATAGGCCTTTTGTTTTGGTGTTGTAATTTAAAACAGTTACTTTTTAAAAAGTTTTTCCAAATAAATCTTGAAGACCTGGGGCTGGATCAATAGCACAGCCGGTAGGGCATTTGCCTTGCACGTAGCCGATCCGGGTTCGAATCCCAGCATCCCATATGGTCCCCTGAGCACCGCCAGGAGTACTTCCTGACTGCATAAGCCAGGAGTAATCCCTGTGCAACGCCAGGTGTGACCCCCCCCCCAAAAAAAAATCTTGAAGACCTGTCAGTTAAAAAAAAAAACCTTAAAAACTAAATCTAAATAATGAAATCCAAATAGTTGGTAAATACTTGTCTAATAGAATCTTTAACAAACATGGCTAGAGAGACATGAAGGTATTAGAGCTTTTAGACTGAAGCATAATTTAGTGAGAAGATATCCTCCGAAGGCTAAGAAAATATCTTCTAAACACATAAGCCAAGTCTTCTCTGGATAATTATTCTGATTGCACAGAGTTAAAGGTATGCAGCTCTTTCCAGGTGAGTGAGATTTGAAATCTAGTTTTTATTTCTTTCACCAAATCATGAAACCTGGTATAGGAAAATCCTTCCTGGAAAGAGAGGCTTCTGTTTGGGATATTTTAATTAATTTTTGAAATACAAATAACATTGCCTTTAAAACATTATATGAGATTCAGGTGTGCCTCATTCATTATATGCACCAACATCTGTACACACTATGTTAAGCGTTTCACTAAAAGGCCAATTCTATCCTTCACCATAAAAACGACTATGAAGGACAGTTTGTTAGTTTCTGTTTTGGGGCCACACCTGGAGGGCTCAGAGCTGATAGCTGGCTCCTCATTCAGGGTCAACTTCTAAAAGTGCTTCAGGGATCCTGTGTGGTGCCAAGGATTGAAATTGAAATGCAAAGCAAGTACCTTAGCCCCTGTATTATTTCTCTGGTCCCCCAAATAGAATTCTTGACTCAATTTGCCTACCCGTGCCTCATCTGGATATCATTATTTTTTAAATAAAAAAGATACTGTAACAAGTGAAAAACATAGTTATTTTTAGTGACCTATTTTAATCTAAGAATAGAATTTAACCACCTGTGGGAATAGACATATGGCATGCAGTGAGTGACATCATTTTGCATATATATATATATGTATACATATGTATGTGTTGCCGCATATGTGTGTATTTTCTATTACATACTCGTGATTTGTGTTTTTTTTAATAAAAATATGTTTAAAATAGTGCTGATGTTGTTGAGCCCATTGCATTCCTCTCTCCTCCCAACTCCTTGGTAACTTTATTTCTATTATCAAGCTCCAAGGGATTGTTATCATTTGCCATTGTCAACTCACTTTTTTTGTTTCTTTATATGCCATATATAGATAAAATCATATGTTATTGTTATTTTTTCCTCTAAGTATTTTCCTTTTTATATTGTTAATTTCTATTTTTAGATATTGTGATGTGAATTAATATTATTTATATTTTCATTAGTCTATGGACAGTTTATTTGTGCCTCAGCATGTGGTCTATCCCAGAGAGTGTTTTGTATACAACAGACAAAAATATATTTTCAATTTTGGAGTGTGCATAGTCCTATACCTACCAATGAACCCAATTCTTCCAATTTGTCATTTAGGACTGTGATTTGCTTCCTTTTAAAAATGTCTGGTTGATCTGTCTGATAATGAAAGGAGGTGTTAAAGTTTCCTACTAATATTGTGCTGCTGTCAATGTATCGCTTCAGGTCTTAGTTTCATTAAGAACTTTTCTGACTCTTCATTTGGTGCATATGTGTTGAGAAGAGTTAGATCCTCTTGGTGGAATAATCCCTTAGTCAATATCTAATGTCCATCCTTAGTTTTTATTGCCTTATTTACTTTGAACTTTATTTCATCTGAAATAAGTATGGACATACTTGAGTTTTTTAGTCTTCTATTTGCTGCATGATTGTTTTTATGCCTTTTACTCTGAATCTATATATTGCAAGTGTTCAAGTGTGCCAATTATTTTCTGATCCTTCTAGCCACTTTGTGTCTCATGATGAGGGAGTTTAGTACATAGACATTCAAGGAAATTATTGACATAAATAAATTTTTTGTCCTTTTCTACAACCAGGTATAATTTTAATGGAAATAACTGCTCTTTGGTAATCTTTGATATGGTTTTAGACATTGATTAATGATGGATCTATACATATTGGTGATTAATCTGTAAATTAAAAGCATGAGTAACAGTAAGGAATAAAGGAATTATCTTTATGTTTTGAGATAATATTCTTTCTGAAAAAATGTTAGTTTTAACGACAATTTTGAATTTAGTTCTTACTGTAATTATGTTTTCCTTAAGGCCTCATTGCAAGTTAAGTATATGGTTCAGGTCAAAGCTTTTTAGAGAGTGCATATCCAGTCATCATCAAGAGCTTGGGGAAAATAGACTTAACTAAAAGATCTATTTTAAATATCATGGCATCCTAAATATGCCTACCAGGATGGATTAGCTACAAAATGCATCCACGGGTTGCAAGGAAAATTGACCTGTTCTATGCAGCTCCATTTTAATTGGCCAATTATCTTAGAAATTGTGATGAAATCAATGGCTTTACTTAGCCAATGTTCAAGCTAATTCCTGGAAATAAGCAATTATCCAAATTGCTATTTTTCAGTTAATTAATTTATTTTTTCTTTTCATTTATATTATACCAATTTATGTTCATAGTAGAAAATTAGATAATATACACATAAAAATCATTCATAATCCTATCCAATGACGGATTAGTACTAATCCTTTAACCTGCTATTTCAAATATTTCTATTCATATATATGTACATATTTAGGGTTTTTTAAAAATAAGATGTCAGTTATGGTGACCCTTTCTCTAATGATCTAACTTAAGTATTATTTAGTACAAGTCTTAAGATTTCTGGGTTTTCTCAGGACTTTGTCAAACCTGGTTATCAAATATTACTGCATCTTCTAGTTTTTTTTTCTCTTTGTTTTTGGGCCACACTCAGCTATTCTCAGGGCTTACTCCCTTGCACTGTATGCAGGGATAACTCCTGCCTATGCTCAAGGAAGGGATCATATATGATGCCAGGGATCAAATCACATGCACGTGTAAAACAAGAACCTTATCTGCTATAGTATCTCTTCAGCCCATTTATTTTCGCATTTAGCAATTTTTCTCATTTTCTTAGAACATATAATATCACTCACAGAATATAAAATCCTTTGACCTTTAAATATCTTGGTGATACGTAAAGGAATTTTTAGTACCTGAGGACATTTGTAGGAGAGAGGCAAAGTCTCTAAAAAGAGTCTCACAGGAATGTTAGTGATAGTATAAAACTTTTAAATACCCATCATATTGTAATTGACTTAAAACAGAAATTTGGGGATAGGGAAATAGCTCAAAGAACTAGACCATATGCTGTGAATACAAAGATAGACTGCCAAAACTGATACTGGAGCACTGAGCTATAATAGCTCATGAGAATTGCCAGCTTTGATCCCCAAACAAGAGTAAACAAAAATAAAGAATAGGAGCACTACATTAACTTTGAAGAATACACCCAACAACCATTTTGCTAAAAGATTTCAACTAATTTGTATAATACCACGATAATTTTTTCCCATCTAGCCAGAATTTCTAATAATTAGTGTGTTGAGGGCACACATGAACTTTTATAAGGTGAAAACACTCTCTCTTGTGTGGGGAACACAGTTAATTGGAGTGTTACCTTCTGTACCTTTAGATCTTACCACCTGGCACCATACATCCCCTGACTGGTACCAACCAATTACTGAGCACAATTGGGCATATTACTATGAGTCCTTTGCTGCATAAGGAACTTTTTTTAATGTATAACTTTTGCATGAGAATGTCACATAGGTCTGCTGAAATTTTCTGGAAGTTTTATGAGATACTTCTATATGCCACTATATTCTTGCCCTAAACTTGTCACAGCATCGTGTTTGTTCCCTTGTTCCATTCACATGTGTCAGATATTCATGACAGTCTGAAGACTCTTTCTGCCTTTTCTAATTCTATCCTACTTTCCTCCATCAATATATTTACCAAATAAATCTCTTGAAGTAATCCTATTTTGGTATCTGACTCTCAGAAGTACCCAAAATAAAACACACTTTTACCAAGTGGCCATAAATAATAATAAAACCTGTTCATGCAAGTTTGTTCAAATACTGAAGCATTTTTGTATAGGTACTTAAAGTTCTTTACATGATAATTTCACTACAGACAGTTAAGAATTCTAGTATCAACTGCTATTGTGGGTAGAGATTTGTATTTTACTATTGTTCATGTAAGAGCAGATGTGTTTGAACTTTTCACCAATGAGCTAATATTTTGAGCATCTGTTATTCCTTAGCAAATCCTCCAGTGTTAGTTATCATGGCAAGGAACACTTGCAGTTGCTGTTTCTAAGACACAGATTCTTGGCGCACATGAACTAGACAATGTTCTTCAAATATTAACTAACTAACCCTGGAGAATATATTAAAACAAATGCATACACAAATCATATGGTCTATGATTATAATTTTAAAGTTAGTTGCAGCTTAATATGAACTTTCTGTATGTCAGTTTATCTTAATGACTGCATAATAATAAATTGCACAAATATTCCACTAATTTTAGTCAATTCTGTAAGAGTGGTTATTTTGAGTTCCTTTTTGAAAAAACTACTTTAGCTCTTTGGTATAAGTTTTGTTTTAGCAAAACATTCTGGTATACTTTGTTCCTTAGCCAACTTTTCTCAGAATATTTTTTTTTAATTTTTATTTTATTATTTATTTATTTATTTATTTTATCACCATGTGGAAAGATAGAAAGTTCTCAGGTTTATGTCTCAGTTATACCATATTCAAACACCATCCCTTCACCAGTGCCCATATTACACCACCAAAATCCCCAATATATCCCCTGCCCCTGCCCCACACCCCAACTGTATAACTGATGAATTTCATTTCATTTTCTCTTTACCTTGATTACGTTCTATATTTCAACACAAAACTCACTATTGTTGTGGGAGTTATACCCCCAAACAAGATAGCTCTACTAAGGAAGCATTTGATAGTTAGTTTTCCAATGAAAGATTGTATGTTTTCAGGTTTTCGAAAAGGTCCCAGTCCCGAATCCCAGAGCTGTGTTAGTGTTAGTTGCTGCTCAGTGTCGCCAGGGCTCCATCTGGAGAAGGTGTTTTCTCAGAATATTTTAGAAGGAAAATTACTGGGTCAAAATCATTCCCAATTTTTAAAGTTTGTTTTCTTTTAATGATCAAGAAGTCACCCAGGAAATTGTTCAAATTTTCATTATAAGCATTGCTCTATCTGTATCACTTTCTGTATGTGAAGTTGTGTGAAATACATATATATAAACTAAGACACACACAGAAACCCAACAACAATAACAAAAACCCCATGACTTCTCTTCCATGTAGAATAGAATTTAAAGTCCTCTTTTCTGCTTCTCAGGATTCTTTCCACCCCTCCCACCTCCACAGAATAATAAATACAAAAGTAGTTGTATAAAAGATGCCAGAACAAGAGAAATTCAATAGTTTCTGGGATCTTGTGTTCCTGGTTCTTGGCTATTTACAAGAGGACCTTCTGTGGTGTTCACGAGGAGAGACTATCCATGAGTTTTGGAAAATTTAAGGCCTCCAACATTCTATGAGTTTGGAAAGTCTATAGTATTAAACATAGGATAAATCGGACTACCTTGGAGTTTTTGCTCTGGGCTAGCTATGGTCTTGTTCTAGTTCTCAGAGCTAAATTAAAGCAGAATACTGTTGTGGGGTGAGATCAATATTCACGATCAATTTAGGTAGAAATATCTGGAGAAAAGACCATGAGATTTAATAGCAAATTATCAAAGATCACTTTTTTATATAAGTAAGACTTTCTGGGGCATACACTTACAAGTTCAAAAAAAGAATAAAGACATGAAAAGAAGGAAGAGAAACCTATGCTAAAGTGGTGGGGATTCTCCAGGATACATCATCTAGCATCATGTCCTTCTAAATCAGCACTATTCCAACCCGGTCTACATTTTTGCTAGAATCTAAGCAGATCTGTTTACCACCCTCCTAGAAATCCCTTTACTCCTGTCCTATTTGGGACTCATATATCTCCTTTATTAAGTCTTTCATTTTCTTGGTGAGCACATTTCCAGTAGCTTCTTGAGAAAGAGAAAATGGAAAAATGTAATTTTTTTGTGACTGTGAACATAGAAAACCATCCTTCCTCCCAAACTTTGAGAGGTTGCCTATAATTACAAAGTTGCAAGACATTTTCCTTTGGACTACAGGCATCTCTACTTTTTTTTTCTTGCAGTGATGACATTTTCAGCCTGAAGCCATTATGATTACCAATTTTTTTCTTTTTTGTTTGTTTTTATTTGGAGGCCATACCTGGTGATGCTCAGAGGCTAATCCTGGCTCCATACTCAGGAATCATTCTTAGCTGTGCTCTGGGAATTATATGGGATACCTCAGAAAGGAGATCTGGAGCAATAGCACAGCGGGTAGGGCATTTGCCTGGCATGCGGTTGACCCGGGTTTGATTCCTCCGTCCCTCTCGGAGAGCCGAGCAAGCTACCGAGAGTATCCCGCTGCATGCCAGAGCCTGGCAAGCTACCCGGGGTGTATTTGATATGTCAAAAACAGTAAGAAAAAGTCTCACAATGGGGACGCTACTGGTGCCCGCTCGAGCAAATCGATGAACCACAGGGTGACAGTGCTACAATTTGTGTTGATTTTTTGTTCTATGCTTATTCTTTTCCTTTCTAGATTTTTCTGGGCTTGGAACCTAATTTTCTTATCCCTTTGGTCATATTTTCAGACTCCATCTTCTTGCTCTGACTTATAGGAGTCTTCGTTGACTTGGCCTAGCTCTCTAATGATGTTATATCTACTATTATTATGGTGTTCTCAATCCTAAGATCTCTTTTCTTTTCTCTTAATTTTTCATGGCTTCCTATTATTTCTTGTGGATGCAGAATTTTTTTGTTTCTTTGAATATAATAATAAGTAAGAAATAGCTCTCAAAGATTTTCTCATTTTCATAAGAAAACTAATAACTACCAATTTCAAAGAGTTCTAAGGCTTTTGAGCGTTTTATGGTACATATTGCCTGACCTTAAATCTTCCCAGTACAAGCTGGAAATTCATTTTCTTGGTTCTATTTGGTCTATTGGATACTTCTTGCCTCTATTTCTCTGACTTCCAAATTTTGCTAATTTTTCTCTCTCCTGTTTTCTTTTTAACCTTCTTTTCTTAAAAAAACATTTCCCAGATTTTTATTGACTTAAAATAGAAGCATGTGTTCAAGTTTCTGTCTACCTAAATCCTACGAGACGTTTTTCTTCACACCTTTTCAGCAAAGGTGTTTTTACTTATTGCTACATTCCTGGAATGTATATTGCAATTAGTTCTAAATGCTCTGGCAACTCACATTATCCATATTATTTGATTTTGTTCTGATCTGCTGCTCATATGACTAAAAGCTTAAAGTAAAATCTCATGATTTATTGTAAATTCATAATTCAGTCATTCAATTTACCCCCAGGTTGATTCTTATTTTTAGTAGCACTCCACTGTGATGCAAACAGGAAAGCTTCCACCAACATTTTAGGAAGAAGTTGAAATGAAAATAAATTATCTATACCTATCTCTAATCCTTTTGTGTGATGGAAATGAAAAACTAATCTATTCATGGGTGCCTGTTTAAAATAAAATGTATAGACTGGTGAATTTTTATATATTTAAAATTAATTAACAATATTTTCATTTTTTTTCATTTTTTTTTGCTTTTTGGGTCACATCCAGCGATGCACAGGGGTTACTCCTGGCTTTTCACTCAGGAATTACTCCTGGCGGTGCTCAGGGGATCATATGTGATGCTGGGAATGGAACCCGGTTAAGCCGCATCCAAGGCAAACGCCCTACCCGCTGTGCTATCACTCCAGCCTCAAATTCACAGTATTTTCACAATAAAAGAAGAGATGAAAATTGGTCTCTCCCACAAATTTTACCAGTGTTAGTCTTCTCATCTGAAAGTATTAAGCCAGATAAAATTTATTATGTATTTTTTAAAATTAAAATATGTGTGATCACATGGAAACTTTTGTGGAGGGAAGTTGACAATGGTGTTGGTCCTGGTGCTAGAACATTCTATGTCTGAAACTCAGCTATCAGTAATTCTGTAAATCATGGTTCTTTAGCACTGTAGTACTGCACTATAGCACTGTCATCCTGTTGTTCATCAATTTTCTGAAGCAGGCACCAGTAACATCTCCATTATGACACTTGTTACTGTTTTTGGCATATTGAATACGCCATGGGGAGCTTGCCAGTCTCTACAGTGCGGGCGGGATACTCTCAGTAGTTTGCCGGGCTCTCTGAGAGGAGCAGAGATACCGAACCTGGATCAGCCGAGTGCAAGGCAAACACCGTACCTGCTGAGCTATTGTTCCAGTCCAGTACATGGTTCTTTACATGATTAAAAAAAGCCACATAGCCTCCTAAAATATGTACAAATACAAGAATACATTTGACTATTAAACCTTAATTTTAATTTGTATTTTTCCAATTTTTAAAATTACTTAAAGTAATTTTTTTTTGGTGGGAGTCACACCCAATAATGCTCAGGGCTTACTCCTGACTCTGCACTCCTGGCAGTGCACAGTGGGATGCCAGGGATAAAACTGGGGTCAGCTGTCTGCAAGGCAAGCGCCTTATCTGTTGGACTTTTTCTCTGGCCTCCCTCTGTTTGAATTTGTTTAATAGTGGCCACACTCAGTGGTGATGAGGGGGGATAGGGCACTTCAGTTCCATCTGGTCTGCTGATGCAGACTTCAGTGTTCAGTGTTCAGGGCTAGCACTGTTTTGCATGCTTGCGTGAGGGGCATGCAGTGATGGGAGAGGAGGGCTTATGGTTTGAGATACAGCCACAGCCCTGGTTTGTGAGTTTAAAAAAAACATTAACAAAAGCATACTATTTCTGCTGGGTGTTTTGTGACTGTCAATTTTTGAACATAGTACCACTTCAGGACATTTGAAACGTATGCTAGGATGTTTGACTTGCACGCAATGGACCCTGGTTCGATTCCTTCATCCTTCTCAGGGAACCCAGCAAGGTACAGAGAATATCCCCGACCGCATGGCAGAGCCTGGCAAGCTATTCGATATGCCAAAAACAGTAACAATAAGTCTCACAATGGAGACGTTACTGGTACCCGCTTGAGTAAATAGATGAACAATGGGATGACAGTGCTACAGTGCTATGCTACGTGTAAACTAAAAGTGAAATGAATCAGCATAAAATAAAGTACATCAGGTAACCACGTAGTTAGACAGGTAGAAGAATCGTGTCCCTTCTCTCTTTCTCTCAAAGACATCTTCTATGAGGGCCTGAGAGATAGACAGGACAGTCAGTAAGGTATTTGCATGAGGCCAGTTTAGGTTCAGTCTTGGCTTCCCATATGGTTTCCCAGGCACCGCCAGGAGCAATTCAAGAGGGAGAACAAGGCTAACCCCTGAGCATTGTCAGGTGGGGCCCAATGCTACCCCCCAAAAGGGAAAGACAAAGAAAATAAATGGTCATTATTTCTTCTTTTGTTTAGTTTTCCTATCTAATTTCATATTCTTAAACCTTATTGTTTAGTTTTGTTTATATTTTTTAAACTTAGAATCTCAAGAATTGGAACCATAAATTTTAATTATTTTGCATCAGGTTTATTTTCTATTAGTCCCATTTCTTTTTTTTCTACAAATTTTCTTCACTTTATTACTGTGAATTTGTAATTCTGTCTTTCTACGATTTGTAAATTACACATATTTTGCAGCACTTTTATTTACTAAAGATGAGTTTTGGTATTTTTGCTTTCAAATCTTAATATTAATGGGTATTTTATCCTCACATGGAAAGATACAAGGCTCTTGGATATCGTCTTGATAGCTTTTTTTTTTTTAACTCCTTTTAGCGCCCTTTAACCCTTTAAGGCATTTTAAAGATGTATTTTTGTCTATGTTTTTAACATTATTGTTATGGTCATCATCATTATTCAGCTACTTATATTTCATATTCACCCATTTTTATGTATCTAAACATCAATTGCTCTTCTTTTTTTTTTTTTCCACTATCTGAGTTTCTACCTGGTATTATTTTCCTTCTGCTTGCAGATTGTGCCACTACGGCACAGATCTCCTGGTTATACGTCCTGTTTTGTGTTTTAAAATTATTTATTTCACTTGCCCTTAAAATATATTATTGCTGGACATGATTCTATGGTTGGGAGTTATTTTCTTTCAGCACTTTCGAGATATTCTTTTATCTTCTGGCTTCTAATAACTTTATTTGAAAGTCAGCTATCTGCCTTAATGTTGCTATTTTGAAGGCAATCTGGCTTATTTTTGTTACTTCCAACTGCCTTAAAATTTTTTCTGCCAGGGAGAGAGCTCAGAGGACTGGAACGCAAGGCTTATGGTCGTAAGGACCTGAATTCAATCCCTAGTCCCCCCAGGACTGCAGGGAACTCTCCCAGTTTTTCTGATTTTTTTCCTTGAACATTTTACCACGAGGTATTTGTTTGTTTTCTCTTTATTTACTATTATTTTTCTTCTTAAATATGTAAAATAACCTATTTGGTTTTGGAAATTTCATCTCCTATTTCTTCAAATCTTTTTGCCCATTCTCTACTTATTCTCCAGAATTACAGCTTCTCCCTGTAATTATGTTTCTTACCTTCCTTTCTAATGTTTTAAGTCTTTTGTATCTGTTTCATTCTAAATTGTTCTTCATGATGAAACAATACTGCGGGTTATTAATTCTCATTGACTAACACTTGTTATACCAATCTATTAAGTTGTTGCATCTGGATACACCCAGAGGGTATTATGTTTAGTGAAGTCAGGCTAAGATAAACATCATATATTTTATTCATAGTTGGTACTTAAAATAAATGAACTAAATAAGACAATATTTTATTTTAGATAATTAAAAATTTAAACATTGCTAATTTTAGTTATTTCTCCCAATTCTTATAGTTTTTCTTTTGTTTTATTTTATTATAGAATACAATAATATACAATAATAATATTTTGTTTAAGTAAATTTCTTCACTTAGTAAAATGAGAAAGGAAGAAATGAGAAAGGAAAAGGAAGGGAGATAAAGAAGTTTTGTTACAAAATCAGTATTTTTTTGTCTTGTTTTCTTGATCAAAATTAATTTGATTATTTTAGTTTATGTTTAAAGTCAAGTAATCTTGGAGCCAAAGTCTCTTATCTTTAGCAATATGTACAGTGATTGCTTTTGTTTTTCTGTAATCACTTAATTGTTTAAATTGACATGATATTTCTTTATCAGACTGTACATATTTCCGGGCTAGAAGGGTAGTACAGTGGACAGGTCACTTACCTTTCATGCAACTGATTTGATTCCTAGCACTCCAAATGGTCTCCCAAGTACTTAGAGAATGATCTCTGAGTGCAGAGCCAGGAGTAAATCCTGAGCTCCACCAGGTGTGGCCTATATTAGCAAACATCGAAGATTGTGTATATTTCAGGGATATAACTTGACGCCTCCATAATATATTATGTTTACACTCAATACCAAAGTGTCAGTATTTTTCACCAAAGACCATTAGACCCTTTCTCCTACCTCTTCTGGTAATCACAGTTTTTTTTGTTCAGAAGTCCAAGGGTTTATTTCTGTTGGACATTCTATTTCATTTCTTCATTTTTTAGAATATATCTGGTATAAGTGAGATTGTGAAATTTTTGTCTTTCCTTCAGGCTTATTTCACTTATTATAGCCTCCTCTACTTTCATCCATGTTGTTTTAAAAAGCAAGAGTTCATTTTTCCTTATAGCTGTGTGGCCACACTACATTTCTTTATTTGCCCATGTATCACTGAGCACTTAACTTATTTCCAATTTGGGGTTATTGATAATACTTTGGTGAACATAGGTGTGATTATATCTGTTTGGACTAGTGTTCATTGGATAAATACCTAGGAGTAGAATTACTGACTCATATGGCAAATCTATTTTGAGAAATCTCCATACTGTTTTATATAGATGAAAAACAGATACATTCTCACTAATATTTGGGATGATTTCAATAATCATGTCTTTATTGAAACTTGCTTTATGTTCCACCGTTTGATCTATCCTTGAAAATGTTCCATGTGTACTTGAATAGACTTTGTATTTCCCTCTTGAGATGGTTGGTATAGAGATATTAAGCTTATCTGGTTTAATTCCATGTTTAAGGCTAGTATTATTGACTTTCATTCTGGTTGATCTGAGAGTTAAGTGTTAAAAAGTGCCCTCCTAAAAATGTGTTGCTATTGATATCTCTCTTGTCTGATAATAACTTCTTTATACCTTTTGATACTTCTGAATTTGATGAATACATGAATGTGTGCTATGTTAGCTTACCTGATTTCTTAATCAATTTATGGAATTTTTATCATGTTAATTTTTCTATTTTCTTGGACATAAGTATGATTATGCCTGATATTTTTAAGGCTACTACTTACCTATGTAATTCCTTTCTAACCTGTTGTTTTGAGTTTATCATTGGAACTTAAATGGGTCTCCTATAGCTGAGTGTTAGATTTTGTTTCATGATGCATCCCACCACACTTTGCTTCTCAATTGGTAAATTCAGGCCTTTAGCATTTAGAAAACTTGATATAGAATAATTTACTGACATAATTCTATGGAGATTCTGGGTATTATTGTAGTATGTCTCTGTTGTTTGATACTTCTTTTCTCTTCCCACATACATTGATAATGTCTTTTATGTGGTTATTTGGTTCCATTTGCTTCTTTCTGTGTGTTTCTTCTAAGTAATTTTGTTTATGATTACAGTGAGATTTATTAAGGGTCCTAAACCTCTAGTCTATCTTAAATTCAAAGCAATTACTTATTGAGTTTATTCTAAGAGGCAATATTTGGAAGAGTGTTGGCATAAAGACTATTGTTTATTACAGTATCTCTGAGCTCCTATAGTTTAACTCCTAGCTACTAAATATATTGAACATACACACACACACACACACACACACACACAGCATTAATGGGATTATTTAAGTTAGCAGGTTCTGTGAATAGTCATCAGAATAACTAAAGAAATGGATCTTGTAAGATATGTGTTGTTGAGATCAACTTTGAATTCTATAGTTTGCTGGGATATGGTATAATTATGTAGGGATGGGCAGTTAGAGTAGTACTTTCAACATTTCCTAACAATTGACAACTTTAAAACACTTTGTCTTTTACTTTTTCAGCAGTGCTGGGTTGTTTAGAATAAAAAATCACAATAAAATTATGAATTGGGGTGGCAGCTCAGCAAGAAAGTTCCCAGTTTGTAACACATTGCTGTGGTTTAGAATGAGGATAATGGGTTATTATTAGTTAAGTGTTTGTGTGGGGGTGGGGGGGTCGAGGGGCTCCAAATGAGAAGGAGGGTTGGAGACTCTCCACTGACTCCTTTGCTTTGAAAGCAGAGCATGGAGGAAACAATATCTTAGAACTTGAAATCTTTGCCTGATTCATGTGTGGGATTTGTTTATTATGTTTCTTTTCACAATGACTGCTCAGGCTGCTACAGCATGAACAGTTGGCTCAGAACCCAGAGAGTGTTTGATTAGCTAAGTTAGGAAGCAAAATGCCATACACTAGAGAGGAAATTTACCCTGGATGAATGTAGATCATTTAGTCAAAATTGCTATATTCTCAGCATGCTAAGACTTCCTTGGGAGAAACACAAGTTTCTTACCATAGGAACTTCCTTAAAACACAAGTAAAGAAAATTTATTTTTCAAGGAATATGACAAGCATGACCTACCTTATGAGTCAGGATCAAACAGTGTGATCTAGGGAACAATGCAGTTGTTTTTTTTTTCCTGTAAGTTTTTTTTTATTAGTTTATTTTTAATTAGAGAGTCATCGTGAGGGTACAGTTACAGATCCATACATCTTTGTGCTCATGTTTCCTCCATACAAAGTTCGATAACCCATCCCTTCACCAGTGCCCATTCTCCACCACCAGTAAACCCAACATCCCTCCCCCCCTCCCCAGTCCAGTCTCCCCCCACCCCACCCTGCCATTATGGCAGGGAATTCCCTTTTGTTCTCTCTCTCTGATTAGGTGTTGTGGTTTGCAATAAAGGTGTTGAGTGGCCATTGTGTTCAGTCTCTAGTCTGTATTCGGCCCGCATCACCCTTCCCCCACATGACCTCCAACCACATTTTACTTGGTGGTCCCTTCCCTGAGTTACCCAGAATGAGAGACCAGCCTCCAAGCCATGGAAACAATCTCCTGGTACTTATTTCTACTCTTCTTGGGCGTTAGTCTTATAGTCTATTATTCTATATTCCACAGATGAGTGCAATCTTTCTATGTCTGTCTCTCTCTTTCTGACTCATTTCACTTAGCATGATACTTTCCATGTTGATCCACTTATATGCAAATGTCATGACCTCATTTTTTCTAACAGCTGCATAGTATTCCATTGTATAGATGTACCAGTTTCTTCAACCAGTCATCTGTTCTAGGGCACTCGGGTTTTTTCCAGATTCTGGCTATTGTAAACAGTGCTGCGGTGAACATATAAGTGCATATGTCACTTCGACTATACTTTTTGGCTTTTCTGGGATAGTTGTTGTTTTTTTTAAAGGGAAATTGTCAGAGTCAGGAATGTCACAAATCCAACGGCAGGCTTAACGAGTTAGAGCTCCATGTTATATGCTGCAGAAGCCAGATCACTCAAAATCCAGCAGTTTAAAGCAACAAGTACTGGGGTTGGAGCAATAGTGCAGCAGGTAGGGCATTTGCTATGAACGTGGCAGACCTGGGTTCAATCCCTTGCATCTCATATGGTCCTCCAAAACCAGGAGTAATTCTTAGTGCAGAGCCAGAAGTAATTCTTGAGTGCAGAGCAGGAGTAACCCCTGAGCATCTCTGGATGTCACACCAAAAGCCAATAAGTAAGTAAATAAATAAACAAAAAATATTTATCACCTCACATAATTTCTGTGACAGGAATCTGAAAATGTCTTAGCTGGACTGTTCTGACTCAAGTATCTCATGCAATTGTAGGAGCTAAGATGTTGCTCAGAGCTGCTCTCACAGGACTGAAAATTTACGTTTAAGCCCAGTTATGTGGGGCTTGGTAGGTGAATTCAGTTCCTTGTCATGTGTGTCTCTCCACAAGGCTGATCATGCAGTAGAACAGCTGGAGCTCCCCAGAAGGGGTGACAAAGAATAAAAGAAGCCAAGCAGTCGCTTAACCGTTCCACCCCGTCTTTCTCTTCCCACCACCCTCTCTCTCCCTCCCTTTTTGGGCATTGTGGTTTGCAATATTGATACTGAAAGGTTATCAAGAATATTCCTTTACCTACTTTTGACCCTCGGATCATTTCCAGGGTGATAATTCCCAGCCATTATTGTCATAGTGGTCTCTTCTCTATCTTATCTACCTTCAGCCCCATACAATTGACCAGTCCTCCTGACCCCAGTTTTCCCTGGTCATGGATATTAGTCTTCATAGAGGCAAGCAGGGAGTGGAGGGTGAGGGGTGATTGGTGATGGGAGGGAAAATGGGGACAGTGGTGCTGGGAAATATACACAGGTGAAGGGATGGGTATTGGAACTGAAATCTCAATCATGAATAGCTTTGTAAGGGTATAGCACTGCAGCACTGTTGTCTCATTGTTCACCGATTTGCTCGAGCAGGCACCAATAAAGTCTCCATTGTGAGACTTGTTGTTACTGTTTTTTGCTTATTAAATACGCCCTGGGTAGCTTGCCAGACTCTGCTATGCAGGTGGGATAGTCTCGGTAACTTGCCAGGCTCTCCGAGAGGGACAGAGGAATCAAACAAATCGAACAGGGTCGGCCATGAGCAAGGCAAATGCCCTCCCTGCTGTGCTATAATTCCAGTCCTGTAAGGGTATATCTCACAGTAATTCAATTTTAAAAGTTTAAAAAAATAAAGGATAAAAAAGAAAAAAAGAAATCAAGTAGAAGCCACAGATACAACCACATCTTGGAAGTACTGTATCATTTCTGTTGTATTCTGTGCAGCAGTGAGGGGAAATGGTTCATAAGGTCTCAGTACAAAGAAGTGATATGATCTACCAGGGCCCAGTTGGAGACTATCACTGGTACTGTAATACCAGAATTCAAAGATTCTCACTTCCAACTGTACACATTTTATGTAGTTCCCTCCTTGTGAATGTGGACTTTGAGTGTGCGTAGTAACAAACTTGGTTAGATTACTTTATGTGACAAAGGGACAAAAGTGATGTGTGTGTGTTTGTGTATACATTTTGGCCATACATGGCAGTGCTTGGGCGTTTTCACTACTCAATGCTCAGCGGTCACTCTTGCCAATATTTGAGGGATCCTGTGGTTCTACAGATCAACCCAGGGCACCAAATCCATTGTTTTGTATGACTGGCCTGAAATGTGAAAGGTTTTAAATATGTTATTAAGGTCCCATATTATTTGGTTTTGATGTACCTATCACTGTATCACTGTATCACCATCATCCCATTATTCATCGATTTGCTCTAGTGGGTGCCAGCAATGTCTTCATTTGTCCCTGTCGTGTGCTAGTGTAACCCCATGGCATCTGCTCCTTCCAGGAACACGAAGAGCACATTGCTGTTACTGTTTTTGGCATATCAAATACATCACAGGTAGCTTGCCAGGCTCTGCTGTGAATGATGTACCCATAATGGAAATAATTCTGGTTGTGCCTTACCTAAGCAGTGGGCCTGCAATAGAGAATTCGAGATTTGTAGCAGGGGAGACACTGCTGTTGACCTTCAAATCAAACTTAGATCTTATAGAGAGGCCCATGTGCACAATGAGGTGGGTCCCTAGCTGCTGAAGAGCTCAGAAAAGGGCACTGAGTGCTATGACTCCGTGCAATGACTCTGTCAATGGTCATGACCTTGAGGAAACTCCAGGTCTCAGGTAAAAGAGCAGCCTTGAGTCACAGCTTAATTATAGCCAGGTGAAACTAATCACAAGATGCAATTAAACAACTGGACTCTTTCCCTGCAGAAATGGTGAGATAATAAATTTGTGTGGTTTTCAGCTATTAAATCTGGGTAACATGTTATATAGATTAGAAAACTGGTAAAGGTGCCAAAGAGGATTGGCAGGTGCTTCCCTGTCAATCTCTCTTTATTTTGTGTATTGGAAGATTCCAAAGAAACAAAGGTATTATTAAGATATATGGGCGAGGGCTGGAGCAATAGCACACAGCCAACCCCAGTTCGATTCCCAGCATCCCATATGGTCCTCTGAGCACCGCCAGGAGTAATTCCTGAGTGCAGAGCCAGGAGTAACCCCTGAGCATCTCCGGGTGTGACCCAAAAAGAAAAAAAAAGATAGATGGGTGAGGCTTAGGTGGCAAAGGTTGTTATGGAAACTAAACTTAGTTCTCAGAGTTCATCATAATATTTCAAATGAGAACACAAGCCATTTCCAGAATGTAAATTAGAAATATAGAACTATCCACTAAAACATTATTCTCAAAATTTGGTCTATATGACCTGTAATGGAACTCTGAGGTATTCTTTAAGATACACACTCCTACACATTACTGCAGATATACTGAAACAATCTCTTGGAGTCATAATTTTAGAGCTATACATATGTACATATATGTATATATACATATTATTTCATAGGTTTTTAAAATTTTTTTGAAAATCAAACCAAAATGAATTGAAATGAGAATTGAAATGCAGTGAATATGTGTATGCCTTTCTTGAAGTCATCACTTGATACATTTTAAGAATTAGGGAGAATAATTTCATAGATATATTTTTGCCTAGGATTTTGTTGCTGAGCCACTTAAAAGTAATTCATAAACATCATGACACTCCCCCTAAATATTTTATACATATTACCTAAAAATAAAATTATCTTATGTAGTCACAAACATCAAATAAATAAAACATTGATAAATTATCTAGTACACATTTCAGTAACCATCAAAATTCCCTTCAGATATTGCTTCGTAAAATTTGATTCAATGCTCTGGCTGAGAGTTGCATGCTGAAAGTGGGTAAAGGACCAAACATGATGGCTTCTCAGTATCTATATTACAAACCATAATGCCCAAAAGGAGGGGGATGAGGGTAGGGTGGGGAGGGAAGAAAAGTGTCTGCCTTTCTCCAAGTCATCAGTTGATACATTTTAAGAATTGGGGAAAATAATTTCATAGACATATTTTCTGGAGGAGGGAGGCACAAAGAACAAGTGCCCATGTATGTGTCTTTGCAACTTTACTTTTGTGTCTGGTTCACTAACGCCCTCTGAGAAAGAGAGGCAAGGCAGCATCCGATATGTAGATTTATTGGCAAAACTTCTGTTGGTGGGGCTGGAAATGAATGGGAGGCAGAAGACTATCAGGTGGTGGAGGAGGGATACAAGGGATACTGGTGGTAAGAAATGTGTACTGGTGGAGAGATGAATGTTGGACTATTGTATGGCTGAAACTGATCACGAAAGTTTTGTAACTAATCTCATGATGAGTTAATAAAAAAATTAAAAAGTTTGAAAAGTAGAAGGTAGGTTTTACTGTATTTTGATAAGAACCCAGTAATTTAGATGTGCATCTGTTTGAGAAAACTCATAGCAATTTTATGACTAAAGACTTAATCAGTGATCACATTGCATTTTCTCAATTTTTTTTGGTAAATGTTTTCTTTATTCTCTAGCAGCTTTAAACCAGGATATCCAGGCTTTTTCTATTCTTTCCTTTCCTTATTACCTTCTTTCCTTGTCTTCTCTCCATCTATCCTGTATTAAACACTGTGTGATTTTTAAACTCTTCATAGATTTTAAATTTTACTACAGAAAAAATGTGTAAGGGTTTAGAGAGGAATATAAACAAAATGGATAGGGATGTGGTGGTTATCCAGCTTCACTAGATGCTGGCTAAAGTTTCATTTTGGTGTGATTTCTCCCTGGATTTTTTTTTCAATCATGTTTTTGCTTTGGGGTGACCCTCAGGAGTGCTCAGGAACTATTTCTGATCTATGCTTGTGGGTAGCTCCTGGTGTTACTCAGGATACCAAGTGATGCCAGGGATTTAATCCTGGTCTTTTACATGCAAAGGATGAACTCAGCCCAGTTGCCACCTCCCCTGACCTTTCCTGTGCATCTGAACATCACAGATGCTGACTACAAGGAAAACAACTTGTTGAGATAAACATGCATTTCAGAAACCAAAATAATTGGTTTCTTTGAAATAGCTAGTTAAGAAACAAAGAACATCCATTTTGAAAGGTAACTTGCAGCTTGATTCATAAATAATCAGAGAGAGAGTAATTTGAAGGAATAGCTTCCAGACTCAGAACAATAAAAGCTATTTACCTGTGAATAGCAAAATTATCTCTGGGTGATGATATGAGTAAGTCATTCACTACACGAAATCATTGTAAAATCCTGACTTGCAATATAAATTTCATGCAAGAGCTTCCCTTAATATTAAATACAAATCCACTATTTAGACTCACTTCCTAATGTAAATTTGCATAGCATGTTTTATTTACCCATATTATTATTTTATTCTTCCCTCTATTAGTGGGCATTAAGTCACTTCCAATTCTTCACTGCTACAAAAAACCCTTCTCCCTACATCACTTATATCCTTTGATTATTTTATGAGAGTCCTAATTAGTTGTTGGGACAAAGCATACAATAGACCCAAACTGGAGTATGTGCTCAGCTCATAGCAATTTCCTCAGAGGCTCTGCCTGTGCTATTTTCTCAGGATTATCCCTAATCATCCTGATTCAGGAATACAGCACCTGGATTAAGCTGGGTCCCACTTAAAGACTTGGAAACCAGACAAACAGACAGAAAATATGGGATCATCTAGCTAGGAAACTGATGCAATGAACTCAAGCTTTCAGAAGATTGCATTGGAGCACTTCACACTGCTTCAACTCTTGTCTTTCATGAAACTGGTTTGCAAAGGCCTTGCTTTAGTCATGTGAATTCTTCCGCACAAATCCACTTTTTAAATTTCTTTGGGTTCCTTTATGTTGCCATCCAAAAAGAAATTCCCATGTGATACTCATGGTGGGTCACAAATGCAGATAGCTAGAGAAAGGGAGTGTTTCAATTAGTCATTGGATGTTACTGAATAAAAGGCAATGGGCCTCTTTCTTGGTTCAAGGACAGAAATGTAAAGGCTTATGGTCAGTGGCAGTCAAATGACTATTTCTCATTATCAGGTAGCTTGAATTGACAGGGCAAAGTTTTGGGTGCTCAGGTTAATGCTGGCAAAATGAAAAGAGTAGAGACTAATCAGGCATCCTACACTCACAAATTAGGCAGCCTGATTTGAGGTCACACAATTCTTAAATGAAAGGGATGTGAGAAACCTAGATAGTCTTACTTCACAGCCTAGTTCTTAACTAAATCTTTGGACTCCCTTGCCAAGCCAAGTCCCCATTATATGGTAGGCCAAATCTCCCTATAAATAGAATGAAGAGTTGGTAGTTAAAAAAAAAAGTTCTTTTATTCCCAGCTAAATTTGAATTCCAGGTAGATACTAAATGGTTTGTTTTATTATAAGAATGTCCCAATAATGCTTGTACTTATACTAAATTTTATTCTGTAGCACTGTAACACTGTTGTCCTATTGTTCATTGATTTGCTCGAGCAGGCACCAGTTACGTCTCCTTTGTGAGACTTGTTACTGTTTTTGGCATATCGAATACGCCACGGGTATTGCTAGGCTCTGCTGTGCAGGCATCATACTCTCAGTAGCTTGCCAGCCTTTCTGAAAGGGACGGAGAAATTGAACCCAGGTCGGCCACATGCAAGGCAAACACCCTACCTGCTGTGCTATAGCTCCAGCCCAGATATCCTATATTTTATCCAGCAGCTCAACATAGTTCAATCCTGTATTTATTTTTTCATTATTGCTTTCTCAATAACAAAATTTAATTTAAATTCAAAACATAAGTGCCTTAGAAAGTACAGTTAAAATATCTTCTGAGAAAATTTAAGAAATTCAGATCTGTTGAAATCATGGCTAAAATACTCACTGGATCTCCCATTTTAATTAGCTAACCTAGGCAGTCAGTTCCAATTTTAATTTTGATGGTCTGGGGGCTGGAGCGATAGCACAGCAGGTAGGGTGTTTGCCTTGCAAGCGGCCGGCCCAGGTTTATTTCCCAGCATTCCATATGGTCCCCCGAGCATTGCCAGGAGTAATTACTGAGTGCAGAGCCAGGAGTAACCCCTGAGCATTGCCAAGTGTGACCCAAAAAGCAAAAGCAAAAAATAAAGTTTGATGGTCTGTCTAATGTAAACTATTACTGAAAGCTTTTCCTATACTAGGTTACATCATTGACTTCCTTCTCTGTTAATCTGGCATGTTTCTTCTTTCAAGTCTTCCAGAACTAAAAACACTCATTTGGGTGTATGTATATGCTCTGGCTCAACTACCTCCCACCCTTTTCTGTTTCTGGGGCTCAGAAGAATTTTCTTTCTCATGAGAAACAGATTACTGAGGCTGACTGCAGACTCCCTTAAAATGCACATTGTGAACTGTTTCTTTAGACCAGAACTGCAGCAGTGAGAGACAATGAAAATTAGATTCCTAAATTCAGCAGAGTCACAGTGAAGGCAAATGATTGCAGTCTTTAAGCAAATATGGTCAATATTCCAGAAGCAATTTAGTAGTCAGAACCCAAGAAATGGACGAGCAGAAAATTTTGACCCAAGTGAGATGTAAAATCTTCAAATTAAATTGATTAGTCAGCCTTTAAGGTCTGTTATTCACAAAACAAATGCTTTCATTCTGTATTTGTCATGAGTGTTTATAATGGCCAAGCCAATCAACTGACTGGAAATAAGGTATGAAAATCCACAGGCACATTTTTCAAGGCTTTGAATAGGTTCTAGGATGTGGTACTGGTTTTTGATCAACTACTTTGAAGGTAAAGGCTATGTAAATAACTACCATTTATGTCTCCTGTTTTAAGTAGCCTTTATAAAAGAGTCAAGGTGCTAATTTGAGGTTTCTGAAATTTGCCAAGGATAGAGAAAAATGTGTTAATTATAACCCCACAGGGGATAGTGTGAGCAAACATATCTGAGCTACAAGTAGAAGTATCCCAGGAAAATATGCTTCAAACAATCCACTTGAGTTGGGGATTCTCACCGCACAACAGCTGTCCATATGTTTTCTCCTCATTGGAGCAAATTAATTACTGAGTGTCTGAGGCAGATCTGTATTCTGAATGGTACCTGTGGCAAATTCTAGGAGAATTGCAATGATGTCTTCTATATTAAGAAAGACTGAACAAAGGATATTTCTTTCAGAAATAGTGTCTAGGTGTATCCAACAACACAGCGTTTATGGGGGAAAAGCCTAAATTTTAGATTACAAAGAATAAAATATTTATAAGAATATAGAAATAAAATCAAGCGTACCTTTTAGAATTCCATCAAACTTCAAAGGAACAAATAAAATGAGTAAATGATTTGCTTACATGAACTCACCCCCCATCTGTTCTTAACCCGAGTTTAAGGCTTCAAAGTGGGATCCTTTAATAAATCGTTAAGTATCCAGAGTGGTAGCGTAATAGCTATCATCACCTGTAAGTGGTCTTTCTAGCATTAGAGCTCCAGAAGGATAAGTTTGTCATCCTTAGAGACTAGCCCACATATCTGATATGGTATGAAACTTAGTTAAAGACAAGTCAGCTCCTTGTTGAATTATATTTAAATGCTTCCATTAAAAAAGGGAATAGTATTTCTCTTTCTTCCTCTTCTGGCCATCCCTCTGCCAA
The DNA here is from genome assembly GCF_027595985.1 of Sorex araneus. NCBI lineage: Eukaryota > Metazoa > Chordata > Mammalia > Eulipotyphla > Soricidae > Sorex > Sorex araneus. The sequence continues at coordinate 151,751,817 of NC_073303.1, read as the reverse complement.
CATTAGAAACTTCATGCAAGCTTACTGAGTGTTTTATACACCATTTTTATTATCCTACACCCCCCCAATTCTTGATCATAAACAGATACCATGAACTAATTCAAATATGATTCTCTGTTTTATGTTTCCTATTAATTTAGCCTTCTCATGTGGTGGAATGGCCACTAAAAACTTAGTTCACATATTTTTATACCTGATTACAGAGTTACTTTGCAGAGTATTTATTAAGTTCCTATTCATGTTCCATGTCTCCATGCTGATTTATCCAACAACCACAGCTAATTAACTTACTTTAAAGATTTTTCCTCACTGTTCCTTTTAGAGTCATTCATCTTTTTAGTTTCCAATAAGAGGGGTGACCTCATCATGGGCTACAGTATAATGCCGCTGAATTAGAATTTAAAATTGATAATTTGGACTCTTTATGGCAAGGAAAAAATAACAAAAATTGGGATATTTTATTGGTTGTAATGACGACCATGTCCAATCAGGGTATCTGTGATTATTGCCATACAAGTAGAAATAATATTATCACTATCACTATCATCCCATTGATCTCAATTTGCCCGAGCAGGGCCAGTAATGTCTCAATTCGCTCTAGTCCTCAGATTTTAGCAGCCTCTCTTTACTCATCATTCCCAATGGTGCTGCATTAGAGACTCTTTCAGGGTCAGGAGAATGAGACCCATCATTTTTACTATATTTGGCATATGAATATGCCACAGGGAGCTTGCCAGAATCTCCAGTGCGGGCAGGAAAACTCTCGGTAGCTTCTGTAAGAGGGAGAACTAGGCTATAAGATGCCTTCCGGGAGCTTGGTTTTTATAGTCTCTGAATGTTGGCTGTTGATGGTATTACATGGTGCCTGGGATAGTTTCTGGGTGTGACCAATTAGCTACTGGAAAATGGGGGATCTGGGCAGAAGAGGCCCAGTTCCGATCCAAGCAGGCTTGGAGATCTCAGACCCGGGTCCCGCAAACCTGGGTTCTTCTGCCAGTTCTTTCATGCGTGAGGCTCATCTGAACGTGTGGAGAGGGGCCTTGAGCATGGCTGTGGCTGGGTTCCAGAGGTCTTCGGCTGCTGGGGCTCTGCTCAGGGTGGGGAGGGAAACTCAACCCACCCCCTCCAAGAGGCCCCTGTGAAGACAGCCAGGCACGGGGACAAGAGACTCTCCCAGAAATAATATAATAATAATATAATAGATATATTTCTTTTGTTGTTTATCGCAGAGGAAACTTAACGGCTGTCTACTACTTCTCTATGGGCAAGATCATTAATGCAGATGATCAATACAATAAGATCATTGAAACAGAATAAACAATTAAGAGTTAGGTGACTCCACTGTGTAAAAGAAATCACAGAATGGGTAACAGACCCATAAAAACTGACTCTGTTCTAGAGATAAGTGACAGATAGAAAAACTATTACTTGTTCCCTTATTTACTATGTCATGCTTTAGGACAAAGTGTCTTCTTTTCTATCAATATGACATGTCAAAAGTGTTGTTGGTGGGTAAGTTTGCCTTTTGATGTTACATTGGAGCTGAATTTGAAGGAGAATGCTTATCTGCAAAAGCAGAGAAACTTTATGTAAAGTCTCTCTAAGAGCTGCTTACTCTTGATTCCTGATTTAAGAAGTACATAAATAGAGAGGAAGCATTTAAAATTATTCTGTCAAATTGGTATGTATGATGGATGTAAAAAAATTCAGGGCTTGAATTTTATGTTTCTATGTATATTTTTCTGGAAATTAATTTTCATTGCATTATTTGAATATCAATAACATGGTAGAGACAAAATTTACGACAAGTATTTAGAAAAGAATGGACTCTGTTGAGCAGTAATCTTGTGGCACTGTAGCACTGTCGTCCCATTGTTCATCCATTTGCTCGAGCGGGCACCAGTAATGTCTCCATTATGAGACATGTTGTTACAACAATTCCTGATGTTTCCTGGAATTTTTATTGTCTTTTTTTCCCTAAACATAGCAGTTCTTCCTTCAGTTCGAGAATTTCCCAGAATCCTAATTAATTTCTTCCTTGCTTACAACGTAAGTTTATCACTTGTCACTAAATTTGCCTTAAATAATGTAAAAGTCTTACTGTTTTAAAGGCCTATGAAATATATCGACAAATTACTTTCTATGAGTAAATATTTTCAAGTAAATATTTTTAAAATGAATATTGGGCAGGACTGGAGTGATAGACAGTTAGGGAGGGAACTTGCAAACAGCTGCTTTGAAAGCAGCTGACTTGGGTTTGGTCCCCAGCAAATATATGGTCCCCTGAGTTGCACCAGGAGTAATCCCTGAGCATAGAGACAGGAGTTCAAGAGTACTGTCAAGTATGGCCCCCAAACTGAAAAAAATACTACAGGGGTTAAAGCACTTGCCTTGCATATGATTTGCCCTAGTTATATCTTGGCATCTCACATGGTTCCCTGAGCACAGAGCCCCTAAGGAATGCAGATATGACCCCCAAAGAAAGAAAAATAACTATATTAAATTTATATGTGTATACATGTGTAAAAATGTAGATTATCCATCCATTTACTTTTCCATCCATCCTTCCATCTATCATTCAATTCATCCACTTATTCAACTTTTCTTTCATATCTCTATCATCTTGCAAGATAAGAAATGGGACCTTATTTATAACTTCTGTCATTTATTTAAATATTATTAAATGTGAATTTGGTAGAAGTATGGATTAGGATGTCAGAACACTCATGCAGTTATAACAACCAAAATCAATTACCTTGAGCAAAAAAGGTATTTTCTTAGACATATAAAATGGAAATACATTAACTTAAAGAATTAAATTAAGGAGTTTAATGTCATGAGGGCATCTTTATTTTTGGACAATTATATACATTATGATGTACTTTCTGCTTATAATCGTATACTCACTCTCAGCTTTTCTGTGCAAACATCACACTGACTTCTTTATGCTAAAAAGTTCTCTTTATGTGGCAGGAAATATGAAGCAAATATCAAGCATATTATTCCAAATATGTTATGCCAAACTAAAACAAAAGAAAAAGATAATTTTATTCAATGTCCAATACTCTATTGGTTTTTCTTTAGTCATTTGGCGACCCTTTGAATGAATTGTCATGATCTACCACACCCCTGCTACAAGTCTATTGTTGTAATGGTCTGCCAGCACTCTAGGAGCAGTTGTGACTAACAGTTTTTCCAAGTCAAAATGAAATGGGAAGGCAAGACTTTTGGGAAGGCAGAAATGTCTCCAACACATTTAAAGGTTCTTGAGTTCTGTTTTGGTCAGTTTTTTTAAAAGCAGATTGATTATGTGTTGAAATCATAGTTTGAAGAAGGTTAAATATGAAAATATAATATGTGTAGGGTAACTATATAATCTATCATTTAGACTAAACACATTTGAACATGAATAAAATTTCTGTTAATCATAAAATGCATAAAAAATATTTGGAGAGCTGAGTAAGGTGGAAGCAGAGAAGGCACTTTGGAATTATGTATCAATGACCTTGCTGATGTGATAAGGTCTAACAATTGTAGCACCGTGCATTTTTGCAATCATCATCAACTACTTGATAAGAGGAAATAATGTCTTTGAATCAGAACCAATACTCTTTAAAAGTATCAAAATTCATATAAAGGTTGATTATAGTTGAAAGAACAACTTTCCCTTAGCTAGTTGGTTCTCAGGGGTATAACCTTTAGGACAGTAATTCAGAGAAAGTTCCTGTGAGATTACATACTAGCATGGTTAAGAGAAAACTTTGAAGTCATAGTTCTGACATAGTTTAGAACTCTTGATTTTTTTTATTAGTTATTTAACCTCTCCAAATCTCAGTATCTTCACCCTTAATATGGAAATTAGCTATTAAATAATATGTCTAGATGTAAAAAACATATAATATTACTGGATGCTTAATATAACTAAAGTATTAGCTAATACTATGAAAAGGAGCAGTAAAATACAGTCAAAAACATAAAAAAGAAAATTTACACATTGAAAAATCAGAACCTTCTAAAAACACTTCATTAGTTCTTTCATTCATTTTTATTTACTCACATAACCTGCTTTTGTAGGATTTATCAATTCCTTTCTTCAAAGACAAACAACATTCTATTGTGTCACATAGGAAGGAGTAACTGACTTTTTCTTTTAGTTTTAAACATGTTTAAAAAGCAAGAAAAGGAAAGGTATGCTTTATCAATAGGACTTTAGTAAGACCAGAGTCTGATTCAGAAGACTAGTAAGTTTTGAGGAGTGGCAATATATAAGAACCCAGGTGTAATTAAGGTGAATAAAATCAGAAGACAAGGTAGTTGGCAGAAAGGATCATAACCAGGAAGTACAATAGAGTCAAGAAATGAAACTATGGGAGCTGGAGCAATAGCACAACAGGTAGGGTGTTTGCCTTACACTAGGTTGACCAGGGTTTGATTCCCAGTATCCTTTATGGTCCCCTCAAGCACTGTCAGGAGTAATTCCTGAGTGCATGAGCCAGGAGTAAGCCCTGAGCATCACCAAATGTAATCCAAAAAGAAAAAAAGAAAAAGAAAAAAAGAAAAGAAATGAAACTATGTATGGTTTTTTATGAGTGTGAGGAAAGAGAAGGACTCTAGGCATGAGTTAGCAGAAAGGTTAGAGTCTAGGGAAAGTTAAGAGAGACAGAATTAAGACATGGGAGAATTATTAACTTGAGAGAGATGAGTGAGATCGTATTACCTGGTGAATCATTCTGGACCTGGCTTATACTATCTGAACAGGGTATGACAAGATGTCTCACTTGAAAAAAAATATCTGTCAAGGATGTTGAGGTTGCAGTTCAGGTGGTAAAATACATTCTTTTCATGCATGATCCTGGGCACCATGTCTCCTTCCCCAGTACCTCCACATTGATCTAGAGGTGCTGCCTCCCTCAGCATCGCTGACTGTGGCTATCACAAGAACTAACCACACCAAACATATTGGGTATGTGTGTGTATATACGCATGCACACACACACACATATACATATACGTATATATCAGTTTAACAATAACTCACATATGTATGGACTGGAGCCATAGCACAGCGGGTAGGGCGTTTGCCTTGCCCGCAGCCGACCCGGGTTCCTCTGTCCCTCTCGGAGAATCCTGTAAGCTACCAGAGTAATCTGCCCACAGGGCAGAGCCTGGCAAGATACCCGTGGCATATTTGATATGCCAAAAACACTAACAACAGTCTCACAATGGAAACATTACTGGTGCCCGCTTGAGCAAATCGATGAACAGTGGGATGACAGTGAGAGTGCAGTGCTACATATGTATATATATACATATATACATATGTATATATACATACATATGTATATGTATACATACACACATACCCATATATATATACCCATATATATACATAATATATGTATATATATATAAATAAGACAACATTTATTTCTTTTTCTCTCATCCTCTCTCCCTTGCCTTCTTTTCTTTCCCTCTCTTTCACTCCATCTTGGGAATTTGCTTGTGTCTTAACAGAAGCAGTTTGTTCTGAGTGGGCCAACAACTGTATGACTAAATGAGTCAAATTCAGGTACTCTGTTTGAAAAAACAAGGAAAGAAAAGTTTTATCAGTAGGTCAGTAGTAAGACCAGAGTCCGGTTCAGAGGACTTTAGTAAGTTTTGAGAGTGGTACTAGATAAGAACCCACGTGTAATAAAGGTGAATAAAATCATGTAGGACTTTGAAAGGTCTACATACCAGCTTAAGGTTTTTATACTACCCCTTCTATAGTCTTAACTTTATAAAGTCAGTGCTAAACTTACATCATTGAAGTATGCCTAGTGAGTCATGAGATATCAAATTTATTATTTCTTCCAATATTCTAGCTATAGTTGTATACTATAAAGTAACTTTACTATCGTATAGTCCTATTTTTAATAGACCCTTGTAAAAAATAATTTATTCTTTCTCTTTGTACAAATAAGGAGAAATTGGGGCCCTGGAGAGTAAAACAGCTAGCTAAACTCTTTTTTAGTTGCATAATAGAAAACTTCCATATTTGCAAGATAAAACTGCAGCTGAAAATTGGTCTTTTACTTTTAATGTTGACACTAAAAAGAAACAGAAATTTTAAGGGTAACGCAGTTCTGCTTGTTAGAAACTTTTTCCTATAAAAAGCATAAGGCGCATTAAACTAACTACAAACTTCCAATGGCTCATAACTAATGTTTATTTTAGCTTCAAGATTAAAAGTGATTTTGCTACTGTTGGCAAGTAAATGTATGTCTCAAATTTTTCTTTATTAAAAGGTACAAAACAAACTTTTTTCTCTATTTTGTTGTGGTGGGAGTTTATTTTCATTGATTTATTTATGTAGCCAATAATGGAGACTACATTCTATTTATTAGCTTTCATCGGTAAAAGTGGTGTGTGTGTGTGTGTGTGTGTGTGTGTGTGTGTGTGTGTGTGTGTCCGTATGTGTGTGGCTGTGTTTGAAATGCTTGGAGAGTTCTGTAGACTCAAAACAAAGCAGTTTATATGTATTATTTTACAAAAATATTAAGGACAAAGAACCTAGAACAGATAGATATAGGAACTGGTGGCACTATGATCAACACGAATGCTTCTCATCTTTCTGCTCTCCCATCTTTATTATGTTGACTTTTCAATACTCATGCTTCTTTATAGATATCTGAATGATGATTGATACAACTCCAGACTTCAAATCAGTGCTCCAAAAGTAGAGGAGGCTGTTGGCATCAAGTACTGCTCTTATATCTCTGCTTCTTATACAGATACAAAAGTTTTAAAACTTTCTCCCAGCAGATCTCTGTTTATCCCTGTTTTTAAAAAGAAATGGTGTCAAAACCATTTTTTTTCACTTTTACCTGAGTAGTTTGTGTTAGAAACTATGCAGTGTATGAACCTACACCCTACATTGAACTCAGAAAGGAAACGACAGATAGATCTGATTGAGTTTAATGCAAAAACTCATGGAAGTATATTTGCTGGTTCTTAATTTCCAAGAAAGTACATTCCGACTGGTTTTCTCTACAATGAAACCCAGTAGAGATCCACCAACCTGGAAAAACGTATCATCATATCATTGACCTGTTCCAAGTCATTTCTTCTTCTTCATTTTTTTAGCTAGAAGTGGTCATGTCCTGCACCAGGAAAGGAAAGTTCTTTTAGCAAGACAGTAGGGAAGTAGTCCAGGGAGTTGTTACAGTATTCTTTGATGGTTTATCCATTTCCTGCTATTACCCTTTGTGTTAAATGGTTTCCTGCCACATGCAATTAGTTGATTCTTAGAGGCTGGCTTCCTATACTCAGTAGCTAGAATACTACTTTTCTAAAATACAACACTGGTTTCATCATAAGTTTTCAATTTTTTTAACGTGGCTTAGATGAATGGTCATGATCTCATCCTTATAGACCTTTTCACAATTTTATTTTCTACACAGGCTACTTGGTATTTACGTTCCCTCTGGCATCTCAATCTTAAATTTATTTTTGCCTAGTCTGTCTTTCCTCCTTCACTTCCCTGTATTCATCCTTAGTGGTCAGTTTCTCTTTATCTTTCAAAATTGGTACTTGGAAAAGTTTCTTTATACTGTGACCCCACTAATTGTAAGTGTTTTTACTGTGACCTTCTACTGTTTGGTTTAATATATCTGTTTTACAATTATTTATTTTATAAGTTTTTTTGATACCAGACTGAGTGTTTTGAAGTCAGGGACTCTCTAACTCATCCCGCTACAGAGTGTGATCATAAATATTCAAATTAAATGTCCTTAATACTAGAAAATAATAGTAATATTTCTGGGTCATATGTTTAGGTATCACAAAAAATGATCTAGTTTTATTTTCTAAGAAATAAGGATTAATTTAAGGCATCTCATTTTCTCTTCTTTCTTAAAACTTAAATATTGTCTGACTTTAGTTTCAGAAGGGATTTTAAGTAGAAAATAAAAATAAAGCAACAGAGTTTTACAAATAACAGTTATTGGCAGAATTGACTTTGAGCTGCACAGACAATGCAGTGTACAAAGCCAGCCTGATAACACTGTACTTTGGAAATGATCCACTGAACTGTATACACAGCACCACACAAAGAGTCAATAATTCTTAGCACTGGCTACTTAGATTTTTATATGCACTGTAGCACTGTCGTCCAGTTGTTCATCGATTTGCTCAAGCGGGCATCAGTAACGTCTCCATTGTGAGACTTGTTGTTACTGTTTTGGGCATATTGAATACACCACTGGTAGCTTGCCAGGCTCTGCCATGCTGGCGGGATACTCTTGGTAGCTTGCCAGGATTTCCGAGAGGGATGGAGGAATCAAACCCAGGTCAGCCTCGTGCAAGGCAAACGCCCTACCTCCTATGCTATTGATCCAATCCACTTAGATTATAACCATGTTAAATTTAAGAACCCCAAACCACTAATGTGTGTATGCATACACACAAGTACTTGCCAGAAGCAGTTCATTATAAAAGCATCACTTAATAAAAGCTTTAAGTAGTCTATGCTAAATAAATCCTGAGAATACTTGAGTATTCTTTGCACCAAGTACTTTATTCTGATCTTCCACTACAGTACCCACAACTCTGGTACTAAATATGTAGAAACAAGGAGGAGTTCTTTGCTTCTGGATTTGAAAGAATGACAGAAAGATTGAATTGAGATGGTAACTTAATTGAGATGGTAATGAGTAATAATATTTCACTTAACATGCAATGCACTTATTTAAATATAGTGTGTCTCTCATAGTCTGGGGTTCTCACTAGAAATAAGTTATAAAACTAAGCTAAAAAAGAATAAGGAAGGCTCCTGTTGTAATCAATCCAAGATTTTTTCCACACAAACATCCCCAAATTACTGCTGCTCCTTTGTGGCATGGCTATATTGTCTCACATAATATAACTTCAGAACTTTTAGTTGAAGTTATTATGTCTAATACATCCAGGTCCAGTTTTAACAAAACAAAACCTGCAAAGAAGATTGGAAAAAAATATAGAAAGAGGAAGAAGCTAAGCAAATGAGAATGGGATGTGGCTTGAGGTAAGAGCCCAGCCTCATTCCTTGAGGGACCTGGACCACGGAATGTCTTTAGTCTTAAACCCACCACTGGGGTGAGGAGTAGAGGAGCCTACGTCCCCAAACCACAGCGTTCATCACTTATAAATAGCCCTCTGGGTAAAGGATGCAGTAATGGGAGCATGTAATAATAGCTGAGCAATTAATTATGGGAGAACACTCAACTGATAAAGTGAACACAGGGGAGCTGAGCAGGAATTGACAGTTTCCTAATATACAAATATCAAATGTGAAATTGGATTGTAAATTTGACATTTTTGAAATAGCTGCTTTTACTGGACCCAGTTTATGATCTTCCACAGACTTTCTTGGGTTTCCTCTGTTCTCGTCCTCTCAAACAATTAAACTAAGAAAGCTCCCCCACCCCCTCCCTATAGTGTTGCTTCATTTCTAAATGTCTACTGCTGACCCCATCAACTCTGGGTAGGCTTAATCTCAGCCTCAGATTATTCTCCATTCTGCCCCAACAGTGACAGCTAGAACCCAATCATGACCCAAAAGGGCTCAAAGAGTCTATGGTTTCCCCAACTCTGTATACCCGCACTCAATGCAACAGTCAGTGAGATGCAACCTTAGTTCTGTTTTGAGGGACCAGATAGAAAGCATAGGAGTATCCTCTGGGAAGAGGGTTGATCAATGGAGAATCGCAGACAAATTCCCTTTGCTTGCCTTACTCTGCTGAATTGCTCTCAGGAATTGGGATTCTGTAGAAACTGCATGGAGACTATTTCTCATGGCTATTGATGGTTTCAGCTCTTAAGCTGAAATCAGGTAGGCAATCATCATCAAGGATCTGGTTCCAATCTTCTTAGTTTCACTTCTCCTGTAACTGGTCTTCTACTGTTCTCCTGAGTTATGTTAGTGCACACTTGCAGCCTGCTTTCTAAACAAAAGAGCCAAGAACTGCTCACCTCAACCCAAAAATCAGAGCTTGAGGCAAAGGCATAACCTGAGAGATTCACAGTATTAACCCGACATACAAATCCTCAGTGGATAGATTCTCACTATAAAACATCAGGAGAGATTTGTGTGTATGTGTGTGTGTGTGTGTGTGTGTGTGTGTGTGGAGAGAGAGAGAGAGAATAAGCCAACAATTTGTTCTTTTGTTATGTTTCTGTCTAAAAAAAGTCAATCCTATTAAAATCACAGTGGATGCTAAGGAGAAATCCCTAGGATGCTAAAAGTGTTTTCCTTTTGTTATGACTTCTTACAAAAATTGGCTCAGTGCCCTGAGCACTGTGGAGCAATACTGAATTTGAAACAACACAGGGGAGAATGTAGCACCCTAGAAGCTGCTCTTCCTTAAGGAATACTTTCACAAATGGTTTACATCTTTCATAACACAAATTCATGTGCTCTGAAGGATAGCACAAAAACATTCTTGCTTTTCAAGGAAAAATTAGACATGCTGTGTGACTCTGGTGATTATATAGGTCAGTCCTTAATTTTTTTATATATAAAAGTATCACGATTAAAAAAAAAGTTTTAGTCTTATAAACACACCTACACTAGCATCACAATATCCCTCTAAAAGAATAATCTTTGTGTCACTCATCTGCAGTCTTAAGAACCTGACTTGGGATTTGGAGGATTAGTACAGTGGATAGGACTCTTGCCTTGCATGTGGATGACCTGGGTTCTCTCCCTGGTACCCTATATGTTCCTCTGATCCCTGAGCATAAAACCAGGAGTTAGCCCTGAGGACTGTCAGGCATGGTCCCGAGGCCCCAGCAAAAAAACCCTTATAATCTGACCTGGAGCCAGAAGAAATAGTTTAGGGGTTAAGACAAGTGCCTTCCTTGCAGCCAAGCCCAGCTTGATCCCCTGAGCATTACCAGGAGCAGCCCTGCAGTTTCCTCGAGCACCCATCCCAATTCCCTCATTAGGCTGGGTAAGCAGCACAGCATCTCATACCCTTGCTAGCCTGTTGCTAGGAGGCACCCCTGCCCTGGACCTCCAGAGCACTGCTTGGATGAACCTCCAGAATAAAATACTAATGATTTTTTAAAAATATGACCTGAGCATCAGTGATGTTTGTCATGATAACAATTAGTGATGATAGCTGCAGCCAATTTCTTCTGCAGCTGTTAAGAAGGGTACCGGGGTAGCTATTCTGTTCTCTTTATTTTATGCTTGGAGAATGACCTCAATTTTCTCTTGTGTCTGATTAGTCTTAGCATCTGGTTTCTTTTTTGCCTTGTTCCATTACAGAGGCTGCCTCTCTTTGCTTTTCTCCCCCACGTCTGGAATCCAGCCAAAATGTACCAGTTCAAGATGCTTCTTAACATTGGAGCCTGTTTGTAAGAATGCTGATTGCAACTTCGGTAAATTCATTTTTAATCCAAGGTGGAAGATTTTTGCTATTTGGCGGGGGGGGGGAAGTAAATGTCTAAAAATAAAATTTGAGCATAAAAATAGAGCCAAATACTCATTTACTGCCTCACTTAGCTGAATCCTGAAATTATTTCAATAGTGCTAAATCAAGTATTTGTGTAAAAGAGATTAAGGACTTTTTTTCATTCATCGTACTTTATCTTAGATGATAAATGGGTTACAGTAATTTGTCATTTTACTTAAAAGACATGCATTAAGTAGTTACAGAGAACCTAATATTCAGCTTGTGCTGACACTTGAATTGGAGCACTTGTGTTCATAAGCCCTCTGGAATGTATGTTTTGGACTATTACATTAGCAATGGGGGTAGGATGGGAAGTACCAGGATTTAGAGTATATAATATTTTGTAGGTTAGTGTTAAGAAGATCAGTCAGAATGTGGTGAGAAACCACTGAAGGCATTTAATTAGGAGAATGTCTTAAGTGACTAATATTTTTGAAAAACAGACTCTTGGACACCATATTGAGTGTGGGCTATAAAGAGAGAAAAAATTAAACAAAAGGGTAATCAGTCATATATCTATTTTTTTTTAAATTTATTTATTTTTAATTAGAGAATCACCGTGAGGGTACAGTTACAGATTTATACACTTTTGTGCTTATACTTCCCTCATACAAAGTTTGGGAACCCATCCCTTCACCAGTGCCCATTCTCCACCACCCGTAAACCCAGTGTCCCTCCCACCCTCCCCAATCCCATCTCCCCCCCACCCCACCCTGCCACTGTGGCAAGGCATTCCCTTCTGTTTTCTCTCTCTAATTAGCTGTTGTGGTTTGCAATAAAGGTGTTGAGTGGCCGCTGTGCTCAGTCTCTAGCCCTCATTCAGCCCGCAACTCCCTTCCCCCACATGGCCTTCGACTACAATGTAGTTGGTGATCGCTTCTCTGAGTTGATCAGTCATATATCTATTTTAGAAGCCAGGTTAAGAAATAATAGAACCACATCCCTGGCCCTAATATTAAAATATTGTATTTTTATTGCTTTTCCATTTTTTATGTCTTTCTCTATGAATGAAAAGACAGTTATGTTAGAAAAGTCATATATTGAAAACCATGCTTAATTTTTTCTAGTATTTAACACATAAAAATAAAACTGCAAATCTACCTGTTTTAATTTTGATAAAAGGCAATAACCAAGTTATTCCTTTTAATTTATTTATTTATTTTAAATTAATTATTCATTTATTTTGTGGGGGTGGGTTCACACACGGCGATACTCAGGGGTTACTCCTTGCTCTGCACACAGGAATTACTCCTGGTGGTGCTCTGGGGACCATGTAGAATGCCTGAGATAAAGCCTGGGTCAGCCGTGTGCAAAGCAAATGCCTTACCTGTTGTACCAGGACTCCAGCCTCAGATTTTCATTTTTATATGATTTTAATGTCTTTTTGTTGTTGGTTTGTTTTTTTGGCCACACCTGGTGATGTTCAGAGCTTATTCTTAGCTCTGCACTCAGGGATCACTCCTGGAAGGTTTAGGGTACTGTATGTGGTGCTGGGAATCAAATCCAGGTCTCTACATGCAAGGCATATAGCTTTACCTCTGTACTGTTGCTCTGGCTCCATGATTTTAATAATTCTTATAATTTGACATGTTTCAAATGCAGCCATATAGGAGTAAACTTCCAAAATGATTTCTTTAAAATTTTCTTTGAGTTTTCTTGCATCTATCTATCTATCTATCTATCTATCTATCTATCTATCTATCTATCTATCTATCTATCTATCTATCTATTTATTTCCGACTGGGGCAACTTCAGTCAGAGCTCCAGGTTTAAATCTTCTAGAAGTTTTTATTTTTCTTTTTGGGTCACACCCAGCAATGCTCAGGGGTTACTCCTGGCTTTGCACTCAGGAATTACTCCTGGCAGTGCTTGGGGGACCATATGGGATGCCGGGGATCAAACCCGGGTCGGCCGCGTGCAAGGCAAACGCCCTACCCGCTGTGCTATCGCTCCGGCCCCTCTTCTAGAAGTTTTTATAAAGCTTCTTAAGTTGCTGATTTTTAAAGAAAGAAGTTTCTTATTTTTTTTTGTCTGTTGGGGGTGGGGGGCTCTTCAGATGTTCTTGGAGCTACTAAACTCTTACCCAAACTGTCCTGCTCCAGAAGCCACATGGTACCAGGGATTAAACCTGAGGTCTGGTGTATGCAGCAGTATGGATGCTCCAGCCTTTTAAACTGTCTCCTCAGCTCCTCGCAGACTATTTTTACAAACTCTTTTTTAGGGCTTAGGGGCACACACAGTGATACTTATGACTTACTCTAAGCCCTGTGTTCAGAGATTCCTCCTGGTAGTGTTTGGTGGATCAGATGCAGTGCCAGGAATCAAACCAGGGTCAGCTGAATACAAAGCAAGGGCCTTATCTCTGGTTCCAAGCTGCTTTTGAAAGAGTGAAAACTTTTTTTAATCCCAACACCAGGGGAAAAAAAGAAACATATTTTTACTTACCTAAAGTTATATTGTCTGTAGACATTTTTCCACCTATATTTTTAACTATTTTTAGTTTTTAAAGCATTCTTTGTAAATAATTACTATAATTGCTACCTTATAATTATGTGTTCATTGTAGAAAACTTTAAAAGTAACATATTAAAAACTGCTATACAGAGAAAAGCACTGTTGAACAACTGCCAAATCACTTCATTTAATAGCCATTTTTCAGTATCAGTTACATAGCAGGCACTGATTTAGATATGAAATATGCTCTGCAGAGTTAATATCCTAGTATACAGTTAGTGATATCATGTTAGTCTCCTATGTATCAGAATTTTTTAATGTACAAAACTCCTTAAAAGTTGCTGAAAGTAGATAATGGATGACCTCTTAGTGTCTGTGTTGCAAGCCATAATGCCCCAAAGTAGAGAGAGAGTATGTGGAATATTGTCTGCCATAGAGGTAGGGGGAGGGTAGGAAAGAGGGGTTATACCCAGAATATTGGTGGTGGGGAAAGTGCACTGGTGGAGGGATGGGTGTTTGATCATTGTAATATTGTAACCCAAACATGAAATCTTATAACTATCTAACAGTGATTCAATAAAATTTTTAAAAAAAGAACCATTAAAAAAAAGTTGCATCATAATCTGGCTTTTCTCTAGTAATGCCTTATTAAGCTAATAATTTCTCTAGTAATGCCCATAATAAAAACTTTCCTCTATAACTTTGGAATGGAAAATAGAATGTAAAAGATGATCATTTTTTATAAAATCAACTTTAGTGACTGTATAATTATTTATGTTATTAATCTTCTATAATTTAATTAAGATACTTCGATAGTATACTTTTTCTTTCCTAATTTCTTTTTACAATTGGAATTCATAGCATGCATACTTTGCCTCTCTTTGACAGTATAACTAATATGACAACCATAAGACATGAAGGCACACACAGTGTGGTCTTCCTTCTTCATTGCTCTGTTATCTCTGAGTAGATCTGAAGGTAAGTATCTCTATAATACATCCAATTGTTACTTGAATCAGAAGGACCACAAATACATAGCGTGATGTAGATGTTCCCTCTGTGGCCATTGTGAACTTTCCTAAAAGCTCAATTAATAAGAAGTAGGACAAGGACTAAGGCCTTCATAAGACATAAAAATCATATGTCTCATATACTTTGATTAAAATATTTATAATCTATTATCTTATACCATAAGTAGCATTGCTAGAAAGATAAATTTGATTGATTGTTTTGTTTATTGATTGTTTTTAATTGTATGTTGGGAACTTACTTGACAGAGGCATTATCAACTTTGCTATGTCTTGTGACAGAGTTTTTAATTATCCAGTAAAATATTAGAACTGTTTAATAGAGAAATTAGAGGATTCAAAAAAGCCCTGCCACTTTCTTTCCCACCTTCCCATTCCTTTCTCTTAACACAATACCATATTCTTCTAGCTTTCTGTAGAGCAGAATTTGGGTCTTTGTGACTGGTCCACACGAGCATCCAATTCTTCCATAATGGTTGCCTTACTGTTTAAGACTTTAAGGGTTTAGGTCCACTGTGATGAAGATTGGCACTTTACCATACTAATATAGAATATGTAGATCAATTGCTTTATTTAAAGAATTTTAAAATTTTTTTCCTTTGGGATCTGGGGGAGCTCAGGGCTTACCCTTGGTACTATGCTCAAAGATCACTCCTGATGAAGCTCAGAGAACCATATGGGGTGTCGGGGTTTGAACCTGGGTCATCTGCAAGCAAGGCAATACCTTGCCCACTGTACTTTCTCTCAGATCCTGCATATTTCTTTCTTTTTTTTTTAAGATACTGTGACTTATACAGATATTGTAAATTGATAAAATAAGTAAATGGTTTCTTCAGTTACTATGAATGGAGTATATTTTCTTCATTAAAACATTCTTTGTGAAAACTGGGGCTATAGTACAGTGGGTAGGGCATTTGCCTTGCACACAACTGATCTGGATTCAATCCCCAGCATCCCATATGCTCCCCTGATCACTGCCAGGAGTAATTCCTGAGTACAGAGCCAGGAGTAACCCCTGTCTGGGTATGACCCAAAAAGCAAAAAAAAAAAAAAAATGTAAAATAAAATAAAATAAAACATTCTTTGTGATGAGCCTATCTACTTTTTAAATTAATTTTTGCAGACTGAAGAGATAGCATAATGGGTTGGGTGAATATTTTGCATGTATGAGACCCAGTTTGGATTGCTGGCATAACATGCTTACTCAGAAGCTCTGAGAGACTCCCCTGAACATAGAGCAGGAGTAATTCCCAAGCATTGCCAGTAGAGACTCCAAACAAGACAAAATTTTAAATTAATTTTTGAAGTTGACAGTTCAAAAGTGTGTAAAACAGGATTGGATTCTACATTTATATCCAAAGTAATATTTCTTCACTTTGTTTTGACTGATGGTAGACTAAGAGTGATCTGAATGTCAAAATAAATGAATGAGTTCATTTTCTCCTTTCAACTCCTCCAATTCATGTCCTCTTCTGCTTGAGACTAGCCTCTGAATAGGCTAACAGATTCCTGAACCCAGCATTGCTGCCCAGCTGCTCTAAATATTTGCTCATCAAACTAAGTTTCTTGTATTCCTTTAGTTCCTGCTTACTTTAGTTCTCTGGATAAGTTAATTTATTATTGTTTTAGAGGATGTTAAAAGTAAATGTCTTCATAGAATAAAATTTTTAAAAGATGGGATTCTTTTCTATACATAATAGATGTAACTCATAGTTCTGTAGCAGAACAGGATCAGAGAATAGATGAGACTATGGATCAAGTGGATAGCAAACTAGCGTTTGTATCTATCAAGCTATTGCCAATTCTCATAGCAATATTGCAAAAATCTCAGTCATAGAGATCCATGACTTATATTTCTAGCAACAATGCTTATCAGAATTTTCTTTATGGCATGGTCTATTACTGATTAAAATGAAAGGATGATTCTCGTAGGTATTCTATCACTCTTGATCAGAGCCAATCATCAATTCTTTTATAACTTCTCTTTATTTTAGATACATTATTTCCACAGTTTTTCAGTCTATCTGAAATTCAGAATGAGCAAACAGTCACTGGAAGACTTGATGCAGATGTAACCCTGCCTTGCTCATTTGAGATTGGGTCTGAACCAGTAATTTACTGGCGGAATCAAGAGAGTGAGATTGTTCACTCATTCTTCAAAAATGCTGACCAGGATGCAAGCTCCCGATACGTAAACAGGACATCCCTTTTTCAGAAAGAAATTCCAAATGGGAATGCCTCCCTAATACTTAAAAGATTGAGACTTCAGGATGAAGGGACTTATACCTGCTATGTGGGGACATCATCTGGGAATTCCTGGGCAAACATAGTACTAAAGTTAGAAGGTAAGTAAGTATGTATGATTTTATAAAACAATAGTGATATACTAGTTTTTCTTAAATGCCATTTCTTAGTTTAATATATTATGGGTTTCCTTCTGATTCAATAAGTATAAATCTACCTCATTATTTTTGATTCATCAAATCTCATGCTACAATTGATCACTGATTTACCTGTTTGCACTGAAGGCTAGTGAGGTGTTTAAACTGTTGTGAAAAACATCGTCTTGTCTAAATAAATATGATCTGAAAGAATCACATTACTGTCACAAATAGCATAAACATACTGATTTTCCCATTAGTCTTATCAGCACCTAAAATTATCAGCCTTAAAAATGCCTATCAATATGCTAGCCAAATAGTATTGAATTGCTTATTCAAGTTACATATATATTTATGTTTTCTCAATAAGAGTTATTTTAATATTACATGATTTTATTTTGTCCATATTTATTTACTTATATATTTGGGGGGGAGAAACATTTTCCAATGGGTATTTAATTTATTCCTTCTCCTTCTGTCCCATTTAGCTGTTTTAGACCTTGACTCAGAAATTTAAGAATGATGTGCAAACAAAGAATCAGAAAGGATCTAAGCCTGTACCTAAATTGTTAGGAGTGATACATGAGCTCTAATTTGCAGGCTTTGGCTTCCATATTTTTGTTGCTTATTAAGACCAAATTTAGTCCTCAGAAATCTTCTGAGAAAATTAAGATTGTTATTGCTATGTACCCTAGCGTGTTTCTTTTATCTTTTGTAGGTAACCACTCTATTTCTTAAAGTTACATAGAGATTTTTGTTTTGTTTTTTTTTCCTATCACCAATAGTCAGGTTTTGCACAGAAAATTTAGCTTTTTATTTCATAGGTGTTAAAATAATAAATTCTCTGCACAGGTAGCCTAAAAATAAGCTAATTATAAAATCCTTCATGTGTCTTCTTTCTTCCCCATAGGTTTCATGACACCTGTGATAGAATATGAGGAAACTAACTCGAGCAACAACTTAAAATGCAGTGTGTTATGTGCTCAGCCTTGTCCAAATATCACATGGCAAATGGGTGATATGCCCATCTCTGACCCCATAGTAGAAGAAAGTGGTTTTAATGTTAAAAGTACAATAAACATTGTATCACCAGATTCATTTTATGAATGTGCTGTTGAAAACTTGTTGCTGGAGCAAACATGGACAGGAAGATGGACAAAGAAAGGTGGGTTCCATAAGGTTGTTGTGTTTCTGTGCTACGTCAGAGGTTGGGAGGAATGAGGTTTGCTTTACAGGAAAAGAAAGAACAGAGAAGAAGGAAAATGCATCTATGAAAGAAGACTAAGACTAGAATTCCAAATCTAATACTTACTGATTACATTACCTTTGCCAATCATTTTTACTTCTGAGCAATAGCTACTCATTGGCAAAATGCAAGTAGTTCTTATCTTTCTAAATGTTATGAATTGATGGAATTATTTATGGAATGAATACAGCAGATATATCCATGAATATAATTGTATTTCTCTGTTACTTATTCTTTACAGAGATTTTCTACCTATTTTCCAGTATTACTAGAAATGGAAAGAATTATATCTTATTCACTGTATCACTGTATCACTGTCATCCCATTGTTCATTGATTTACTCGAGCGGATGCCAGTAATGTCTCCATTCATTCCAGACCTGAGATTTTAGCAGTCTCTCCTTACTCATTTTTCCCAACAATTGGAGGCTCTTTTTAGGGTCAGGGAAATGGGACCTGTTATTGTTACTGCATTTGGCATATAGAATACACCCCGGGAAGCTTATTAGCAAGTTGAAATCCCTAGATCCTGCCAACTTTACTAAACAGAAACTAAATAATTAGCATTATTACTTTTGCTTCATCTCCTTTAATATTAGCTCATTAGTTTTCATCAATAGTTCCATCAGTACTGAACTTTTATTCTTTTATTAAACAAACCCTGGTCAATCTTTCATCTATGAACCTACTATTTTTTTAAAGGGTGAAGAAAAACTAATTGATAGTACTCATTCAATTCTTAGGAAAAGTATGGTTTCACATTCTAGTATAAACAAAGCAAATTTCATTTGTAAATGTTCATTATGTCGGAAAAAAATGAGGTCACTTACCCTTTTTAGCGTTCTTTTCCCTATCCACAAAGTTTCCCAATCTCAATTACACATCAAGAAAAAACTCAAACTATCAGTAATTGATTCACTATCTTTTCATGAGTTCAGTATTAAAGTATTGGAGACCCAATGTTTACCAGTTAGCAATGGAAAGAAATGTGGGAAAGGGTTTATATGCTAATATTAAATTGTAAATAGTTTCTTGGGGACACTGTAATTTCATATGTCTCTTTAGAATTGAGTGTTCTGAAGTACCAAGTTCCTTAAGCTTAATTCTATTTTGTCTTAGAATTATGTGCCAAACTTAGTTGCTTTCACACTAGAACCTTAAGAACAAGGAGTCTTACTTATTTCTAGATCCACAGTATCTAGCACAAACATGTAAAAATAAAACTGAGCTAGGAATGTAGCATGTAAAGTTAACAATTACGTTATTGTGATTGGGTATAGATGGGGTGGTTGCAGGATATATGGTTAAAGAAGTTTTTTATGTCAGAATTTTAAGAGAATTAGGAAACTGTGGGAGACCACTGGAATGCCAGTAGCCTATCTGCAAAACACATAAAAGCAAACTTTCCTGAATTTATTGAAGTACAAATGGATGAGGGTAATGCTAAAGCAACAAAAGATAGAGAAAAGGAAATAAGAATTAGATTAAAGGACTCCATCTTCCTAAAGGGCTTGAACAGTGTCCTATATGTAGGTGATGTGGACTCAAAGATGGATTTGAAGCATCACAGAGACTTGAACCTGGATCTTAAATAGTTTGTTTTGGCGTCTCTCTCTTGCAGGAGTGAGCTCCTCCTGAAGTAGCTAAGTTTAGAGCCAAGGAAAATGATCATGGCAATCATATAGTCCAGCCAATGTAATAGGACAGGCAAACTGAGAACACTAAGTGAATTTCTTTTCAGAAAGAACCCAGTCTAGTAGGGTATTGAGTGCATGCAATTGGAAAAATTAAAATTGATTAAATAAAAAAAAATAGACAGCATTGCTTAACAACTCTGTATAACTGGAAGGCAGATAACTTCACACTTGACTGTATCTACTATGCATGTCCACTTCTGTGTCTAATCACCACCCACCACCATCCCATTGACACCCTCTCCCTTGTGTCAACCCTTGCTCACCTTCCTTCTGGTCTGTAGTAACCACCATTCTGTTTTTAGAATCTAAGGCTTTGTCTTGTTTTGCCTCCTTTTTTCTTTCTATTTCACCTATGTGTGAAGCCATACAGTATTATCTTTCTTTGACTTATTTTACTTAGCATAAATCCCCTCAGGGTTTATCCATGTTGTTGCAAATGGTAAGGTTTCATCTTTTATTTATAGCTGTGTTATTATATTGTGTCCATACACCACCACCGCTCTATACATTCATTCATTCATGGGCACACTTTATTTCCATATCTTGGCTGTTGTCAGGTACGCTTCAGTGAATTAAGTAGGGACACATATATATATCTTTTCAAATTAGTGTTTTCTTACGTGTTCTTCAGGTAAATGCCTAGGAGTGGAATTTCAGGATCATATGACATTTATATTTTAAACTTTTTGAGGAACTTCCATTCAGCATTCCATAAAGTCTGTACCAAATTACATTTCTACCAGTATTGCATAAAGTTCCTTTGTCTCTGCATCTTCATTACTTACTGTTTCTTGCTTCTTTGATAATTGGCACTCAAAGCCATGAGGTAAAATCTAATTTACATATTAGAAGGAAATATCTTTTCATGTACCTGCTGACTAATGTGTCTTTTAATGAAATTTCTTTTTAAATTCTTTACCCTTTCATAATTACTGCTATTTTGTTGTTACTATTGTTGAGATATTGTTATTATTATTTTGAATATTAATCAACTGTCTAATATGTATTTAAGATATTTCTTTTATTTATTAGATTGCTTTTTAGAAATCATTAAAAATTTATTTTTTGGCCACAACTACGAGTGCTTAGGGGCTATACCTGATTTGGTGCTCAGGGTAACTTCTGGTGTTATTCAAGGGAACATACAGTGCTGGAAATCAAATTATGGTTTCTTACAAATAAAGCATGTCTCCTAGTTGGTTGAACTATTTGTCTAGCTAAGTTTAATGATGTTTTCTTTTATATACAGTAGGTTTTTAGTTTGGTGTGGTTACATTTGTCTATACTTTCTTTTGTTTTCCTTGCTGTTGGGGATAGATTCACATGATGAAGGCATTACTAAGATGGGTGTGAAGCCCAAAGGGAGAGAGACAGTAAAAGGGAATGTGCCTGCCACAGAGGCAGAGGGTAAAGGTTTGGGGGGAGGGATACCGGAAACATTGGTGGTGGAGAATGGGTACTGGTGGAGGGATGGGTACTCCATCATTGTATGACTGAATTGTAAGCACGAAAGTTTGTCAGTCTGTAACTGTACCTCACAGTGATCCTTTAAAAAAAAAAGATGGGTGTTAAGGAGATCATCACATGTTCTTTTATGTGTTTTATGGATTTGGATATTATATTTATGTCTTTTATCCACCTAAAATTTATATTTGTAGATGGTATGAGATCATGATTTTGTTTTGTTCTTCTGTTTGTAGCTGTTTGTTTTTGTTTTTGTGTTTTGCAGTTGTTAGTTTTTCCCTGTACCATTTGTTGAAGAATTTTTCTTGTTATATTTCATGGTATTGAATTCTTTTTCATAAATTGGTTGCATATGGATGTTATGTTATATGGGTATATTTCTGGGCTCTATTATATTCCATTGCTGTGTGTCTATTTTTATTGCAATGCCATATTATTGCTTTAATTGCTTTCTTGTAGTTTGAAGTCAGGAAATATGATACCTCCATTTTTCCTCATTATTTTTTGATTTTCAATATTTGTTTATGATTTAATGTCTTTTGTTATTATTGTTGAGTTATTGTTATTTTTATATTCTGGATATTAACCCTTTAATATGTTTTCAAATATTTTAACTTATTCACTAGACTGCTTTTCATAAATTATTAAAAATTTTATTTGGGGGCCACACCTAGTGGTACTTAGGGTTTATATCTGGTTTGGCAAATTAAAACTTTTTTGTTCTTTTTATGTGAAGATTACTATTGGTCTTCATAAGAATTGAACTGAATCAGTATATTGTTGGTTCCTTTGACTCCTTAGCATAGATAGCATTCTTTTCTATTTTCTTTCCTTTTCATGAAACAGTGCCTTATAGTTTCAGTGTACAGGCTATTCATGATTCAGTTCCTTAAATAAATTTATTCCTACCTATGTTCTCCTTTCTTAAAAACGTCCTGTTTCATTTTTTAAAACAAGTTTAAGTACTTTTAAATCTTTTTTCTGGGGGTGGGAGCAACAAATCCAGTAGCACTCAGGGGTCACTTGGCAATGCTCAGAGAATCATATACGAAGAGTCAGGGATTGAACTGGGGTCAGCCACATGCAAGGCGAGTGCCTTAACCCCTATATTATCTCTCTGGTCCTTATTGTTCTATTTTATATATATAATCATCACTGTCATCTCATTGCTCATCGATTTGCTCTAGCGGGCACCAGTAACGTCTTCATCTTGAGACTTGTTACTGTTTGGGGGATATCGAACACGCCACAGGTAGCTTGCCAGGCTCTGTGTGAGGGTGAGATACTCTCGGTAGCTTGCTGGGCTCCCTGAGAGGGGTGGAGGAATCGAATTCGGGTGGGCCACGTGCAAGGCAAATGCCCTACCACTGTGCTATCGCTCCAGCCCTCAAATATATAATCACACAAGATGTTATTTTCTTCATTTATCTTTCTGCTAGTTTCTTGTTTGTGATTAGAAATGTAACAGATCTGTGCATATTGATTTTGTAACCTGTAACTTTACTATACTCATTGTTTCTAATATATGTTAAAATTTACAATAATGTTTATATGAATACTTGGGGAATACAATGTCATTGTATCACTCCCACTAGACTGCCAACAATTGTCTCTTCTACCTACTCAAGGTCCCTATTCATCCTCCCATTAGCAGACTCTGAACTCCTATTATCTATAAGCAAACTCTGAGTGCCTGTTATCATTGGCTATTGTTTACCTTGCTATGTTTCTTTATACTCCACATATGAGCAAAAATCATTTGGTGTTTGTATTATCTCTGATTAACTTTGCTCAACATGACACCCTCTAACTATATTCAAGTTGCAATGAACTGCAAGGTTTTATTTGTTCTTAAAGCTAGGTAATATTCCATCATGTAATTATAGCAACAATTTCTTTCATCTCTCATCTTTTGTTGGGCACTTGAATTGTTTCCAGATCTTAGCTATTTAAAATAGTGCTGCAATAAAAATAGACATAAAATTCCTTTTTGAATTAATATTTTTGTGCTGGGATAGATGTCCAGGAGTGAAATTGCTTGATCATATGGAAGCACTAGTCTTAATTTTTGAGAAGTCTCCATACTGTTCTACATAAAGACTGAATCACATAACAGTCCCACTAAGAGTGGATAAAGGTTCATTTTCACCACATCCTCTTCACTTCTCCAAACACTGGTTGTTTCCAGACTTTAAAGGAAGGGGAGACATTCTCTCCAGTGTAGGTGATGTCGCTTTGAATTGTGTTTCTCTAGTCCTTGGAGATGAACACTTTTTTCATGTGTCTCTTGACCATCTGTATGTTTTCTTTGAGGAAGTAATTATTCAACTTCTTTCTACATTTTTATGACAGGAATGACTGTTTTGTTGTTATTGAGTTTTGCGAGTGCTTAACATGTTTTAGATATTAGCCTTTGTCAGATGGATGGTGCATGAATATTTTCTCTCACTCAGTAGGGTGTCTTTTATTTTGTTAGCATTTTAAATTTTTGCAGTACAGAAACATTTTAGTTGATGTAGTCCCATTTGTTTATTTTTAAAATTCTGTTTTCTTAGTAGCATCAAATCATTGACAATGCCTTTGAAGTCAATGTCAGAGAATTCTGCTTTTAATTTTCATAAAATTTTCATGATATATTTTATGGATAGGGTATACTTAGAGGTCTCTGGTGCATTTTTAGTTGTTTTGTGTACATAAGTGGAATTTTTTGCTTTGCTTTGTTTTGTTTTCTGTTTGTTATTTATTTGCATGACGTTAACTAATTTTTTAGCACAATTTGTTGAGATTCTTCTTCTTCTTCTTCTTCTTCTTTTTCTTCTTCTTCTTTTTCTTCTTCTTCCTCTCCTCTTATTTTTTCTCCAATTCCTCCTCCTCCTCCTTATTATCTTCTCCTTCTTTACCTCCTATCCTCTTTGGCTTGGGGGACAAGAAGCAATATTGAGCACAAAATCCAGGTCACTCCATGAAAGGCAGGCACAAACATCTTGCCTGCTGTACTATCTGTCCAGTCCTAGGCTGGTGTTCTTAAACTGAGTTACATCCTCATACCACATTCCTGAAATTGCAAAATAGTTGTTAACAGTAAAGAGTTTTGAAATGAAATAACCAAACATTTATTCAACAATAAAACACCCAATGAATCTGAAGTATTTCTGACTTTGCTGCTGTGTTTTGCCTTTTGTGATTCAAGAAGCAGTCAGAAGTGAAAAAAGAAATTTGATAAGACCATTTTAAACTGCTCTACTCTCTGTCTTAGGTCTGATAGTTTGGTGTTACTCAATTTATGTTATGCAGTCTAGGATCACAGACCCTTTGACTTATTGAGCTAAGTCATTCTTTTTGTGTGCTATACCCACTTCCCTGCTATGTTGGGAAAGCACAGTTGGGCTGATGGGTCACATCAGTTGGATTTACTTGTTGTCCTCAACTGTGAAGTGCTGAGTTGGTCATGCTGTGGGTTTAGCTTTGAAATCTGGCTGCTGCAAGTTGATGTGTAATGCTGTCTCATAGTAGTATACAATACTGTGTGACAGGTGGATGGAGCTGCTGAATGTGCTGGTGTAGCACAGTTGTTTACTGGTAACTGGAACATACCTTTCATAGTTCTGTGGGGCCAGCTTTCTGACTGTGAGGCAGAACCCACTTATTATCTGCTGAGGTTGCTTCAGTGAAATGGGCCCCCTTGCTTACTAGAAGGGTGGGGCCCATTTGGCAAGGGTTACCCCTCTTCATAACTTTCATTAGAATCTTTATTGACTTACTACTGTGTAGGGGTGTGAGGAGCTCTTTTTTATTTTTTTTAAATTTATTTTTATTTTTAATTTATTCTTTTATTGAATCACCATGTGGAAAGTTACAAAGCTTTCAGGTTTAAGTCTCAGTTATACAATGCTCAAACACCCATCACTTCACCAGTGCACATATTCCACCACCAAGAATCACAGTATATCTCCCCCCTCCCCCCCACCTCCCAGCCCCCCACCCTGCATGTGTAACTGGTAAATTTCACTTTACTTTCACTTAACTTTGATTAAATTCAATATTTCAACAAAAAACTCACTATTATTGATTTGGAGTTTTTCCCCCCTAAAGTCAACCTGCTGAAAAGAAAGCATTTGGTAATTTGTTTTCCATTGCTGAGAATGAAGAGATATGAGGTCAAGAGGCCACACTAGCAGCCGAACAGTTTTGGATTTCTGTATTTTAGTATTTTAGTAACTAAGTCCAGAGAAATATCTGCCAGAAATTGCAACATTTTAAAGTTGTACCTCTCAGCTACTTTATATTCCACATATGAGTGCAATCTTTCTATGTCTGTCTCTTTCTTTTTGACTCATTTCACTCAGCATGATACTTTCCATGTTGATCCACTTATATGCAAATTTCATGACTTTATGTTTTCTGACAGCTACGTAGTATTCCATTGTGTAGATATACCAGAGTTTCTTTAGCCAGTCATCTGTTTTTGGGCACTCTGGTCTTTTCCAGATTGTGGCTATTGTAAACAGTGCGGCAATGAACATAGAAATGCAGATGTCATCTCTACTATACCTTTTTGCCTCTCTGGGATATATTCCCAGGAGTGATATTGCTGGGTCAAATGAAGCTCAATTTCAAATTTTTTGAGAATTGTACATATTGTTTTCCAAAAGGGCTGAACCAGTCGGCATTCCCACCAGCAGTGAAGGAGAGTCCCTTTATCCCCAGGGATGTGAGGAGCTCTTACCAAGGATAAAATACTAGTGTACAAAGGGTGGATTACAAGTTGGTACCCACCAGTGCTGATATCAGTAAGGTTGTTAGAGCTTGCCAAGATAGAACCTGCTCAAGATTCATACTAAAAAAGGTATTCCTAAAGTTTCTTGATTCTTTTTGTAGGGGAAAGCTGGACAAGACCACTGATGCTCAGGGGTTACTCCCAGCTCTGTACTCTGAAATTACTCCTGTTAGTACTCGAGGGACCATAATGGGATGCCAGAGATTGAATCTGGGTTTGTATATGTAAGGCAAAAATCCCAATTTACTGTACTATCACTTCAGCCTTAAAGTTTCTTGATTCTTAAGCAAATACTATAAGAATGGTATCTGTAAATCCTTTATTTATGGGTTGATACCAACCAAACTGGTGTTACTGTGTTAGATTGCAAAAAGTATAAGTCTGTGTATGGGTCTATTAAGGACCAATATTTAGTCTATTAGGAAGAAGGATGGAGAGATTCCTGGGAAAGATCAACATTTGAGTGGTCTAAAAAAAAACATAAGCTAACAAATCTGGCACCTAGTAACCAAGTTAACTTATGTTCAACTAGTTAAGCATAAGTTAAGTTATGCTTAACTAGTTGAACTAGTTAACTCATGTTAACTAGTAGTTCATTCATTCTTACAACACTCACTGTCACATTATAACACTCAGTATCACATTGTAAAACCCAGTTGCATCACCTCTCTAGATTTCCAAGCTAGGTATTTTTTTTAAAAAAAATTTAAATTTATTTATTTTTTAATTAGTGACTCACCGTGAGGGTACAGTTACAGATTTACACATTTTTGTGCTTGTGTTTCCCTCATACAATGTTCGAGGGCCATCCCTCCACCAGTGTCCATTCTCCACCACCAATGAACCCAGTATCCTTCCCATCCCCCAATCCCATCCCCCCTACCACATCCCACCTCTGTGGCAGGGTATTCCCTTTTGTTCTCTCTCTCCTTTTGGGTGTTGTGGTTTTGCAATAGGGGTATTAAGTGGCCATTGTGTTCAGTCTCTAGTCAACTTTCAGTAGTTTTTGCCTTCCCTCGGGGGATCTCCAAACACATTTTACTTGGTGTTCCCTTCTCTATCTGGGCTTTCCTTCCCACAGCTTGTGAGGCCAGCTTCTAAGCCATGGAGCAAACCTCCTGGTATTATATACAATTATTCTTGGGACTTAGTCTCCTACTCTGTTATTTTATATTCCACAGATGAGTGCAATCTTTCTATGTCTGTCTCTCTCTTTCTGACTCATTTCACTTAGCATGATACTTTCCAGGTTGATCCACTTATATGCAAAATTCATGACTTCATCTTTTCTAACAGCTACATAGTATTCCATTGTATAGATGTACCAAATTGTCTTTAACCAGTCATCTGTTTTCTGGCACTCGGGTTTTTTCCAGATTCTGGCTATTGTGAACAGTGCTGCAATGAACATACAAGTGCAGATGTCATTTTGACTATACTTTTTTGCTTCTCTGGGATATATTCCCAGAAGTAGTATTGCTGTATCAAATAGAAGCTCAATTTCTAATTTTTTGAGAAGCGTCCATATTGTTTTCCAAAGGGGTTGAACCAGTTGACATTCCCACCAGCCGTGTAGAAGGGTCTCTTCCTCCCCACATCCTCTCCAGCAGCGGTTGCTTTTGTTCTTTTGGATGTGTGCCATTCTCTGTGGTGTGAGGTGATATCTCATGGTTGTTTTGATCTGCATTATCCTCAGTGGTATATTTAAAATTATAATAATAAAGTTATTATTTTAAAATTCCAGAGCAAAATATTTAACGGTTTCTTGGAAAAGCCATTTCAAAATATATTTCAAAGTATAACCGGAGTAAATTCATTTGAAACTTTAATTTCCATTTGTTACCTTTTCCATCCTGTTAAAAGATCTTAAAGCAACAGAAAGTAAAGATGTTTCACTTTTGTGCGAATTTGGAAACAACCTTTTTCAACCTGATGAAGAATTCATTGTCACTTGGTCCAGAGTGCAAAATGGGACTTCCTCCATCCTGGCTTCCTTTCAGAGCTCCTCACAAAATACCACCACCAATGAATCTCGACTATCATTCAATAAAGAACAAATAAACCAAGGCACCATCTCTTCAACCTTGACAAATATTAGAATATCAGACAGTGGGAAATATTTATGCAACATTTCTTCAAGAAAATATACATTATTAACCAACCAAATACTGTATGTAGGTAAGTTGGCTAATGGGTTTTGGTAATAGGACTGTGAATAACAAATAATGAACTTACATCGGCATTTAAACAGACCTTTGATGAGTATTTTAGAAAATACTACATATATATGTTTCAGATAGGAGACACCATCTTCATCTTTTAAAGATTCTACTTTAAAAGAAAAAAATTATTCACATAAGATTCCTTTTCAAATTTGGGTCACTTCAGTGAAGAGTACAAAACTACTTTTTTTGGTAATTCCATGAGTTGAAAAACTTTAATTCCAACTTATTGTTGATCGTAATTATGTGTTTTAGAACTGAAGTTTGGGGAGCTGAAGTTGAATGCACAGTCGTAAATAAGAATTGGGCCACTGCCAGGGAGATAGCTTAACGGTCAGGGGCAAGTTGTTGTTGTGATGACTGTGTCCATAATACATGGTTTCAATGCCTCCTACTCCACTGCAGTGCTCACACACTTTTAGTTGGGGTGCTCATTAGAGATAACATTGTTGTGGTGTCAGTGATCCCCACTGGTAGTACCACTAAGTTTGTACTTGGGCATATAGGACAGTGCCAGAGATAGAATTTGCATCTTTACTCTTGCAAGGCAAACACTGTAACCATGAACTATTCCTGCCCCCCCAAATATTTTTAATGTTTCCTTGTGTTGAATTCATTTGTGACTATTTAAAAGTAACCAGGAAAAAATCAATCTAAAGTGTACATGCCATCCAACTTTCAAATGGTAGATCTAATGTTTAGTTTATACAAAGCAAGACATCAAGACTACTCATCAAGACAAAGGAAAACCTTTAAGAACCTCTAACTCCCAAGAAAGTATTGAACAGTAAAAACTAGAGAATAGTCTTCACATATCTGTCTCAGGAATAAACTCACAGCAGAGATACAGAGAAATCAGTTTTGGTTCTTTCAACATCACTTTTTCAAGGAAACTTGATTTTCTATTATTAATGACCACTTCTACTTTCTGTTAAGTCTAAGAGATGCTACAACATTTTAAAAAGAGGTTGGGGGGTTATAATTTCATAGAAGTTTCACTGAATTGAATGTAATGAAATAATTCTTACTAACTGCTGCCATTGATTCAATATGTGACTTTAGGCAAATCTCTTGCAGAGATAAACTGGGTGAGGGGCCATAGTTAAAGCAAGAAGAGGCAGTACCTTGGAGAATTTTCTTTAAGAGAAAAACTTCATATCAAAATACTTTATAATGGCAATTTAAGGTTTTAAAATATTACTTCACAGACTATCAGAATGATAAAATGTGAAGAGTTTAATGCAATATTGTTTTCAAAACATTATTACTACTATTATTTTGGGCTTGAACTGGAGCGATAGCACAGTGTGTAGGGCTTTTGCCTTGCATGTGGCCGACCTGGGTTTGATTCCTCCATTCCTCTTGGAGAGCCTGGCAAGCTACTGAGAGTATCCCACCTGCACGGCAGAGCTTGGCAAGCTACCTGTGGCATATTCGATATGCCAAAACAGTAACCACAAGTCTCACAATGGAGACATTACTGGTGCCTGATCGAGCAAACTGATGAACAATGGGACGACAGTGCTACAATGCAATTATTTTGGGCTTGGATTCACAACTGTCCATGCTCAGGGATTACTACTGGACCTGTGCTCAGGAATCATTCCTGTCAGGGATTGAGAAATCACATGTAGTGCCAGGGATTGAGCCCAGATTGACTGTGTGCAAGGCTTGTGCCTTAGTCACTGTACTATCTCTCTGGCCCTCTGGGAAATATTATCAAGTAAAAGTATGTACTTGAAAACTGATGTGTTATAAAGCTATTGACTATAAAGAAGTATCATGACCAGTAGCAGTCTTTAATTGGCCTTTGTACTGTAATGAGTTATTTCCTTATTGGTAGAACATATATTACAGAACCAGCAGGATTCTGACTTAGTAACTCAATGTCTTTCAAGTTGAGTTGAGATGTCTCTCAACATCTGCCTTCTGGGCTTCCTATTTATTTTAATACAATAGTCCTAGACCAAACCAAAATATATTCAACATATACTAAAATAAGTTTAGGCTTCTCCAATTACTCCTAAGAAGCTCCATGCACTGTCTCTTATTCTAGTCATCACCTGAAGCTTCTAAATTCCATGGCTCCGCTTTGGTTTTCTGGTCCCCTCTGTTCCCTCATCATGATTCCTCTAGGACCCTGTATTCAACAAGGAGGGACTGGACTGCACAAGTCCTCCCTTCATTCCCAAGGAGATTACTGGACTCAGACTAGTTTACATCCAGTTATTCATTTGTAAACATATATTTCATTTCTTTTGCAATATAGTATAGAGACTTAAATGCAAAAATGATATATGACTCCTCAATATTTAAAACTCTTTCCCTACTATCACCCTCATTAGCACTAAACTGGCTAATTTAAATGTTCTCAATCTCCCACAACTGAGAAGTTGAGACAGAAAGATATCTTTGCTCACTAAAACCCCCTGGTGTAGACAGAATCCTTTTTTTCCCTCTTTTTGTGTCACATCTGGTGATGCACAGAGGTTACTCCTGACTTTGCATTCAGAAATTACTCTTGGTGGTGCTCAGAGGACTATATGGGATGCTGGGAATCAAACCTGGATCAGCCACGTGCAAGGAAAACGTCCTACCTGCTGTGCTATCACTCCAGCCCCAGGATTCTTGATCTTAACTTTTGTTTTTATATATTTGAGGTGCTAGGAATTGGACCCAGGGCCTCACACCTGCAATGTAATTGCTCTACTGCTAAGTGCTCAGCTACATACTGCTCTTCTTGGTCTTATCTTACTTAATAAATTTTTTCACCGATATGCTGTCTATCTCCTACCCAAAATTCAGAAATAATTACTCTTAAAAATAGTAAAGGGAGTTTAGAGAGGAAACACAGGTCAAGAATGCATGCTTTGGGTCACCATGGCCCCTAAAGCATTATTAAACCTGTCCCTGCAGCTCCGAACAGCTTGAAATCCCCAGCACCAAACACTAGAATCTCTGGAGTGGTAAACCATCACAGAGAGTGGCCCTGAGTCCTCCCGACCATGATTTGGAAGGTTCAAAAAAATTTTTTTAAAACAAAAACTAGACAAATAACAAAATAAATATGCCACAATCACTCACCTGCAGGTTTTCTCTTTATTTTTATCCTCAGTTGTTTAAGCTTATATTTGTTTGTTTGTTTGTTTGTTTAGAACCAGCTACAGAAACACATCTAATGGTCAATGATGTTGCTTCAGTGGCTGTTGTTGCTGTGGTGGTGGTGGTGGTGGTGATACTAGTGTTTTTGGTATTACTATGCACAGTTCCTGCATTAAGAAGACGCATTTGCTGCTTCTCAGGTAACAACTCATAGGAAAAGTGGCTGTCTCTGTATATTCAGATAGAGGTGTATTTAATATGACATTAATTAAATACCCAAACTGTTGCTAGGCATGTAAACAGATATAAATTTTCTGGAGAATCATTTGTAAATTTTTCATGAATCCTTTAAAATTTTCCTACAGTTCCAAGCAACTGTTCAATTTCTAGAAACTTATCTTGAGTTAAATGGTTGAGACACATCAAGCTGTTCATAAAACACATACTACAGCATACTGCTATTACTTCCAGGTTTCCTCCTGTTGTAATCAATAATAGAGGGTTGATTAAGTAAGTTGAAAATTACATTTGTTTTTATTAAAGAATACAAATTTAAATCTGGCAGTAAAATATTACACAGAATGAGTTAAATTATCTGGTATAATCTGAAAACTGGCTGAAAAGAAAAACAATGCTATTAAAATGGTAGCTTTGGATAGCAGTGACCCCTCTCCAGCACATGATGGATAGAGGGCATGTAGGAAAGAACCTACCTGGATTCTTTTGTTCTATCTTTTCTTCCTTCAGTTCTTGGCTTTTATCCCTGGTCTGATTTTTCTTCCTTTGATCTTTGTGTTTAGTTTCTACTCTTCAAACATCCCTGTCCTTGGGGGTAGGGGGTATTTTATTTTGATTCTTGTTAAATTTTATTTTAACTTTAAAGTTTTCTGTAAAAAATCTAAATTACTTATAATAATTTAATTACTTTTTACTATAGTTTAAAATGATAATTATGATGTAATTGGTATAGAACTTGTGAAAGGACTGCTTTGATGAGCAGACTCAGATCTAGGAAAAGCTTAGATCTATTTATTTCCATTCTTTAAAGAGAAGGAAAACTGGGATCCAAGAAATTAACCACGTAGGAGAAGGAATCGACTTAAGCACAACACCTACATGATCCAGCAAACTAGTAGCAGGAGTAGAACTAGGTCCCAAGAAGCTGTCCTTTATTCTGTAACCCTCCTGAGAAGGGACTGAGTGTCCTGGCAGCTTGATAATGTTCCAGAGTCTTTTCCTCTTGCTGATATTTGCCAATTGCCTCTGTTATAGTTATACATTTGGTCATAGCAAACACTATTACTAAAGGCAGATTTTAAGGGTTTCAATAAGCAAAATTGTTACTAATTATAGCACTGTGACTACAGGTTAGTTTTCTTATCTGTTATTACTGTCTGTAAGTCAAGTAGAAAATATGGGAGGTTCCATCTACTTAGCTCCTCAGTGTAACTCTTGATCTAAAATA
Organism: Sorex araneus; assembly: GCF_027595985.1. Lineage (NCBI taxonomy): Eukaryota > Metazoa > Chordata > Mammalia > Eulipotyphla > Soricidae > Sorex > Sorex araneus. The sequence continues at coordinate 151,718,506 of NC_073303.1, read as the reverse complement.
TACTTATAATTAAATGAAGTTTAATATGTAGGAGAAAGGGGTACTATATGCAGCACAAGAATGACAGCTTAGATTTTGCATTGGAACTGTGTGTAAGTCAAGGCCCAGACAAAAGAAAGAAAGAGAGAGAGAGAAAGAGAGAGAGAAAGAAAAAAGAAACAAAGAAACAGAAAGAAAGGAGAGAAAGAAAAAAAAGAAGGAAGGAAGGAAGGAAGGAAGGAAGGAAGGAAGGAAGGAAGGAAGGAAGGAAGGAAGGAAGGAAGGAAGGAAGGAAGGGAAGGAAGGAGAGAAAGGAAAGAAAGAGAGAAAGAGAGAAAGAAAGAAAGAAAGAAAGAAAGAAAGAAAGAAAGAAAGAAAGAAAGAAAGAAAGAAAGAAAGAAAGAAAGAAAGAAAGAAAGAAAGAAAGAAAGAAGGAAGGAAGGAAGGAAGGAAGGAAGGAAGGAAGGAAGGAAGGAAGGAAGGAAGGAAGGAAGGAAGGAAGGAGAGAGAGAAAGAAAGAAAGAAAGAAAGAAAGAAAGAAAGAAAGAAAGAAAGAAAGAAAGAAAGAAGGAAGGAAGGAAGGAAGGAAGGAAGGAGAGAAAGAAAGAAAGAAAGAAAGGAAGGAAGGAAGAAAGAAAGAAAGAAAGAAAGAAAGAAAGAAAGAAAGAAAGAAAGAAAGAAAGAAAGAAAGAAAGAAAGAAAGAAAGAAAGAAAGAAAGAAAGAAAGAAAGAAAGAAAACAGTACATATAAAATTGTACAAAAGAGAACGTGGAAGTTAATGTCTCTCCGATCTGGAGGCAGCTGATTCACTAAAACACTGGAAGGGATCAGAAGAAGAGCAGTTCCTAAGATATGGAGAAAGAAATATACCTTCACTCTAGGATTCTGCCAACCCAGGTGATGAATAGGGAAAGAAGCTGGAATGATAAGTATTTGATTTTTCTCACCTGTTTCTTTTTCTCTTTGATCTTACCCAACTAGATAGGACATCAAGGGACAACAGAGGGCATAAAGGCCCTGAACGAAGAACAAATCCAGAGGATACACCCATGATAGGGCTTGGGGTTCTGCAGGCACACAAAGAATATCTCAAGAACTAAGGTACAGTCTACTTAACAGTATTATCTATAGTTTTGTAGTTAGATGGGCCAATACCATATTTTGAGCTCTACAAAGAGCAATGATTTTTCTTTATCACCAAGGTGGCTGGTTGTAGTTTCATAGTTATATGAAATTATAGTCATGTGAAACTTGTTTTTCTATTTAATTTCCTCTTGCTACTGCTCTGTTTTACAATATTCATAGTTTAAGATATGTCTAAAAGACCCACATTTAACTCAAGGTTCAGGAAGATCTTAATCAAGAAATGATCCTACTGTTTCCTTTAAATCACCAACTCCTGGATTATTATTTTCCATTTGGTTAATAGTTAGGAATTAAACTAACAATTCTAAAAGCCAATGACTTCCAGCCTGGTTGTTGGTCCCCTGTCTGTTAATTGTGTCCTACGAATTACTTCTACAATGTTTTTTGTTTGTTTTCTTCTCATCTCAGGTATTTTATTTGATATTCTTTAAAAAATGCTTTTTGTTTTAAAATAAGGGGGCAGGGGAGGCAGAGAACAAGAAGTAATGAGTTAGCAAGGCATCAGGGCCTCAGTTATACCAGTGATATGGGTAAGAGGTACAGCCGTATATCCAAGACACAGATTCAATGGAACTGAAAACTCGAGATCTCAGCAGCAACCACTGAAACTTTGTAATGTGTTTGTCAACTTGAGGAGTGGGAGTGGAGTGGGGCTTCAGATGGGCAGGGAATCTGGGAACACTGGTGGAAGAAAGTTGACACTAGTGGAGGGACTGGTGTTGAATTATTTTATGCCTAAAATGCGACTATCAGTAACTTTATAAATCATGGCTCTTTAATAAATATTTTAAAACACAAATAATAATAATAAATAGAAATAGCACTGTAGCACTGTCATCCTGTTGTTCATCGATTTGCTTGAGCAGACACCAGTAACGACTCCATTGTGAGACTTATTGTTACTGTTTTTGGCATATCCAATATGCCACGGGTAGCTTGCCAGGCTCTGCCGTTTGGGCGGGATACTCTTGGTAGCTTGCCGGGCTCTAGCACAGCGGGTAGGGTATTTGCCTTGCACACGACTGACCCGGGTTTGATTCCTCCATCCCTCTAGGAGAGCCCAGCAAGCTACCAAGAGTATCCCGCCCAAACAGCAGAGCCTGGCAAGCTACCCGTGGCATATTTGATGTGCCAAAAAAAAAAAAGGAGAAAAGTATTTTTCTTATAGCTTAGGTGACATGGCTTCAATAATGTTAACACAGTATTAATGTGCAAAATTTCTGCACCCAACCACCTTTGAGGTGCCCAGGGCCTTGCACCATGGCCCCAAGTCACCTTTAGTCCCTACACTTCTCCACTGCTTGGTATTTGTTCAAAAGGAAGATTTGAAACATTGATCAACTAATATGATGCTGATTGTATGATTATATTAACTTAAGAATGAGGAAGAATGGAAGTGTTTTCAAAGAAAAATTTTTAAAGTTTGTTCTCTTTTTTTTATTGTAGAAAGGCACATGCTGATAATGTAGAAGAAGACATGGTAAAGCACTTTCTTTGTCTAACCAACTATGAATTCTACTGTCAAAAGATGATTGAAAGTTTGATTAATTATATATACATATATGTTATATGTATATAATATCTTACATACATTTATGTAAGATATTATGCAGGAAAGAGGCAGAGAGACAGTGAAATGATAGGATAATTCTTTCAGGAAAAGATACAATGAAACTTTTTCCAAACTGTTGTTATTTAAACAAGTACAGCCTGTATAAGTGGCTACTCTTCTCATCTCCTGTTGTTACTTATAGAGAATATCCCAAATATGATGATGTAAGAATGCACCATTATACTTCTTCTGATGAAAACATTCAATAGGATTATATAAAGTGGTGGGAAAAGATATGCACAGATAAATAAAAGCAGATTATAATTTTTGATTCTAAGACTTACAGTATGATTTTAGTTACATCTAGATTCCTAGGGAATTGGTCATTTATTAGTTTCAATAAAATTTTTAAAATACTAAAAATGATCAAAAATTTTAAAGGCTGTTTGATAAAATTATAATTTGATCAAACACACTTTCTGCTATATGTGAGATTATAAATAAGAGTAAAGAGTTAGGGAAACATGTTTTTCCTTTTGTGAAAAACCTGGGAATATCTAGTAGCAGAGATTAAAATTGATAAGACAAAGACTTTGAGGCAGAACCTAATAACTGGCCTGCAAAACTGAGTTTGTGATAGGATAGCGGGTAGGGCTTTAGCCTTGCATAAGGCCGACCCGGGTTTGATTTCTCTGTCCCTCTTGGAGAGCCTGGCAAGCTACCGAGAGTATCCCACCCTGGGATAGGTATCCCGATCATCCCAGGTAGGTAGCCCGGAAAGCTACCAAGAGTATCCCACCTTGCACAGCCTGGCAAGCTACCTGTGGCATATCCGATATGTGAAAAACAGTAACAACAAGTCTCACAATGGAGACTTTACTGGTGCCTGCACAAGCAAATTGATGAACAACGAGACGACAGTGCTACAGTGCTACCATGGTGGGTGGGAGTGGAGTGGGCACCAGCCCTGGGACCAGATGTCAAATGAGGAGGTGGAGACACTGGGACAATGGTGGGAGGAAGCAGAACTCTGGCGTGGGGTATGGTGTTGGAACACTGCATGCATGAAACCTTACTACAAATACTATTATAAATCAAAGTGCCCAAATTTTAAAAATAAGATGTAGACTGTGATGAAATTAAATAACAAAAAATCTGTTTTGAGGTTTAGGGGTGCCCACTGTAAAATGCCAGCTACCTAACTGGTTCCTTGTTTCTGGAAATGAAATCAGGAGAGAGGAAGGCAGTATGGGACCTGCTAAAAGATAACCATCATAAATTTCTCAGGCACATGCAAGGGGGAAATAAGAGGGCTACACTTGTCCTTCAGGGAAGTCCCAGCTTATTTCTGTCCCCACGAGTAAGACCCACATGCTAATGTACAACAAGTGAACACAATGCTTATCGGTAATAAGTAGGTACTTCTGAACAATAAGGAACTATACTAGACTTGAGTCCCAGGACCAAGTCAAATAGACAGTTTCCCATGGATGAGGCCCCCAAATCCAAGAAAGGGTATATAAACCCAAACAAAGCACAACTAGGATGTTCAGTTTGAATTTTTTACTCTGGAGTAAATGACCGCTTGCATCCTATTTCCCTAGTAAATTTTATTTTGCCTATAATTCTCTGGGTTAGTTTACGAGGCCACATACCCTCTTGCCACTTGGAATAGACTTCATAGCTACTTTTTGTAAGCCTCCTGAATTTATTATAGAACAAATTATAACTGAAATCTCCTACCTCAGGAACAAAATAAAAGTGAACGAAACACTGTCATCACAATATAAGATTAAAAATGTGATCCTGGCTTGACTACTTATTTATGGTATATTTCTCTTGATTCTAGGTTCTTCCAGTTCATCCAGTCAATTCACGAAGTAAAGACAAGACAGTCTTGTGACAAGACAAGATTTTGTTTGGGGCATGGGGGGGGGGCGCATTGTTCTTTTATTTTGTTTTTGGACCACAGTCAGCAGTGCTCAGGGTTTACTCCAGGCTCTGCATTCAGGGACCACTTCTGGCAAGTGCTCAAAAAACCTTACGCACAGTGCCAGGGATTGAATTGGGGTGGGTGAAATGGAAAGCAAGTGCCTTAACCTTGGTGCAATCTCTCTGGCTTCGACAAGAATTCTTAATATCCTGTGACTTCATCTCCTCTTGCCTCACTGTGATCCCAGCCAGGACTGCAGAGACCTAGTTGCCATGACAATTCTGTTTCTAGCATTGCATTCAATCTTTAAGTCCTATGCATCAATTAATTACCCCTCCTCCACAGTACAATTATAAATGCATGGAATCCAAGGAATAAAATACAATTTGAAAAGAATGGTCTCATATATTTTCATTCCTACTGTAATCAGCTTAGGAGAGTAGGTTTCTATAAAGAACTCAAGAAAATGTGTCATTAATCATGGATTCAAAATTTCATCAATTAATGATGGGTATGATTAGAACTGGAATGATAGCATAACAGGTAGGGCGTTTGCCTTTCATGCAGCCGGACTGGGTTAGATTCCTCCATCCCTCTTGGAGAGTCCAGCAAGCTATCAAGAGTATCCTGCCCGCACAGCAGAGCCTGGAAAGCTACCTGTGATGTATTTGATATGCCAAAAACCAGTAACAACAAGTCTCACAATGGAGACGTTGCTGGTGCCTGCTCGAGCAAATTGATGAACAATGGGACAACAGCGCTACGACAGTGCCACAGTGCTATGATTAGGAAAGAGTTAAAAAAAAAAGGCTACAAAAAAGACCCTGGAAACCATGAAAATAGATTTGCTATAGTGATGTATTTTAATTTGATGTGAATGGTTGTATCAGTTTAAGTATCTAGATTTAGTATGGTGAGTCTAAGCAACTACGAAAAGTAGAACTGTCAGTATCTCTAAGACTACAAAAGAAAATGGTTCTATCAACTCAACCCAGAACACTTCTGAGTCTGGATACTTTCTAATATTACATTTGCATAGTTGAATGACCCTATCCACAGGAGATAATTTCATTGCTCTGATTCAGTTGTCATGTGATGATCAGCTTTCTGGTATCTATATTTTAAGCTAAGGTTTTTAATCATTTTTATTCAAGTACCAGAACTTATAACTGTCAATTACACTTTTTGTACCTATATCATTCCAACACCACACCCATCACCAAAATGCCTGCTTCCATCCACTAGTGTCAGAAAGGCCCTTCCTAGCCACCCTGCCCTACGATGCAAGCCCCTTTCTGTAGACAAAATATCCAGATCTAAGAACTATGGCCATTTGTGTTCCCTATGTTTTTATATCCTACATAAGAAAGAGATCTTTATTAAAAGTTTATAAAAGTGGTGTGGAAGTGCTGACACATATATACACTTGATGATTAAAGCTAAAATCCTGAAATTCCACAAAATTGTAATCAATGATAAGATGAAAATTTTTCTCTTTTTGTAGGTATATAAGTTTAAAAATTGATAGTGTGAATAATTAATTATATGCTGATTAAAAATGAACATTAACTAGGTAAATCATACAAATACATAATTTAGTAACAGTGAGTAAAGGAGATTTAAGAAAAATTTAGTGGATAGGGGCTAGAGCAATAGCACAGCTGGTAGGGTGTTTGCCTTGCATGCGGCCAACCCGGGTTCAATTCCCAGCATCCCAAATGGTTCCCTGAGCACTGCCAGGGGTAGTTTCTGAGTGCAGAGCCAAGATTAACCCCTGAACATCGCCAGGTGTGACCCAAAAAGAAAAAAAAGTTAGTGGATAATCTGAATAGGCTTATAAAACTAAAAGTTTGTTTTATCTGATAAAGGTAATATAAGTCTTTATGTTAGGAAATATATAGATAGATAGATAGTGTTTAAGTAGCTTCATTAATAAATAAAATATTATAATAAAATATCAATGGATAAAAATCATCTGAATAAACATATATTTAACATAAATGAAACATTATTATTGAAAAGGTATAAAATTACTTAGCAGGCTAGGAATAAACAGCCATTTCTTAATCTTGTGGAGGGGACCATAAGCATCATAAATGAATGCTATCTCAGCGTAAATGTGCTAATAAGTTTGTCTTGTTTTTCAAAGAAGCTTTTATAACATTTCTAGCAAAACTGGTTTCAAAGAGATGAGTTCCCTAAGTTGTTGCCTGTTCATGAAGTTCTATATTGTTCACCAACATCAGAAATGGCAATCAAATAGTATTGAACACTTACATCCCACTTTAGCTTATTATAAGCTTCTTTTTTGATATTGCTACTTTCAATATCCTGTAGTTTGGCTTTTGTCATTTGGATTATAATGTGTTTGGGAGTTTTTCTATCTGGGTATATTTTGCATGGGAGCGTTTTGTTCTCTTGGGCTCCAGTTCCTGCATTCCTCGACTCTGGGAAATTCTTAGCTATTATTTTTTGAGCCAGTGGTATTTCGTAGAATTTGCCTTCCTGCTTATCAGGGACTCTGATGATTCCTAGATTGCTCCTCTTAGCCTTATCTCATAGTTCTCTGATGTACTGTTTGATTTCTTTGCAGATTTTTCCCATTTTCTGTTGTTTCCTGCATCTCATTTTGGAGATCTTTGATATTTTCCTCAGCTGCTGTTATTCTGCTGCTCATACCCTCAATAGGTTTGTTTGTTTGGGGGCCACATCCATCCCTGTTCAGTGTCTTACTTCTGAATATGTGCTCAGAGATCACTCTTCGCTGTGTTCAGGGGGCTATATGTGGGGCTGGAGAATGAAACTGATTAGCTGTGTGCATGACAAATGCCCTACCTCCTATACTACCACTCCCACCACCATACCCACCAATGTCCCCTATTTCTCACCCAATCCCCAAACCTGCCCCTTTAGCAGGCAAGAACAAATTTACTTCATATCCGCCTGTTACCAAAAAATGGTGAATAAAATTATCAGAAAACAGATCAATAAAAGTTTATTTTTATTAACTTTTATTGATAATTTCTATATCTCACAGTGGTGTTATCAAAGTTATTATCTGAGAATTACTGAGCTGGTTGGTGCTGGTTGAGCCTTTCATGTTATTATTTTCGTTCATTGAGCTTGGTGAGCTTCTATACAACTTTAGCATCAAATTTATTGCATTCCTACTAGATTGCTGTGAAATACGGAGGAGGTGTCCATGGCTGCTCATTCCAGGAGCTGTGGAGTTGGCCGTTTATAAGTCAGAGGAGGTCAGTTGTGGCAGTTGGTGAGCTTCTCTGGATGGGAGGGGAATCTGCTCTTCCCTTGAAACTGGTTAGGCCCATTCTGAAAAGCCTCTGAATTTTCAGCCCAGAAATTGATCTATTTGAGACAATTCAGTGGCTTGTTGTCTTTTCCCTTCTATTGCTTTTTCAGTAACACCAATTATATTCTTCATTTCTGAAACTTCTGGATGTAGTAGTCTCATTTGTGCTCTTATATTTTCTTGTGCTTTGCTGACTACCTGTGCCATTGTTTCTGTGAGCTCATTAATCATCCTCAATAAGGTGTCACTAAAGTGACTCTCTGAGAGTTTAGAGAATTGATTAAAACTGGTATAGCCTCGGTATTATTGTTTGAACTCATCCATCTTGGTGGGGCTGTATGTATCTTTCACCTTCTGTTTGCTGTATTTCTGCTGTACTGTGAGTGAATCTTTGTAGTTAGCCTCCCCTTTGCCTCACCATAAGTGTCAGGGGATATTGAAGTGACTGGTTGAAAAGATGGTCAAATATGCAGATATGGAGGCTATTGTTACTCAACTGGAAGGCAGGGAATCTGATTCAAGATAGAAAATATCCCAAGATGTCAGTTGAGGGGTTAATCTCACTGAGCAGAGTGGAAGAGTAACTAGAGCGTCAGGAGATGTGGAGGTGGCTGACTGAGAAGATGGCAGGAGGCTGATAAATTTAGATATTCATATACATTTTTATGTCAGAATAAAATAACTTGATTTCTTTCCCTTGATTTTAATCTATTTATAGGAAATAAAAAGTTTATTAACACTAATGAATTTGTCACTACAGTCAGATTTTTATGTGTGTGATTTATTCGTTTTGACCCAATAGTTTCAGGAAAACCATAATTGATTCTATTAATTTTACCCAGTCCTCTTAAACATTATCTCAACAAAAATTTTCTCTAAAACTATGTTTGATGCTTGAAATCCTGACATCTCTGCCGCCTAGTAACATTAGCTCTTTTTGGATGGGTGTGTACTGAGTTGTATTAGGGGGTTATTCTTTGCTCTGAGCTTGGAGGTCACAGCAGTTCCAGAGGAACTTTTGGTTTTAAAAAGGGATGTATAACTTGAACCATGAGAAGATGAACTCTGTGGTCCCCTTTAAAATGATGAGGTGGACACACTTAAAAAAATACATTGGGGATGGCAAACAAGAAATTACCTGGGTCTCTCAGCACTGCTGAGCTCAGGCATTGTATTGAAGAGGCAGATTACTGAGAAAAAGACAGTGAGAATTTATTGTAAGGTACATGCTTTACACAGCTGTGAGCTTAGAAATGCTCTTCTCTGTGCAACTGGTGCTCCGCCTGATGTTGCTGTTGTAGGTCAGCTGTACCGATGTTAGGCAGGAGTGCTTCACAGCAATGAGTTGCAATCTATGAGAACTAATGAATCGTACCCACCTCTCTCAAGGCCTCCAAAATCAATGCATTAGGTGACCTGCAGAAGAAGCTGGAACCATAGTCACGGGGCCACCCATACATCTGGCCAGGACTCTGTGAAGTTGAGAAGGGAAGTGACAAGAGCTAAAGAGCTGCAGGTTATAGGAGCTTGGCTGAATCAATTTTTGAGCCTGGAATTGCACATCACTTTAAAAGCATAAAATAGCTGCTTCCAAATATGTTACAAAGTTCTCTTGTGACCAACTTTAATCCAGAGCCACAGAGGAAGAATTTTGGGGCATGTACCTCTAACTTAGTGTGGGGTTTATTGTAAAAGTAGTTAGGTGTCTCATCCAACTAACAGTCTTTTGGTCTAAAGAGACTATGTTCCTGGTGGCATGTTTAAGAACCAAGGATGGAAATGACTCCTTGAATATCTGTCTGAGTGATGCTTCACGTGAGTTTCTAAGTTCCAGAAAAAGAGTGGGATCTTGTGGACAAGACACGTGCAAAGAGCAAGACCTTGGTTGTTTCCCACAGGTTTTCAGAAAGGAATGTTCTGAGATTGTGCTGAGTTCCCGAACTCCTTATATGTGAATGCTCTAAAACATGGGGTGCAAGCTAGCTAGAGGCTGGAGCTTCCAGAACTGTGGTTAATTAAGGGTGTTGTCATGGGAGTTGCAGCCCCTGAGGTGAACCCAGAGAGCTCTGGAAGGATGGAGGGACCCAGCTGCCATGAGAGAGAGAAAGCCTAGGGTGGGCAGAGAAAGTATCATCACTATTTGTTGGCTAAGGCCACTGCTGGCTGCTATGCAGGGGACTGTCAGTAGTCAGACAGAGACTGCTGATGCCAGGGCTGTGTTAGCCAATGATATTATTAGGATCACTACTGCGATCCTAATAATTCGACCAACTGAGATGGGCCCAGAGAGTGTGAGGATTGCAGAAGGGCCTCTCTTTACATATCTTCTACATCCCCGAGTGCAGAGAGTCTGACATGTGAGAACTCAAATAAAGAATAAAAGATTCCCACCATGGCTTGTCTCCATCTCTGGCTGCCAGCCACAGGCCCCCAGAGAAAACCAGCTGTTCTACCACTGGAGAATTGGGCAGTGTCAAGAGGATCAAAACCAACAGACTTCAAGAGTTGGCCTGCAGAATTGTGTTTACTAAGAGGGAAGGAGGGACCCTTGAAATATTAGTGAAAGGACACTGACACTCTGGTGTTGGGTCTGGTGTTGGGTCATTATATGCTGGAAACTGTTATAGTAAACATCATTATTGTTTTGTAAATAATAAAAACTAAGTAAAAATTGAAGGAAAAAAACCCTAGTAACCTTTGAAGCAATGATACTTAATTTCATTATTACATGTTCATAAGCACCTATCTAAATTACTTTTTTCACCGTGGAAACACCTTTTAATGTTGATTTCAAACACAACGCTTAGTTTGGGCTAGAGAATGGTATCTTCCTTCTAAACCAATTCATGAGCAAAAACTGCTTATTTATTCTGCACAAACTTGAAAAACAGCATCGGTGAGATTCCTGCTACTTTCATTACTGCATGCTCAGTGCATCCTGCATGGCCAGAACCATGCCCAGTCCTTTCCAGAGGTAAGCAAAGGCAAGCCAACTCTTCATTAGCTTCAAAGGGAGGCAGGGAATTGAGGCAATTATGTGCATTCTGGAAAGCAGACTCAGGTAATTCACCCTGAGGGCAAGCTCGGTCACTCTCAATTTTCACCTGCCTTAGCAGTGAAGGCAGCGCCCTCTTCAGAAAGACCTTATAAGGTGAAAGACTGTAGCACCAATTTGCTCCAGAGCCCCAACACACAATTCTATCAGAAACTCTTTTCTTCTGATTTAGGACAGTTGAGAGATTTTCAGCTTTTCCTTCTTTGAATGGGAAACAATTAGTCATTGCACTGCCAAGGACAGTTTTCTGATTCATCCCTGGCCTCTCACAAACAATTTCTGCTTCACTCATTTTATTCTTTGTTGGAAATAACTGTGACAAAGTCGAATCCATTACATCTGTTTTGGAAGCCCTTTGACCTCCTGCAGCTGAGTGCAATTGCAGCACATATGAGACTTTACTATAACAAATCCATTATAGCAGGCTGCTGAGTGGACTCTGCACAGAAGACCCCCAAGTCCAGTGCTGTAACGCTTCTCAAATGGAGGCCAGAGTTCAAACCACTTAACAGGACCTCTCCCTAGAGGCCTTAACCCTGGGACAGCTAGTCAGGCATCAATAAGAAATCTGAGTCTGCTAATGACTCATGCTTCACATATTTAGATCTAAACGTACTCACTATAATCAACTCTTAGTTTATCCTTCAAAGGAGATTCTTTTGCGTTTCCTTGATGTAGCAAATTTTATAGCCAACCCTATCAACTTATCTTATGGGATTATTAGTGATCAGCTTGTACAAAATAAGAGGATCAGGCATGTGCCAAAATTTAAAAACAGTAAAATTAGAGTGGACACATGTCTTAGGCATTGTGTTGTCTGTGATAGATGTTCTCGAAAGGGTAGCTAAAATTACGTTCTCCAATCTCCTTTAACTCACTTAACCAAAATCCAGACCTCATTTTAAAATTATGTGCTCTTGGGAAAATGAGAGACAGAGGCTGTCTACTGCTATGGTCTGAATAATTGTGTATCCCACAGTGATGGTATTTGGCAGTGGGGAAGTGATGAGGTCCTGTGGGTAGAGTCCTCGTGAATGAAGTTATTGCCCTTACTTTAAAAAATAAAATAAAGTGAATCCCTAGGGATGATAGTACAGTAGTTTGAGCACTTGCCCTGCATCCCACTCACCCAGGTTAAATTCCTGGCCCCACAAGGACTGCCAGGGGTAACTGCTGAGCATAGAGCCAGAAGCAGCACTCTTAGACCTCCAAAGTGATCCAAAACCAAACAAATACTAACCCCGCCCCTAACTCCCCAGAAAGTTGATTCCTACTTTCTTATCATGGGTGTTAGATCCAAAAAGGAGTCATGTGAAATGACTCAAGTCAGATTTCAGATCTGCCAGACCCTGATCCTGTACTTCCCTGCCTCCATAACTGTGGAAATGTTTAGAAGTCGCTGAGTTATTCTGTTACAACACTGAGTATTCTGTGCTGTAACTACAGAATATTCTGGTTACAATAGCTTAATAAATGAAGATACTTATCCAACTGGGTCTTTAGTTCAGAGTTCTTTGACATCTTGCCTGTTTGCCAGTAAAATTAGACTTGTCAGTTCAGACCAGAGAGGTATAGAAAATTCCTTTCTCAAATTTTTAAAAAATTGAATAACCATGAGATACACCGTTCTGAAGATGTTCATGATTGAGATTTAGTCATACAATGTTCCAACACCCATGCCTTCCCCAGTGCACATTTCCCACCCCCAATGTGCCCAGTTTCCCGGCTGCTTTACCCACAATCTGCCTGTATTGCAGACATTTTCCTTCTTACCCCCATCATTTTTTTCCCCTACTAGGCACTGTTTGCAATCCTGTTACTGAAAGGGTAACATGCATATCCTGTTATCTTTTTTCAGCACCCAGTTCTTGTCCAGAGTGATCATTTCGAATGATCACTCCCATAGTGGTCCCTCTCTGTCCTATCTGCACTTCCACTCCCCCTTTGTGGTAAGCTTCCTACCATGGACAGTTCTCCTGGCCCTCATTTCTATTGTGTTTGGAGATTATTCTCACATTTCCTTTTATTTTAATGTCCCACAAATGAATGCTATCATTTTCTGTCTGCCTGTCTCCCTCTGACTCACTTCACTCAGCATGATACTCTCTACGATATCTCCAAGTATAAGCAAATTTCCTTTCTCTTTTTTATAGTATTTTTAATGGAATCATCTGGAGATACAGAGTTGCAAAGTTGTTCATGATTGAGTTTCAGTCAATGTTTCAACACCTGTCCCTTCACCAGTGCAGATTTCCCACCTTCAATGCTTCTAGTCTCCCTCCTGCTTCCCCCACCCAAGATATATTCTTTCTCTTTAAAAGCACAAAGCTAAAAAAGCAGGAGTACTGCATCTGTTTTACTTCAGTGCCTCAATTTTAAACTTGGTTCCCCAAGGACTCCATGTTAATATGGTATAGTCCTATAATTATATAGTATAGAAAGTGTTCTCTTTGATATTCAAGCAGATCTATCTTTGTCTTTGAATTATCTTTGCTCCTTGATTTCCAGATTGTTGCAAATAAATGGATATAAGGTCCTGGAGCTCAGAGCCTACAAATTAACATAGGATTGAACATTGGAGAAACCCAAGTATCATAAACATCATCATACTGAAGTTCTTAACACTTCAGACTATCCTGAACAAATAGAATTTAGTAAAATAGCAAAATTTTAGTTCAGCCAGAGTTTAAATATTTTAAAGGCTTCAAAGAAAGAAACAGAAAAGAATTTTTTGATATACTGTTCTATGTTAAGGCAGGAGTCGTAAATGTGCAGTTAAAGAATAAGGAAAGGTGAATGTCTGGTGCAGTTATTTTTTTCCAAATTCTTTTGCTTTAATCTTGAGTCTATTAACTTGAGATTCTGCTATCTTTGCCATTTCCTTGGCTTCATTCAACTCATGTTGCTGCTGCTCTTACTTGGAAAAGATATTGATTGGCTTCTGCTTCCTATAAAAATAAAAAAAAGAAATCTCTGCACTACATAGTCATATTTTTTCTGTTACGACATGAAAAGGTTGAAAGATGTGTGAAAGGAATCTAAACTTCTGTGTATTGAATGGAATATCATATTTTGGTATGATGTATAGATTCAGACTTTCTAGCAGGCATGAGATCCATTTTTATAACTGTTTTCCCTTAGAAATTTAAGACCTTATCCATACTTTCCACCAATTGAATGCAAGTCAGCCTTCACATACTTGGTATATGACAGTATAAACACAGTTGTTTGGTAAACAGTTCAACATCCTATTCGACCTCTGTGTAAAGGGGACTTGATTTTCAAGTGTATTAATCAACAGGAATACTGTTTAGTTCAATTATTTAAGCGACAAATTCAGAAAATATCTCTTTGGAAATACTATTAGGCATACATCAACTTAGAGACACTTAGTAATTGCAAGCTGAAAATATAGCCTAGGATAGGCAAATGCATTTCAAATGATGGTATTTTGTACAGTCTGGTCAGTCTAGGATTATAAGGGAAAAATACTCTAAACTGCATTTATGCCTATCCAAGATTTTAAGGTGAGAGAAGCCTCAGGGTGATCATCCACCCCCAAATTTGCCATTCTTCCATCATCCTATGTCCTTAGTTGGCTGGCTTCTTACAGTGAACATGTTTGCAGTAACTTCAAGGTTGAAAGATAAAGAGAGAGAGAGCGAGAGAGAGAGAGAGAGAGAGAGAGAGAGAGAGAGAGAGAGAGCTCTGATTCCCTAGAAGACAAAGTAACATAAAATTTTACAGTGGGTGATAATTCTAGCTTGAGAAAAAAAAAACACAATTAACAGACTTTAAGCTGAGTTGGTCCTCTCCCACAAGCTGCTCACCTAGCTCAGGACAACAGACTTCCATTAATCAAAACTAGGATGGGAAATCTGTGAGGCTGCAACCGCCCCAGGCACTTATGTGGCCTCCATCTGCTGCTTGTAAATTTGCTCCTTTAGCTGAAGTTTATCCATCAGAGTGTGTAGTCTGCTTAGAGTTTTCTTATCTTCCTCTGCCTGGAATACATAGATATCTATGTGAAGGTACTTTGTAGGATTCAGCAGTCTGCACTGGGAGTAGCCTCAAGTAAGGAAATAAGAGTTAGAAAATTATTAAATACCATATTAGAATTATGGTTTTAAAAAATGAATTTAACACTACTTGTCCAAGTTCTGGGAATTTATAAACTCAGTGTGCAAATAGTTTGCTCTCTGCACAAGCATTTCTCCTGGTCTTCCACAGAACCCTATGAATCTTAGTTAAAATGGAAATGAAACCTTCTTGCCATTGCTGTAATGATGATGGGTTAATCAAATATAAATCTAGTATTATGATTAAATGACAAAAGTGGTAAAAAGAACTACAAATTTATCATATAGATAAGAAAGGTAAGATTCAATTGTTAGCATTAAAAATACAAAACATTGGAAGGATATCAATAATATAGACTGCTACAAAATATAGCACAGCGAGTAGGGCATGTGCCTTGCATGTGGCCGACTCTGGTTTGATTCCTCCATCCCTCTAGGAGAGCCCAGCAAGCTACCAGTAGTGTATGCGATATGCTAAAAACAGTAACAAGAAGTCTCACAATGGAGACGTTACTGCTGCCTGCTCGAGCAAATCAATGAGCAATGGGATAACAGTAACAGGCAGTGAAAAAGGTTTTTAATTTAATTTTTATTTTTGGGTCACACCTGGTGTTTCTGCACTCAGGGATCACTCCTGGAGGTGCTTTAGGGACCATATGGAATGTCAGGATCAAATACAGGTAGGCCATAGTCAGGGCAAATGCCCTACTTGCTTGTACTATCTCTCTAGCCCTGACACCTCTAAAATTAATAAGTCATCTTAGCAAGATTCCTGGATACATGGTCAATATAACCAAATTCATTTCATTTTCTAATTACCAACAGCAATCCAATAAACCAAATATTGACAAGATAGGCTGTCCTCATGGTTCAAATGAATTCTTAACTTCTGGTCTATGCACAGTGTTTTTTCTTCTTTTTTCTATTTTTAAAAATTTTTTCCCCATTTAAAAAAATTATTTTATTGAGGCTGTTCACATTAATTGATTTATTCAATATTTCAACACCATTCCTACCATTATTTCAAAATTTCCTACCACCATTCAAGCCTGCCTGCCAGGGGCAGATGCTAGATAATTTATTTTCTATCCCTTATTATGAATATCAAGAGAGGTTGTGTGGCCAAAATAAGTGGCTGCATGCTTCTGGATTCTAAAATTTTAAATGGTTGGGGTCCAGAGACATCCCTATAGGGAGCTAATCCATTTTGAGATTCATTTGTGAGTCTCTTAATCAAGGCCATTGATGCACTAAGATGGCACTTGGAGGCAGAGCATGGGCTTGACAGCCAGGACCCCAAGCATGGGGGGCAAGGGGTGGGGCAGAGGAGTGGAGATGGGAAGGGCTGCTCATCTCCACTACCGCCATGGGGCTTGGAGTCTTAGTCCTTGAATCCATGTACCTGGATTTTTCTTCTGGAAGCTTGTGGCCATCGGCATTTCATCTGGAGCAGGCAGAGAAGGAGCATCTGAGATCCCTTGGTGGAATTGGCTCTGCTAGGGGCCTGAAGAGATATTTGGCGAGTGGTTGTCTTCTGGGATTCACTGATTATATTGCAAAGAAAGAGCAAGAGAACTAAAGAATAGTTACCAGAAAACAATCAGAAAATTAATAACAAAATGGTAATAACCCTATACTTATCACTAATTGCTCTAGATGGACTAAATGGTCCAGTAAAAAGACTTACACAAATCTAGGGAGATAGTTCAAAGGGTCAGCGTATATGTTTCACGTACAAGAGCCTTGGGTTTGATTCTAGTCCCCAGTGGTCACCTGTGCACTTTGAGGAGCAAACCGTGAGCACTGAACCCCAGGAGAAACACCTCAGCACCAATGTGTGTGGCCCAAAAGGCCAAATAAAACAAAAAACTTATAGTTGCTGAATGGATTTAAAAGAAAGAGAAGACCTAATAATATGCTGCTTATGTAGGACTCAATTTGGATGTAAGGACACACTAAGAACTAAAAGAGAGAAGAGAGAAAATTATATTCCATGCAAATAGAAGTTTGAAAAAATAGCTATACTAACATAAGACATAATATTTTGATAAAAAAATGTAATAAGAAACAAAGGATAGTACATAGTGACAAAGGGGTCAATTCAACAAAGGGACTTAACAATTGTAAATATTTATGAACCTAACATAGGAATACCAAAATATGTAAAGCAAATGCTAATAGTCTTAAAGGTAGAAATAGCAACAAAATAATAGTAGGGAATTCTATGCCACACTTTTATCAATGAGTAGATCACCCAGACAGAAAATCAACAAGGGAACATTGATCTTAAATAACATGTAAGTTAGATCAGATTGACTTAGCCTGTACTTAGCAGACTGGAACATAGCACTCAAAAGCAGCAGAACACATTCTCTCAAGTGTACACGAACCATTCCCAGGAGATCATACATTAGGCCATAAAACAAGTCTTAATGGGCTTAAGAAAACTGAAATCATATCAAATATCTTTTTTGATGATAATGGTATAAAACTAGAAATCATTTATAAGAAGTAGTCTTGAAAATTAGCAAACATGGAGATTAAACAACATGCTACTGAATAGGTCAAAGAACAAATAAAAATATTTATTTATATCTTGAGACAAATGAAAATGGATGACATCCCAATTTTACAGTAGAACTAAATTAGTAGTGGTAAGTAGTGGTTACTTGATAGATACCCTCCACTTCAGTAGTAACTATGGGATCTTCTGCTGCATTTGCACACAGATTACACTCTCCAAGTACTCCCTAGTCCATATCAGAGAAGAACTGAGTTAGTAGTATCTAGCCATTTCTTCCAACATGGGACCAATTTGGGTTGATCTTCATACTAGAGACTTGCTCAGAGCCCTACTGCTAACAGAGGTTCCATCTATCTAACCTTTTATTTTTTTTCATTGCTTCCTCTCCCAAGTATCAGTCTTACACTTCAGCTTGAAGGCATTCTTCAATGCATCCAACTTGTCTTTTCCTTTGTTTTTCTTAAAGATTACCTCCCCAAAATTTCACACTTTGAACTCTATCTATTCTGGCATCTTGATCCTACAAGGACCCACGATGACCTTTTCTTTCCTTATACCTAAAAGTGAAGATAGTCAGAAGCCTTATTTTACTGCCCTTCACATTATTTCACCTTGCAAATATTGCATTTTTTTACAAATTGAAGATCTGTGGTATTTGCCTAGAATAGGTAATAGACACCATTTTTCAACCATGTGTGCTCACTTTGTGTCTCTGGGTTGCATTAAGGTAAAGTTGTTTTCTAGACAACATGCTATTGCATACTTAATAAGCTAAATATTGTGTAAATGCAACTTTTATATGTGCTAAGAAATCCAAAAATTTCATGTGAACTGTTTTATTGCAATGTATTCTTTCTGTCAGTAGTCTTAAACTGGGGTTCTTGATTTGTAACTAGTTTTGTAGTGTTTAAAAAGCATTTACAACAGACTTCTGAATGAGTAAAAGGTAAAATGGAGCAGGTGGGTGGAGGGAAGGGAGATAAAATTGTCTTATCTTTTGTAGTAATTATAATTTCTTATGTTTATGTCCTGTTGTAAGTAAAATTTCTAAGCACTGGAAACAGAAAATAGGGTGAGTTTCCAAATGCTAGTGGGATACACAGGGGAAGAAAAATGCTCAGTGGGAAGGACTATAGAACTATTGTGAACAGGTCACATTTGATTCCGTTTCTAATGTCATAGGTTCTTCCCAGAGAATTTTTCCTACAAAGAAAAATTATATGTACCTTTAGAATAACATCTTCTATTGGTGCTTCTGATATGCTATCATAAAATACCATGCTACATAGTCCTGATGGCTATTTTGATGTTAAAGGACAAAGTAAATTGACTCAGAATTTACCTTGGATACTGCAAAACAAGGTATTGCTATCAAGGAGTGTGGAGAGCTCTCTAACGTCTCTTTAAACTTACAGGAACTAGTCCCATATCTCACATAAAATAGACGCTCAATAGGTGTGATCTGATTTGATGGCAAAAAGTCACTGTATGATTGAATAGATATACTATAAACATTGTGCAGGAAAAATAATTAAGAAATGCACCTCCATGATAATACATAGAAAACATTATGCGTATTGCTGTGAAGAAACAAAGACAAAGCCCAAAAGAGGGGAATTGCTTCACTGGGACAAGAAAAGCCGAAAATGTAGAGCTTCAGTGTTTTGTTTTATAATGAGGTTGTTTACAGAAGAAAGAAGAATAGTGCATACGATTATAGAAAGAAGAAAGTCCCAGACATTATTAGCAAGCTGCCTTTCACTCCCCTCTTCATGGGTGGCTTCCTTACCCTCCTCCAAAGAAGAGCTGAACAGAACATCTTTCATGTTCCCAAGGTGTTTTCTTCCTTCGGTGCACACACCATGGGCTCACTCCTCAATGGCTTTGATATAACTAGCATGGTCGAAAGAAGTGTCAGACTAACTTGTCTTAGAAAAGAACCACTTATTCAGCAAAGAGGAGCTGTGGCAAATAGCTTGCTTCATGTTAATTAGCCCAAGATGATGCTTCTGAAGTGCTCTGCTTTCTTATCAGCATTTTCCTGTTGCAAAGGAGGACATTGACATCTCTCACAATAGCTGGTGTCCAGAACCAGACCAGCACTGGCAGATCTTGCATTAAGGCTGTCAGAGTTGCTGCAAATGTGGGTGCATTTTTTCCCCTATAAACTTGCAAGACAAACAAGATAAATAAACAAACTTCTAGCCTGGTTGAAAACCTTGGTAGTTACTAACAAGGGGAATGGTATGCAGAGAATGGGAAGAGGGATCTTTACAGTGAGAGGGTGGTATTAGGATTTTGTTGGTCAGTGTGTTGAGTCCTATAGACAGAGGTGCAAATCTGTGCTTGTACCTGAAATTCTAGACTATAGTTAACCAGTGATAAACCAATCATATATTTTAAATTTTAAAAATATTTAGAGAGGGGACTTTCCACACAATTAAGCTATATTGTGCCACAGAAGTGGCTAGAAAGTGACTGTT